>NW_026652291.1:79549685-79553628 GCF_009828535.3 Hylobates moloch
GAATAAGTTACATAGATGAAAGACCTTCCAAAACATTTTTGAGAATTTGAGAACATGAAAGAGAACTCATAGAATTGATAGGGAGATTTGAAGTCAAAGAAAAAGAAAAGGTATTAGTACTTAGTCTGTCAATTTAAAGTGATTTAAGTGATGTCTAATATCACTTATAAGAATAAGGAAAACATACAAAAATATAGGTGATTTCATAAGAAAAGTTTTTATACCCACCGGCCAGCTTTAACAAACCCGTTATTGCATGTAACAACAGTTGCTTCCCCTTCACTGCTGTGTGATATTTTGTTATTTTGCCTTATCATATATTGTGTACATATGTATTGTATATATTTGAGAGTGAAATAGCTGCAGGAAATATTGCCTTTAGTAGATACAGTTTTAGTAGATACTGGCATCACCATTACCAGTATCTGTGACATTGTGTATATTTTTAACTGTGTCTTTGCTTCCTCCTCTGTAAAATGGGAGATAATAGTATTTACCTTATGAAGTTTCTATGAGGATTCGGTGAGATAGTATAGGTAAAAATATTTAGAGCTGTTTCTGGCACATAGTAATTGTGTGTTATTTATTTAACACCATCCTCATCTTCTATAAGACTGTTCTATAATTCTTTATATAACATAGAAGTTTAAAATACACAAGAAAATGTTTTGATATATTCTCTCCCAATTATATCATTTTCAAAGAGGTATACTTTTATAGCACATTGTTTTATAATTATTCTATCCAGCAATGTAACATTTTGATTTATTTTATATTTGTTTTTAAATTTACAAATAAAATTGTCTATATTTGTGGTGCATATGATATTTTGATACACATATACTTGTGGAATGGTTAAATAAAGCTAACATATGTATTACCTTGCAAACTGTACTTATTTTTTTATACTGAAAATATTTATAATCTACTCTCTTAGCAATTTCCAAGTATACAATATATTGTTTGTAACTATAGTTAGCCTGTTGTACGATAAATCTCTTTATCTCTCCTAACTTAATTTGTTGCATCTTTTAACCAATATGTTTCTAAAACCTCACGCTTCAGCCTCTACTAATTACCATTGCACTTTCCATTTATTTTTTGTTACAGTAGCCCATAGCTGTATCCTAATTATCTATAAGAGGCCATGCATTTTACTAGGTCCTATGTTCATTTCCTCACTCAATCCTTAGGGAATGCTAACTGATTTCAAATATGCTGTCTCTGTTTTTACCTCCCACCTAGCCAGGAGTTGTGCTTCAGAACACAGGTCTACTCTTAGGCAAATCAACTACTTATATCCTGAAATAACTATTTCAGGCTACGAGGATTTTTCTCTAATTATCAACACGAGTTTTAGATTTATGTTCTATGACTTTTATAGATCCCTGAAATAGCATTTTGGAATGTGGTTACTTACTAGAAATATAAAAGTTAGGTAATGATTTAATGATATTACTAATTATTTACCTTTTATTTTATTTTTGAGCACCTACTAGTTTGTGGCATTTTGCCACCTATTGTTGAAGATTGTAAGATATGTAAGTGCAGTTTCTGTTACAAGGGTCTTACCAGTCCCAAAATGTCATCCAGAAGCTCAAGCAAAGTACTAATTTCAGAGTAGAGTATTAAATTTTTTCCAAATAGTATATTTGTTCTCTAACACCTTATAAATACATTTGGCCTATTAAAATGCATATTCCATAATGACATAAGCAGAAAAATCTTTCTTCAATCTGTTAACTAATCTTTCAGAATAGTGTTAAAAGGGAACAATATTGTGTTAGTCCATTTGCATTGACATAAATACCTGAGGTTGGGTAATTTAGAAACAAAAGAGGTTTAATTGGCTCACGGTTCTTCAGCCTGTATCAGAAGCATGGTGCTGGCATCTGCTTCTGGTGAGGCCTCAGAAAGCTTCCAATCAGAAGATGAAGGACAGCAGACATGTCAAAAGGCAAGAATGGGAGCAAGAGGGAGAAAAGGGGCTCTAAGACTCTTTTAAACAACCAGATTTCAGGTGAATTAACTGAACTGCATAAGAAGTCACTCATTACCATGGAGATGGCTCTAGGCCATTCATGAAGGATTCGTCACAATGATCCAATATCTCCCACTCAGTCCTACTTCCAATGTTGGGGATAACATTTCAGCATGAGATTTGAAAGGGACAAACATCAAAACCATATTAAATATGTACCTCAATATTTACTTCAGTCATTTTTCTTTTGTTCTTAAATTTAAATCAGTAAGAAGAAGACTAAGAAGTGAGGCAATGAGCATGTATGGATCATGAAGGAAGGTGAGGTGGTATTTATGGGGCACATGCCAGCGAGGAGGGATAGGATTTGTGAAAAACTGACGTCCTAAATTCAGTAGAAATAAAACCAAACCTACCAATAAAAACTCTGCTGGATAAAATTCATCTTCCATGGAAGTATAAGGCGATAATGCTGAGTTTTATATCCAAACTTATTTGATGCCTCAGTCCATCCATCTTAAACTCTTTGGGCCATTAACTGTAGTTCATTCCTAAACCAGTACCTTAGTGGACTACCTTGAATGTTTCTAAAATCCTCACCTGCCACACATTCTCCAGCCTTTTCTTAGAATGGTCTTAAGCAAATTCTTATTACCATCAATAATTTTTTGTTTTGTTTTTCTCACAAATGTTTAATTCCATATTCTGAGTGTTCCTTCTTGTAAGTAATGTATTAAGACTGTAGTAATGTTTAAAAAAAAAAAATGCTTAGGCTGGGAACAGCAGCTTACGTCTGTAATCCCAGCACTTTGGGAGGCAGAGGCAGGTGGATTACCTGATGTGAGGAGTTTGAGACCAGCCTGGCCAACACGGTGAAACCCCGTCTCCACTAAAAATACAAAAAAAAAAAAAATTAGCCTGTAATCCAAGCTACTCAGGAGGCTGAGGCAGGAGAATCACTTGAACTCAGGAGGTGGAGGTTGCAGTAAGCCAAGATCATGCTATTGCACTCCAGCCTGGGTGACAAGAGCGTAACTCTGTCTAAAAAAAAAAAAAGCCTCTTGTCAGTTTGCTCCTCTCCCCTGCATGGACTTAAATATGTCTTTGTCTCTTCCCCTTGTAATACTTCCTTAACCAAAATGTTATGTCACTTGTGTGTCATGAATAGTAAGAATAAGAAAAGTCAGAAAATGTATTGGTCAGATTCTAAGGCAGTCTATTTTAACAGAAAAAATAACAGAGCCCAGGATAATTAGATCCTTTCCAAAGTGACTTTAAATATTAGATAATAAGTTAATACATGAGTAAGTGAATGATTAAAAGAATCTAAAATCAGTCCTTCTTTTACTATTTAAGAGCTATATATCACCGTCATTTTATCATACTGTATCATTTATTCTTCAAGTATAGAACGTTAATGTACTCGTGTAATGAGTTTTAACAAAAGTCATTTCATAAAGAAAATGCATGATTACATTTTTTCTGTAAATACTGATTTGAAAGATAAAATAAGATATCTTCATTTTTTTAAATTTACTTTTTCTGTGCTGCTGTCAATAAAATGTAATCCAACCCAACCAATATTCTTACTCGGGAATTGGAGCCATAAAATATCATCTTATTAACTGGGTAAATAAAGCCTGTCTCTTTAGAGTATAAAATTTCAAAGTGCGCCGGGCGCGGTGGCTCACGCCTGTAATTCCAGCACTTTGGGAGGCCGAGGCGGGTGGATCACGAGGTCAGGAGATCGAGACCATCCTGGCTAACATGGTCAAACCACGTCTCTATTAAAAATACAAAAAAAAAATTAGCTGGGCGCACTGGGGGGTGCATGTAGTTTCAGCTACTTGGGAGGCTGAGGCAGGAGAATGGCGTGAACCCGGGAGGCGGAGCTTGCAGTGAGCCGAGATAGTGCCACTGCAGTCCGGCCTGGGCGAAAGAGTGAGACTCCGTCTCAAAAAA
>NW_026652291.1:79553728-79571443 GCF_009828535.3 Hylobates moloch
GTGGGTGAGAGAAAAAGCAATTTATTTTACCTAGGAAACTTTGGAAACTGATTTAAACAGAATAAATGGTATAAAGAAATCAGACATTTGTCCAAAATTCTACATATAGAAAAAGGGGGGTGAAGTATAAAAAGCCAAACTGCTTGCAAATGTAAAAGTAGAGACTCGTTATCAAATACTTTTTGTTCAAATTG
Source organism: Hylobates moloch (assembly GCF_009828535.3). Lineage (NCBI taxonomy): Eukaryota > Metazoa > Chordata > Mammalia > Primates > Hylobatidae > Hylobates > Hylobates moloch. The sequence goes on from NW_026652291.1 coordinate 79,553,923, forward strand.
GTCAAAAGGAAGTGAGAAAAATATTTCTGCTTTTTGAACATTATAAATTTACAAATTTTCACTGGCAGTGAAGAACTATGATGTCTTCTCATACTTCCAGATTAACAATTGCTTTCCTTGTCTTTTTACTGAATAACTTCAACTATTTTTTAATAAACTGACTTTTCTCTTGCCCAGGCAGTGATATGGTTATAAGCACTGGATTTAGGGTGAAGCAAGACTCAGTCTGAATATTTGTTTTGCTATTTCTAGATGTATAACAAGTAATTTTCTTGAGCTTTCTTTCCTTTCAATAATACAGACACAATAATAGCTCCCATGTAACAATTGCTTTAATAAGAAAAAGACATATTCATGCAAAGTTTTATCACAGTGCCAGCAAATGGTAAGCATAGTAAACATTCAACGTATGTCCACAAGGGTGAATATAATGAGGATGTTTATGAGTCGCACTAGCTGTCTCTCTGTCCCCTTCCCCTCTGTATAATATCTATAAACAAAATAGTGATACAAGACAGAAGTATCAATACAGTGCATTCTCCATATTTCATATTTGTTGAGTTCTTCATCTGCAAATTCAACCAAACAGGGATTGAAAATATACCAGAAAAAGAGAAAAAAAGAATAATTCAGTCTGTATCGAACATATACAGAGCTTTGTTCTTGTTATTACTCCCTAAACAATACAGTATAACTATATACATTGTATTAGGTACCATAAGTAATCTAGAGATTATTTGAAGTACAAAGAAGGATTATGTAGGTTATATGCAAATACTAGACTTTTTAATATAGGGAACTAACAAGCAAAATAAGTGTTTGAGGGATAAATCTTAAATTGTAGAGGTTTATTGAGCCAGCTTGAGGGTGTGACCAGAGAAAACGTGAGTCACAGAAGCATCTGTGGCTGTTTTCCCAAAGAAGATTTCAGGAGATTAAGTATTTATACATATTTCTTACAAATACTGGGAGAGGCAGCAGTGATGCAAAGGTTATGTACTTGTGAGAGACTTTAATGAGTGCCCAGTAAATCTACATTTTATATAACATAAGGTGAACATTTGAAGAAAAAGGCAATAGAGGAAGCAACTTCCTAGAGAAGTGAAGGAAAGATGAATTTCACCTTGTCTTTGTTCTGTGCATGGGAACATAAGCAAGTAGTCTTTTGAAAGGACTGGTTTCTGTTTAGCCCATAAGGAAGAAAGCCTGAAGGTTGCTGGGGGAAAAGGATGTATAATGAGGCATGTACCATCTTCCATCCCTTTAAGTCCTTGAATTCAGCTTCCAAGATGTCTCTTGGGTTCCCTTGGCCAAGGGAGGGTCCATTCAGTCAGTTGGGGATTTAAAATTTTATTTTTATTTCTCAGGACTTAAGCATCTGAGGATTTTGGTATTTGCAGGGGGGCCTGGAGCAACACAATGAATACTGAGGGGGGTGTGTGTCTTTGTGTGTGTGTGTGTGTGTGTGTGTGTGTGAGACAGAGAGAGAGAGAGATCGCATGCACCATAGGCTAGAAAGCAACAACCCTATCACTTATTGAGCACTTACTCTGTGTGATTCTGAGAGATTTAAAATTTAAATAATTCAATTATATCAACACACTAATACTATTGTTAGTCTCTGTTTATAAATAACTGAGACATAGGGCATTTAATCAATAGGTCAAGTACGGGGGTTGCATTACATGCTACCTGGCTTCCAGCATTTGTGGTCCTAGATGCTACTCTTTATTGATTTTCATGGAAAAATTTGAACTTTGAACCCACAAAATGACATCAGAAGAAATCAGAAACATGCTCTCTGTCCCTGGTTTTCAGCAGCTTCATCAGCATTCTTTTTACAAACATGGCAGACAAAGATTGTGCATCTCTAAATTAGTGTTTTGAAAAGAATTAGTAAATATTGTTAAAGAAATGTTGTGGCCACATGCTCTTCATTTTCCCTTTTAAAAAGGCATTCAGCAATCTACAATTGAGGAATAATTTCAGAACATAAAGAAGGGCAATTGAGTTTTCTGGCTTTTATCCCAAATGGCTGCTTAAGAAACCTTTCTGTCACACTTGCCCAACTTTAAGCAACGGAAAATAAATTTATATTATAGATAAAATAGAGGCTTTTAAATTACCTTTGATCATCTGAAGGGCTTATAGACATGATTAGAGAAATTAGAGAATTCCAAAAGGTATTTCTAAGGCTTAAATTACAAGAATAAACCTTTCCGGAGGGTCATTTTCTGGACAATTCAACACTGTGCTTTTGTGAAGAGTTAAACTCTCCATGACTCTTATCCTTTAACTACTGAAATTTCAAGAGACTTGATTATCAAGCCGATGTGATTTTTACTATTATATACCTCACAAACAAATTTAAGGCTTTTAAAGGATTTTAGATTTTTTCTACAGTTAATAATGTTTCAGTTAACATAGCAATAAAGAATATTTCCACTTATGAAATATCTAAAATGGAAATAAAATATTTTAAGGCATTTGTTACATAAGCCATTTTTGTCACTGATTATTGTTTTGAATTTTTCAAATATTTACTTAACTTGTAAAGTGCTCTTTGATTTTCTGAACTTTTTGTATAAGCAGAATGAATGATGTTTTTATATCAGAGGGTGCAATTTAAGAATCTGTAGCCTAAAATTTATGAGAGTATCATTAACTAATCTCTTCCCATTACCCCCACCCTCAGCCTCTGGTAACCACTATTCTACTCTACTACTGTTGAGATTCACTTTTTTAGGTTCTACATTTGAGTGAGATCACGTGGTATTTGTGCTTCTTTGTTTGGCTTATCAACATAGTATGCCCTAGGTTCCTCATGTTGTTAGAAATGATATAATTTTCTTTTTTTTTTTTAAGGCTGAAAGTATTCTATTGTGTATATATACTACATTTTTAATAGATTCATGTATTGATGGACACTTAAGTTGATTCTGTTAATTGCCTGTTGTGAATAGTGCTGCAATAAACAGGCAGTGAGGATTTCTCTTTGACATACTGATTTCGTTTTCTTTGGATATATACCCAGTAGTAGGACTGCAGGATCTTATGGTAGGTATATTTTTTATTTTTTGAAGAACCTCAATACTATAGATAATAATGGCTGTACTATACATTCCCACCAACATTGTGAGTTCTCTTTTCTATACATTCTCGCCACCATTTGTTATTTTTTCTCTTTTTGATAATAGCCATTCTAGCTAGAGTGTGGTGATATCTCATTTTGGTTTTGATTTGCATTTTCTTGATGATTACGGATAAATAGGAGAAATAAATTCTGTCATTCGAGTGCACAAAAGATGACTACAGTCTCTAGTGCACAAAAGATGACTACAGTCAACAATATTGTATTGTATAATTCAAAATAGCTAAAGAGAGAATTTTTAATGTTCTCATCACCAAGAAATCACAAGTGCTTTAGGTGCTGAATATGCTAATGACCAATTCAATTATTATAAAACATATATATGTATTGAAAATTCATATCGTACCCCATAAAAAGGTACAGTTGTCACGTACCAATTAAAAACAAAATAAAATTTAAAAAACTAATAAAAATCATGACACTAGTGTACCAGTTTTATCACCTAAATGCCGCAGGAGTAAATAGGTCATTTACTAAGATTATTGGGCTTTTTGTTGGCCTCTTTGTCCATTTTTAGTCTGCAAGTATAAAAGATTGTGTTACATAATTCTTTAGGTTGAAAGAGGAAATGATGAAAGAAGACTTCAACTTCCAGGAGAGATTAGCTAGTGGATATTCAGTGCTCCCACCAAAACCACTGGAAAAAAATGTATTTAAAACAAATAAATCAACTAGTTCAAGGAAATAGAGAGCTGAAAAGGCAAAGAGACCTTGACAAAGTAAGACTCCAGATAAGGCAACGCTTAGTGAGGTGAACTGACTTTTAAAGACTTTATCCTTGGACACATTTCATAATTCTGGGCATGTTTTAGGCAGAATAATAGTATTTAAACCTTGTAAAAAGGAATTGAGTTTGCAGATGCAAATAAGGTTGGTAATCAACTGGCCTGAGATAGGGTGGACACAATCTTTTCACTTGAGTCTTAAAAGCAGAGAACCTATCTTGGATATAGTCACAAGGGACGGGAAAATGCAAGCAGAGTCAAAAAAGGTGCGATGTTGCTGCTTCTGAAGATGGAGGACAGTACAACAAGTTAAGGAATTCAAGTGGCTTCTCAAAGCTGGAAAAATCTCGGAATTGGATTATCCCCTATATTCTTCAAAAGGAAATTCAGCCGTGAGACAGCTTGATTTTAGCCTAGTGAGACCAATGGTAGATTTCATCCTGCAGAATCAGAAGATAAAGCACATGTGTTGTTTTGAACTGCAAATTTGTGTAATTTGTTATGGTAGCAATGGAAAATTAATACATTGCACAAGCAAGAGTGAAGAAATTCATAGTGTGCCACGGGGCCTGTTGCTGTGTAACAGGCTAACAGAAATGTTGACAGAGACTGGGCCTGTCTCAAGCATATGTTTGTTTAGTCCTCAGAGAATGGAGGAAATTGGACACCAAATATTTTATCCAAAAGTTTTTGAAAAACAAAGAGCAACAGCACTCTTGCCAGGAAAAGAAAATAAATGAGTTTTTCAGTTGACAAGCCTGAAGGATAAGGGGTGAAGCTGAGGTAGACTCAGCCTTACCTGGACTGATACCCAGGCTCAAAACAGTGCAGTCCCTGTGTGCACTGAGATAAACTGCTGGCACTCCATCTCTCTTCTCTTCGCAAATCAATTACATGAATGTTAGAGATTTCAACTTTATTATTTCCTATATTTTTAAATTACCTTTTTTCCCTGCAGCTGTGTTTATATATTGTCTCTTAACCTGCCTTCCAATTTTCTAATCATGCTTCCTTCTCTTTCAGTTCTGCTAAAACGTCTATCTAATGACATGTTACTTTCAGGCATTATATTTTACTTTCTAAATGTAAACACGTGGGATTCTTCTATACATTTCAATTTTCAGTGAGATACTCCATATTCTCATCTATTTTATTCACCTTATCTTGTGTTTTATGTATTATATTGTTAAGAATTATTTAAAGTTCTAGGTCAGTTATCTCTGTTATCTGAATAACAGTGTTTTTGCTTTTATGGGCTATGTTCTCTCCTCTAGATTCTTTAACATGTGGTTTTGCCTTCTGGCACATCTATTGAAAAATGAGACTCCAGATAATGTTTTCTTCCTTCAGAAAGGGGACAACTTACCCTTCCTTCTGCTAGAATGGGAGAGATAAATTACAGGTAGGAAGGCATAAAGAGCACCAAAAAGCTAAATATTAGATAAATATAATAAATGTTGGGCAAACATTAACTGTATAAAACAGTAATAGTAAGGAGTAATAGGGTTTAAAATATAAGTCTAACTGAAATTCATGAATAGAATAATGTAGAAGATGCGAGGGAAATAAATGACTTTAAAATATAAACCTCTTGTAATATCAAGGAAATCATAACAGCAACATTTTGTAATAGATTGAAATAAGTCAAGGTTACATTTTTGATCTCTAGAGCACTTAGTAGAAAACAGAAAGAATGCTTCATTAACAACTAATAGAGAAAAGATGGACTAACAAAACAATATTGAAGTAATACAGATAAAGATCAGAATAAAGGAATATTAGAAGTATTTCATATAGAAAATAGGAAGACATATATATAATCAGATAGTTCAATAATTATGTTAAACATAAATGAGCTAAATAATCCAGTGGAAAGACTAAATTTTTCAGACTCAGTAAATGATGACAAACAGATATTTCGGCCTTCACCCATGGCATATTAATAGATTCACCATGTTATCTACTTGTCTATATGTATATGTCTCATAAACTGGGAATCATTATAGTTCATGGAGAACATTTACTATACACACTATATTTCTCACATGCAATTATGTATTTTCTATGATTACTATTTAACTGATTTTTTTCACACTATTATTTATAAACTGCAGCAATTATTGTCTAGTAAGAAAATGAGGTATGTTTGACCTAACAAAACTGGGTTCAGTATAAGGTAATTTATACTTAAAAATGTAAAGTAATTACCAATTTCTTAGACAATAGTGATATGCCAAAACTTAAAGATTTCATTTTTTAAAAATATATCATCCATTTATTGATAAGCACTTAAAAACACTGTTCAGCTGATAATGATGAAAATGTTCTATATTTGCTTTATCAAATACATAGCAACAAGATTCTATTTGTTTTGAACTGTGCACCAATTGCTTTTAGCCACTATCAGGAACTTGCCTATAGTGATTATTACTGCGATGTTCTAAGCATGGACTTTTTTTTATTTTACTAATTTCTTTTACATTTGGTAACTGGAATTATTCTGCAGAAAAGAGTTGTCCCTTCTCCTCATTCATAATACATCAGAATGAGTTAAAAATACTCATTTCACTCATTAAGCTATGATCCAATACCTTGATTCATAATGCATCAGAATGAATTTAAAATATTCATTTCACTCATTAAGCTATAATCCAATATTATGATTATTTACTTTGCTACACAAATTGTTCTAGGATTGACCATTTATACTTTCAGATGTCACAGGATCCTTGGGGTGTTGCTTCATCAGCCAGAAACTTCTATGGCTGGTGGCACCTTCTGCCTGAGTATTGCTTGCGCCCACTGGGCTCATTCCACCCACTCAGCCTGGCAGGCTGCACTTGGCTGGTGCTACCAGCCCAGATATCACAGCTGCCAAGGGTGAGCAAGGTGTGGAGTGGTGAGGGGCGTGTGGGTGAGCATGCACACGGCCTGGCCACTGCACAAAACCAGGCATGCTGGCTGCTGCGGTGCGGAGGGCAGCCCCAGGTTCCAGCACCGGTGCCAGCTTTGTGCAAGGTTGCAGCTGGACCAGATATACCGCATGTCAGTTCTGCTGCAGGAACCCACATCTGGCTGAGGCGAATGCAGTGGCTGAAAGCTTTCAGATGCCAGAACCCACAGAGCCCCAAAGAGGGTGTCACAGCCCTGGCTTGGGGAGCCCCTAGGTCTGGGCTCCCAGAAGGGCTGCAGCTCTTCTCTCCTCGTTGCCCACGACATTATGAGAGGGAGTGGGAGCAGGAGTGCATCTTTCATCTCTATGTGTGTTACAGCTCTTTCAGTTCTGACATTCGGCAGGTCCAAGTTCTTGTCATGTGTCCAGGGAAAATGAGGTACTCAGACAACTGGAGGGTGAGCAGGGTGAAGAGGTCCTTTATTGAGCAAAAGTATAGCTTTCAGGAGACCCAAGCCTGGTATCTCCTTTCTATAGGCAGGTGGACCTGACGAGTGAGCTGTTAGCTGAGAAGAGACCCAGAGTGGGTAGCTCCTGTCCACATACAGGTTGTCCCAATGTCTCTGTGAGTCTGGCTGAGTCCAGGGTTTTTATGGGCTTCTGAAAGGAGGAAATGAGTGCTAATTGGTCCATGGGCAGCCATGGATGGGCCTAGAAAAAGCACCATAAGTTCTTACTCTGGGCTGCAGTCTCTACCAGGAACTGACAGACTAGCCTCCACGCTTCAGGCCATCCCTGGCTTGATGGTGGATCTTTACCAGGGACCTGCCCATTTCTACCCAGGAGCCTGTCTGCCTCCTGCCACCATCAATCATGTCATCCACAGCATCCAAGCTGTTTGTGCTGAAAGGCACCTTCAGGCCCACACCAAGCGGCCCTCTGTGCCACTTCGGCCTCCCTCCCATGCTTGTTGGAACCCAAAGTCTGAAGGGGATCAAGGCAGCAGGGGGCTGGCCTGTTAGTGCTGCCCTGAGCCCATACACACCCAGCCAGGTGGTGACAGAGCCCAGGCTTGTCCTCAAATTTGCTATAAATTCAGAGAGGGCACCAGGAGTGGAAAGAAGCCAGGTAGCAGCAGCAGGTTCTGCCATCACAGATAATTTCCTGTGTGCTTTTGACATGCCTGCATTCTTTTTCTTTTTTGAGAAGTTCCTTGTTTTTTGGCAGTATCAGATGATCTAGATTTATCTTGATTTATCTCTACCCCTGTCCTAGAAGTAACCACTTTTCAGGGAACTCTGATGTTTGTTTTATAGAAGAATATTTAGAAACTAACATCTGGGCACCAGGTATACAAATTGCTACCATCATGATACTTCTAGACTTTCTTAACACACAGGCCTAGAAAATTAGAATTTTTCACATACATATACACACACATACAGACATGTATAATATGTACATATGTGTGTGTGTTTGCATGTGTGTATGATTATTTTGGTGCCTCCCACTTGAATCCAGAGCTAGACTTCCCCTTTCTTATTTATATTTATTTATTGAGACAATGTCTCACTCTGTTCTTCAGGCTGGCGTGCAGTGGCACTCCTTTCCTTATTTATAATTTCACAACTTTCTTCTGTTATGCAGAAAGACCTAGGCCTCCTTACCGGCAATAATATATGTATATGTTTGTTCAGTCATATTACACATATAAATTAGTTTCAAAATTACTAATCCTCACTTCTGGAAAACAAATTTAACTTTTTAAGTATAGTGCTTGTGTACGTGTCTTTTTGTCCTTAGCCTTCAGAATCTTGTACAAATATTTTTAAAGTTACTTTGGTCAGCTCTTTTCTTCCCAAGGCCCATAAGGGTGGTATGTGGTTTATTTGTAATACATATAGATTTATTTATCTCTCTCCACTCAATGTTCAGCACTACAACATCTTGATTGCTTAAAAAGAATTGTGTCAATTAAAATTTACTCTTTGTGGTGTAAAGATATATGTGTTTTGAAAAACGCATAGAGCCATACATCCACCTCTACAATTATAGAACTTTATATTTGCTTCACAGCAAGATTTCCTGATGTTGATATTTTGTAGTCAGCTCCTGCCTCTACATTCCAAACACTGACAATTAAGGATCTTTTTATACATCCCTTTATTTTTCACCTGTTCTAGAACATCATATAAAGAAAGCAAATACAATTTTATATTCTATTTGAGAGTTTGAGGTCTGAGTTCTTTCCAACAAATTATTTTTAATGTCTATTCATGTGTGAATTAAGAGTTTGTTATTCAGGTATTGCGGATTAGTATTCTATTGAATTGATTTACTACAATTGTTAGTCCATTAACTAGTTGAAGGACATCTGTGTTTTTCGCAGTTTTCAGTGATTAAGAATAAAGATGTCATAAACATTCCTGTCAAAGCCTTCTTATGAACACATTTTTTATTTCCCAGAGGTAGATATCTAGTAGGCATGAAATTGCTGGGTCATGTGGTAGTTGTGTTTACCTTTCTCAGAGATTGTCTAACTGTTTCATAAAATAGCTGATCCATTTTGCATTCTCACCAAGTAAAAGAGTATTGAGTCACGTAAAAATATGTGGCCATGATAATTACTCTGTATTTTATTTTAAGTGAAATGGAGAGGCAACAACACTTTGAAGCATGAGATTACTGTGATATGATTTATATTCTGAAATGATCACTTTAGTTTTATATTAAGGGGTCAAGAGTAAAAATCTTAGTAAACTTTTCTAGAAGTACAGTAAAAAGATTATGCCATACACCCAAACTCACAGAAACACCCAGTCTGTCTTACACACACACACACACACACACACACACACACACACACAAATGCACAGGATCTTGTTTCAAAAATGATTCCTGGGTCTTCAAATAACGTAAAAATTGTAATTATAACTGAATGATATATTTATATTTTACAAATGTGCAGCATTATACTGTTAGGGATATGTCAAATACGTATCTATATTTATATACATACATATATCTGTGTGTGTGTATATATATATTTCTGTGTGTATATGTATATGTATACACACACACACACACACACACCCACCACCCACATGGACCACAGAGCAGCAGTCCCCAACCCCCGGGCCACTGACCCGTGCAGGTCCATTGGCCTGTTAGGAAACTGGGCCGCATAACCAGAGATGAGCAGCGGGCAACTGAAAATTACCAACTGAGCTCTGCCTCCGGTCAGATCAGCAGCAGCATTAGATTCTCATTGGAATGAAACCCTGTTGTAAACTGCACATGTGAAGGATCTATGCTATCCTTAGGGGAATCTAATGCCTGATGAACTGAGGCGGAGCAGTTTAATCTGGAAACCAGGCCTACCCCTACATCTATGGGAAAATTGTGTTTTAAATCACCAATCCCTGGTGCCAACAAGGTTTGGGACCACTGCCTTAGAGGGTTTTAAAAAATTATTATCACAGTAATATATATGGATATCAGAGACAATAGAGCATATATTTTAAAATCTAGAATAGTAATGCCATTTAAATTCATAAAATTAAATATATATATTTAATGCTCCCAGTGAAATCATATTAATATTATAAAGATATGTGCACAAAATAATTATCTAAATTATATTTTAATGATTATTATTGTCTTATATACTCGGTTAAACTTGCAATATTGATGAAACATTTGATTCCAGATAACTATACCACAGAGTTAAAACTAAGCAGAATTTTTTTAATTTCTTCCAAAAAATATTGGCAGGCGTCTTAAATGATAGTCAACAGCATGCTTGTTATTTTATATTCTATTCATAGATTTCTATTTTATGTATTCCATTAAAAAAAAGTGGCTATTAGATGCATGCAATCATATATTTGAAGATGAAGAAAAAGTTACCTGGAATATAATTTCAGTTCCCGATACATTTGTAGAAACTTAAATTTTATATTTTTCCCCAAAGATAGGTCATTTATTTATTATTTTGTTGTTTATGGCTGCTTACCAGAGTCGTGACCTACTGACTGAATCATTCTTTTATTGAGACAGAATCTGATTCTGTCTCCCAGGCTGGAGTGCAATGGCACAAACACAGATCACTGCAGCCTCGACCTCCCCAGCCTAAGCTATCCTCGCACCTAAGGAAGGGAAGCTAAAATGCCTGGCTAGTTTTAAATTTTTTTTTTTTTTTGTAGAGATAAGGTGTTTCCAGGTCACCCAGGCTGGTCTTGAACTAATGGGCTCAAGTGATCCTCCAGCCTTGGCCTCCCAAAACGCTGGCATTACAGGCATAAGCTACTACACAGACCTGATTTTCAAACTTTCTGTTGTATGTATTTATTTTGAAAGAAAATCATATGTAACTTATGTTTGAGCAGGTAAATCAAAACAGCTTTAAGGTTCACAGATATTGACTAATATGCAAACATTTATTAATCTCATCATTTATTCTAATTGGTTTAAAAAATCTATTCTATGTTCTTTTGTCAATGCATCTTCTAATTTAAAGTAATCTCTATTGTCCTGTTTTCTAATGTTATATATTTAGCTATTATAACTACCCTGTAATATGTGGGTAGAGTGAGGTAAAGAAAAGTGGAAAATTCGGTTTAAGTATTTTTGCAAATATAGATTTTTTCCTTTTTGGCACAGATAGGACTACTGACTACAACCCAAATTTCTTTTCTTCTTCTCCTTAAATTTTTATTTATTTAATTAGTCTAAGGTTTTGTTTTGTCTGTGTGTGAGAACAAAAGAATATCCTGAAAAAGAGAAACGTAGGTTGCGCATGGTGGCTCATGCCTGTAATCCCAGCACTTTGGGAAGTTGAGGTGGGTGGATTTCTTGAGCCCAGGAGTTCAAGACCAGCCTCAGCAACATGGCGAAACCCCATTTCTACCAAAAAAGAAAAATAAAAAATAAAAAAACTATGTTATCTAGGCATGGTGGCACACACCTATAGTCCAAGCTACTCGGGAGGCTGAGGTGGGAGGATCACTTGAACCCAGAAAGTCAAGGCTGCAGTGAGCCGTGTTTGTGCCACTGAACTCTGCTTGGGTTACAAAGTTAGACCCTGTCTCAAAAAACAAAACAAAACAAAAAGACAAGAAAAAGAGAAAAGCAATAACATAAACATTATATGTAATATTTAAACAAAAATTTACATTCCTATAAGGTTGATTTGAATACTTCTAATTAATAATTTTATATATTTTTAAAATACAAAACATCAATAAATAACGTTTAGTGATATTACAAAACAACCTTCACAACAATTCAACTTCTGTGTACTGATACTCAAGATAGATAGAATCTTGAAAATGACTGACAAGTTATTTTTCCTGTGTCCTCCAACCATGAATCTGTCATGTTTATTCTTGTGCAAAACAAGTGACAGCAGATAAGAAGAAATTAAATGGCCTTTAAAAAAAAAAAACACATATGACAGACACCATATGGCTATTCTCCCCATAACTGTGTTGAATATATTTAGAAAAGACTATCAAAAGAGGAAGTAAAGTGAAAATTATTTCAGAAATGGTATTACATTTTAAACAATGGTACAACAACTGTCACTTAACATTTGGTGACCCAATATAATCTAGAGCAATAAATTATAAACCCGATATACATTAATGATAAAGAAGTGTTCGTTAATAAATCTGCATTAAGAAAAATTTACATATATTAAAATGTGGAGAGACAGAAAATATAAACCCTAGTATACCCGTTGCCTAAGTTAAAAAAGTTTTTCAACTCATGAACAATGATCTATCTGCCTATCCTCCCCCAAATCTAAATTATTTTGAATCAAGTCCAATAATTCATACCTTTATATTTTTAAAAGGTCCAGTATGTTTCTCCAAAATATAAATATTATTTTTGAAGTATGAGAATATCACTATTCTATATAAAATCAATAATGTACACTTAATGTAATTTAAGATGTTATAAAATAGAAGAAGAGGAAATACACTGGATTTATCTTAACAAAGTTGATATTATCTTGATACTGGAGAGACTAACACATTTAGAAAGTGAACCCCAATATTTATCAAGAATATATGCACAGAAGTTCTTAATAAATTGCAGAATTTCTACTATCACCAAATGGTGGTTATTCTAGCGATGCAATGCTGGTTTAAGTTGAAAACCAATCAATATAGTCCACTATATTATTAAACCACAGAAAAGCATATGATGATTTCAACTGAAACACAAAAATTCTTTCATAAAATTCAACACCTATTCAGAATAAACTCCTCAGGGAAAAAAGATAGAAATAGAGTGGAACTTAATTTGATAAGAAAACATCTATAAAAAAACTACAGCTGGCATTATATTAAATGGTGAAAAGACTGAATGCATTACTCAAAATTGGAAACACGGCAAATATATCTGTTTTCACTGCTCTTATTCAACTTAGTGCTTGTAGTTCTAGCCAGTAAAAATAAAATAATAAAATAAAAGACATACAGATTTGAAAGAAAAAAATCTGTTCTTATTATCAGATGACATGTTTGTCTATGTAGAAAATCCTAAAGAATCTAACAAAAAATTAATCTACAACCAATAAGTTTGGAAATGTTTCAAGATACAACATGAATATAAACAAACCAATTTCATTTCTATCTATTAGCAATGAACACATGTACACTTAAAAACACTGTATAAATAACAGCAAAAATTAAGTACTTAGATACAAATCTAACAAATTATCTATTCATATATAGTATCACCTATATACAGAATACTACAAATTGTTGAAAGAAATACAAGATCTGAATAAAATAGACATTCTATGTTCATGGATTCAAAGATTCAATAGGGTTAAGACGTCGATTCTTCCAAATATGTTCTATAATATTTGTGAAATCCTAACAAAAATAGGCAAAACACTATATATATTGACAACTTAATCCTAAAATTTCTATGAAAAAGTGAAATACAGAATAGCCCAGAAAATAATGAACAAAAGAACAAAGTTGGAGGACTCGCATTGCCCAATTTCAAGAGTTGCTGTATGGCTACATAAATTATGACAGCATGGTATTGGTAAATGAAAGACACCTAGATCAGTGAATAGAATAGAAAGTCCAGCCAGGCGCGGTGGCTCATGCCTATAATCCCAGCACTTTGGGAGGCCAAGGCAGGCGGATCACAAAGGCAGGAGATCAAGACCATTCTGGCCAGCATGGTGAAACCCCATCTCTACTAAAAATACAAAAAATTAGTTGGGCGTGGTGGTGGGCGCCTGTAGTCTCAGCTACTCGGGAGGCTGAGGCAGGAAAATGGCGTGAACCTGGGAGGCAGAGCTTCAGTGAGCCGAGATCGGGCCACTGTACTCCAGCCTGGGCAATAGAAAGTCCAGAAATAGACCAACATGAATATAGTCAATTGATTTTTGAAAAAACAGAAAAGGTAATTCAATGGACAAAATGTATCTTTTCAACAAATGATGCTGGAGCTGGACATTCACATAAAAAATAATAAATAAACTTAGACTTTATACCTTTCATAAAATTAACTCAAAATGGATCATGGATCCACATTCAAAAAAAGTAGGAGAATGTCTGTGTGTCCTTGCATTTGGTGATGAGGCTTTAGGTAAAATCCCCAAACCAGGATTCATGAAAGAAAAAAACTGATAAAATGAACATTATTAACATTAAATAGTTTTGCTCTGTCTTTAGGAGATATAAAAACTCACATTCACACAAATACCTGTACACATATTCACACAGCTGTATTAATGATAGCAAAAATCATAAACAACTCAAATGTCCTCAGAGTTAACAGTTAAACAAATTATGTATATGAAAAACAACAAATAAACAAATTATAGACAAAAGCAACCACCTAAGTAAATTTGCAGAGAATTATTCTGAATGAAATAAGGCAATCTAAAAGATCATAGGTTGTGTAACTGCATTTATATAACATTCTTGAAATGACACAGTTATAGAAATGAAGAACATATTAGTGTATGCCAGGTGCTACAGAATAAGTGGGAGAGGGAGGAAAGTGAGTGTGGCCACAAAAGGGCTACTTGAGATATCTCGGAGGTGATGAAAATATTTTTTCTTGACAATGTTGATAGATTAGTGTGAACTTGCACTATCGTTTTGCAACATATTACCAGTGGAAAAACTGGGTAAACGGAGCACCATATCTCTTTTAATAATGTCTTATAACTACATGCAAATTTATTATCTCAAAATACAAAGCTTAATTAAAAATGATAACACTTAATTCCTGAAATATCTAGTACTGCTCAAATTCACTCCATGTCCTCATTAACCTCTTAAAATTTATTTCTTCAAATTAGGATTGAAACACTTATAAATCACAACTGGATGCTCTGACTCTTGAATCTCTATCCCTCTGTCTTCACAATTTATTTATTGAATTATTAACAATCATTGTTCTTCAATTTCACAATCTGGATTTTACCAATTGACTGTGTGTTTTACTGTAACATATACTGTTGTTCCTTAAATTTCTTGCAATTTACTGGCTATATCTACTTTCTTATTATGACTCATGTTAAAAATATTTTTGGCCAGATGCGGTGGCTCATGCCTGTAATCCCAGCACTTTGGGAGGCAGAGGTGGGCGGATCACGAGGTCAGGAGATCGAGACCATCCTGGCTAACGTGGTGAAACCCCCTCTCTACCAAAAATACAAAAAATTAGCCGGGCGTGGTGGAGGGCGCCTGTAGTCCCAGCTACTCGGGAGGCTGAGGCAGGAGAATGGCGTGAACCTGGGAGGTGGAGCTTGCAGTGAGCCGAGATCGTGCCACTGCGCCACTGCACTCCAGCCTGGGAGACAGAACAAGACTCTGTCTCAAAAAAAAAAAAATCATATATGCATTCTGTGCCTCTGTCAGGATACACAAAATGCCTAGGTAGTTTATGCTTTGAGACATTAGCAATCACTGATGACCGTTGCCTGGAGTAATCATTCAATTGCTTGTAAAAAAAAAACAAAAAAAAACGGCAAAGTTCTAACTCAATTGTTCCTTTTTTTAAATCTATTAGCCAGGTACTTTTTTAGCAGACATTTTCCCTTATTGACTACTTGGTAAAATTATTACATGAATGTATAGATAAATGCTTGATTATTTTTCGTTATTTACTAGTTTTGGAAATATTGATTTGGCTACTTAGCATCATACACAGATAAAAATGACTTGTTTATTTATTTCTTTAAAAAAATATATTATGGCCTTATGGATATTGCATATTTAAAGTGTTCAATCCATTATGGTTATTATTCTTCTTATTATTAAATGTACCCCATCTTTGGCCAGGAAACCATTTCCAAATATTTCCTGAATCAATTTGACAAGGCCTGAATAGTCTTTAATAGCACCCCTGCTTTTGGCAATAGAAAAATATTGCAGGCTTATCTTGGATATTTCCAGGGTCTCAAAAATGAGATTTTATTTTTTAATTAGAAATGGTATTTAAAGATATCAACATGTGAAACAGATGTGCCTTATGTGACAACGTTGGCAAGCAAGAAAGCTGGATCAAAATCAATGTCTAAGTCTGTCTTCTAGATATTGGTCAATTCCTCTCCATAGGAGAAGTTACCATCTTGTATTATCATAAACAATATTTAAGAGTGTGTATTCTCACAGTGTCTCATCAACTGAGTACATTATCAAACTTTGAATATAGGTCCAGATTTAGGTGACAAATAAAATATCAATGTAGTTGTAATTTTTAATGTTCTTATTTATATGAGTTCAAGTGAATTTTTCTATGTTTAAGGCCACTGGCAATTATTTACTGTAAATAATTTCTATCTCCTTCCCACATTTCTACCAGACTATTTATTTATTCTCTATTATTATAAAATGTATATAACAGCTATTAATTATATGTTTGATTTCATTAATAAATATTGATTTTTTCATATTTTGTCATTTTAACTT
The DNA here is from genome assembly GCF_009828535.3 of Hylobates moloch. NCBI lineage: Eukaryota > Metazoa > Chordata > Mammalia > Primates > Hylobatidae > Hylobates > Hylobates moloch. The sequence continues at coordinate 79,570,645 of NW_026652291.1, forward strand.
AACTTTTTATCATGTTTAAGCCTTCCTTTTATAAGTTATCATATATATCAATTTTTTCCTAACTGTATTTGGAGAGTTATTTATAATTAGAAAAACTTTCTGCACTTGCAAATGATAGAAAAAAAGTAACTATAGAAAAACATTTCAGTATCATATACAGTCAGGGCATTCTCTTCAATAAATGATGTTAGGAAAACTGGATATTCATATGCAGAAGAATAAAATTGAATACTTATGTCAAGCCATATACAAAATACAACCAAAAATGTATCAAAGTTAAAAGTAACACCTGAAGCTATAAAAAGGCTAGAAGAAAACATAATAGAAAATCTTCTTGACTTTGGTCTGTTGTTGTGAATGGAACCCCAAAAGCATAGGCAACAAAAGGATAAACAGACAAAAGGTATTGCACAGCAATGGAAACAGAGTGAAGAGACAATGTAAGGATAGGAGGAAATAATTGACAACCATACATATGAAAATGAGATAACATACAAAATATATAAAGAACTCAACCTAATAGCAAAAAACAAACAACCTCATTCAAAATGGGCAAAGGACAGGAATAAACATAAACAGAAGACACACAAATGGCCAACAGATATATAAAAAGATCTGCACTCCTATGATTATTGCACGATTATTCTAAATGGCCAAGATACAGAAACAACAAATGTGTCTGTCAATAGAAAAATGGATACACACACAACGGACACACATATACACACACACATGAATACTGTTCACCTTTAAAAAGTAGAACATCCTGGCATTTGTGACAACATGGTTGAACCTGGAT
>NW_026652291.1:79576443-80025554 GCF_009828535.3 Hylobates moloch
TGAATATTTCACTACAAATTATAAGATATTTAAATTATTTGTAAATATTTAGTTACTGAAGCAATTGTACAACTTCCCCATAAAACAAAAAGAAAAGAATTTTTTTGGCATTTCAGCATACTAACTTTTTTGTTCTTTGATTATTTAAGTGAGTTTTATACATTTCCATTTTCATTATTGAGTTTTAAGGAGGCAAACTTTAAAAGATGCTGGACTTAGATTTTTAGAAAATGTCTTTAATCATTGAAGATCAGTTTTCTCCCCAGGTAGATTTAAAAAATAAGCCTGGTCCTTTCATATGATGAAATCTCTTCAGATTTCTTATTTTAGAGTTATAAGTTGCAAAGTAATTTCCATAAATTACATAATGTTATTTTCACAGATGATAATAACATTTTGGGTTGTTTAATTAAAATTAGAGATTGTAGTTAACCTTTTTCAGTGTGACTTAATTTGGCACAGCAATTTCCACTAAATTTGTTTGTTTTCAAACTAGTATCTCAACATTATTCAGACTTGTTTTCCTACATATTAGAAAATACTTATATAAAGTTCCAAATTACTACTTCACATTACATATTTCTAGTAATGGACTGAATATTATTCATCTTGTAATAATGAGTATTAATTTTTTAACATTTCTTACTTTCACATTATATGAATTTTCATAAACTTTGCCAAATAGGAATATAGTCAAGATAATTATTGGCAAATGTGAAGTATGATGATAAAGAAAATGACTGTAAAATATAACTTCTAATCTATTAAAGATATAGATTATATATGATTATCTATGTGTATGTGTCTATGTGTATATATACATTTATTTGATGTTTGCTAAAATATGGAACAATATTTGAATCAGTTACATTTTAATCTTTTTATAATTTCAAAATAAATTTGTCAAATTTACTTGCTATAAGATTTATATTTAAGATGATGGAAATTAGAGGACAAATGTTTTCATTTTTTATTTTGTGATTGAAAGCATCAAAGTGAACACATTCCAGAGTAGTTTCTTTACAAGTTTATGTCAAAACGACAGAACATTTCCAATTCAAGAATACTGTAGTTCTGGTATAACTATTCCAATTGTTTGCCATCACACATTTATTATATTAATTTCCTAGTTTAGCAACTTGGATGACATGGGCGATATTTATTCATATATTTGTATATAACATTTATATACATTTAATATATCACATTGTATGTAAGTTTACACAAATATACATTGTATTATATTATATAATGATGCATTACATTTACAAATATTACATATTTCATTTATATGAATTTTACATTTAATTATAATGATTTTTCAGTTAAAACTATTATTAAATGGTGCTGTTTGTGAAATAGTTTTAACCATTCAATTAAAATTATAAATTTTCCAGATTATTAAGTGTGTTTATACATAGGATTTCAATAGTTGTAGAGACAAATAACATTAATAATTAAATTTTTCATGGAAAGAAATAAAAGACAAAAATATCGGTGGAAATTTCTATGTTACAGGATACATATATTTGTTTACAATTCCTTTTGTGCTTTCAACACACACTGAAAAGTACATATGTGAAAAAGTATTGATACTCTTTCTATAACTTTTTTTTGCAAACATTTATTTTATGGTATTAGCAGACACCCAATAAATGTTGATCGAATATTTAGTCATTTAAAATTATCTTTTCTTCAGGTCCAGATGAGGTTGTATGAACAATATTTCTGACCATGATTTTAGAAAATTCTATTTCATAAATTTGATTTCTTTCATACTAGTTTATTTTTCTTTTACTTCAGTTAGCCTATCTGATGGATATTTTGATAAAAATAGAATCTGAACATATAAATTTTAAAATTTTGAGTTCAATATATACATTCTGATGACATAATATAGGATAATATTTGAGAATATACTTTGCAGAGTCCAAAGAGATATCTAACAGAAAAACATCATTATTATGTTTTATTATTTATAAAATTGTAGACATTTTCAACATTATTGGTACTTTTAAAAATTGTCTTAAAAACCTACTTGGTTTTTAGGCTTGAGTTTGATGACAATAAAAACAAATGACTAAAGAAACATAAGAAATATTGTATCATAAAAATTTTACTTAAAACATAAACATTATGTTTTATAATTTCACTGTAGAGTCCTAACCCCTCAGAAACGATGTTTTATATTGCTATATTGGGTCTAGCTGGACTATTATTACATAAATCTTCATTTATGAAAAGTGATTTCCTCAAGTGTGAAAAGTGGTGAAATGTACAATTTTTAGTGTGGACTTTCTTTATGACTTATGCAAATGCTTCAGTCATGTCTTGTAAAACTTTATCATCCTGTATGTTGCTATATCAAATAGTCTATTTCCTCTCCAACATACAGAGGAACTCTAGAATATCATTTAATGTAAAATGCTTATTTGATAAGCTTTATATGTTGCTATAAATAATATTTTTAGGTGAATAAAATACATATCTTGTACAATATGTTATATGTATAAAAGTGTGTGTGTGTGTGTGTATATATATATATATATATATATATAAATTCAACCTGACCCTTTATTTCCATCATGTAAGGAAAATATACAACTCCTGGAACAACAATGATTTGAATCTTACACATCACAAAAAATATATAAAATTTATGTTTATTTCTAGAAGACATTTAAAATATTTTATTGATAAGGTTTTCAGAGATAATTAATTTAAAGTAATTAGAAACTAGCTATAATATTTCACATATATTATTCTAATACCACAACATAAAATAAATCAGTGATTACAGTAGTTAAGTAAGCACTGATAATTTCATCTTCATAATCACTAAATAAAATGTTTTATCAATTAAAAGATGAAGACACACAATCCTATTTCAGGAGCAAAGCAACCAACAGTAACAGTGACTATCATCCATTGAACACACGATAAGTGATTTTGGCAGGTTCATCACCCACCAAAATTTGTGGTGAACTTCACCACAAAAGGATTTAAAAGAGAATCAAAAGCTCATTTTTCCTTAGGAACATTGATACTCTCCTGTGCACATCACTACCTGGCTTACCACAACAAGAATCCTAAAGGACAGATGTCATTCCAATAGAGAAATGTCAACATTCTTTACAAAATAGAATCAAATAATTATTACGGAAGATCAAAGAAATCCTTCAACAAACTTTTGTTTTGAATTTCTACATATAAATATAGTAAGCTAAATTCTCTCTCTCTCTCTCTCTCTATATATATATATATGTAATTGGAATTGTTATTTTCTTTCTGAAATCTTTATGTACAATGCTTTCTTTTGATCCAGTCACTTAGGCACTTGCTATATGGCATAAATATAATGGATGTTTTATATTCTCATTATGAGGAAAGTAATTTTGCATATTATTGAATTGGAAATCACTCATCTAAGGAGAGATCATCTGTGCATTAGCCAGCATAACTTTATTTTATAGCCCTTGTTACACATGAGGGAGTGAAGTGATCATGGCTAGTTATCATTAAACAGATGGCAGTGAATTTTTTCTCTCTTCTCTATAACTTAGAAGGAGTGTCCTTTCTTATTCTGCTTCAAAATTAAGTTTAACCTAAAGAATAATGAAGGGTCAATTTCATGCTTTTTTTTTTTAAATTAGACTGTGGAACTTTACTGATAACCATCATTTCATTTGCCAATAATAAGTCAGATGATTTTAAAAAATGTATCTAAAATCAATCATGTTGACAAGGACTCAAAAAAACTCACAACAAAATGAATTAAATATTAAACAACACCATACCTTTCCAGTACATAAGCAATCTATGGCTGATTTCAACACTGGAAGACCAACAGGAAGAGTGAATAGAACATAACTAGGTGTAAGGAAGAATCATTCCAATTTTTAACCACTTTACAAAGGTTGAAGGAATAACTTTGAATCCCCAAAAGCCATGGTTACAGAGTGAGTCAGCAGCCACCTACCATCTTTTCCATTGACTCTTTCAGAGTACCTTACATTATGTAGGCTGGAGACTGTGCAGGAGAGCTAAAGTGTTTAGTATTGAACAAGGATATCATTGAAAAATTTTAATAGCGGGCATAAATTTAAATAAAGAACAAATGAACATAAAATAAAAAACTAAATCAGTATATTCAAAGATGGAAATTAATAGCTTTAGTACTGGATATGAATTGGTAAAATCTCTCATTAATGGCATTTTTAAAAAGATTATCAGAAAAACTTAAAATAAAACAAGTATATTTACTTGGAGTGCTACAAAATATGGATACTTAGTAGTAGTGAGTATTATAATTACAATTACCTTTCACATTACTTAACGTATTTTGTGTTCTCTAATGTGGCACTTTTCACATGAATTAAATATTATTCAAAATGTTAATGTAATTTTAGGTCCTAGGTCACAGATTAGCATTTTGATAACTAATTAAATTTATTAAATAGCTATAAAACTATTAAGATATTCTTCTCAAAATGTTTGACAATAAATATTTTGCTGTGACACTTTCTGTAATTTCTATGATACTGTCCTTTTCTAAGTTTACTGATTAATTGGAATAATTTATAATTTTTTTGTTATTTCTATTTTTATCTTTAATTATGGCCCATGCTTCATTTCTAATGTTGCTTATTTCTTTTTATGTACCATCATTGTGCTTTTTCTAATCTATTAACTTCAAGGGTAATAATTTAAATCTTGTTTCTTTTATTTTTATTTAATTTTTTTATAATTTTTACTTTTTCTTCTACTTTTGTTAATTTTTCTGTTACGCTTTTTCAAAATTGACTTTAGCTCATTAATTTTAATTTTCTTCTGATCTAATATGTACACTTAAGGCTATAAATTTCCCTCTAAATATTTACTTTTCTATCTTCTACAAATTTTTATGTAGGATTTCATAGCCCATTGGTTGAAAATATTTTCTAATTTCCATTAAAATTTCTTATGTAAATCAGCTGTTACTGAGAAATATTGTAATTTAAGTTTATAAATTTTTATACATACAGATGTTTTAAGTTCTTTTTTTAATTGAGGTGTATATTTGTGTTTGCAGTCAATGAATTCAAACACGATTGATAAGTATCTGTTGAGACTCATTTATTAGCATATATATTTATGATATATATATTTATGTATACACACTCATTAATCTAAATTCATTCATGTTGACCTTACTGTACTTCTTAATTTTAATTTCCAGTTATATTAATTTATAAAAGAGGCTTGTTAAATTATTGTAAAATTTGATTGCAAATGTAGAAACAGATGGAAATAAAAAAATTTCTGGAACTAAGAAAATTTATACAATCTTTTAAAATGAGAATTTCCTTAAAAAGTAGAGTAAAAGGTCATTTCTACTTTTAAAATATTTAGTTTCCTTAATAAAAAAGACCAGGATATACAATCACTGGGACACATTGTGGGCTAGAAGAAACTTAATTATATGTAATCAAAGAATACTTTTCTTAATTTGAGAGATATGAAATTGTCATGCAAACTATACTCACCAGAATAAATAAATAAATATTAATTTAAAGTTAATGCTTAAGGGGTAAAATGTGTACAAAGAAATAATTCTTAAAGTATTATTGCATAAATATATCTATAAGTAAATGAATAAATGAATTATATTTTTATATAATTCAGATCAAAGTCCAATATCTATCCATGATAAAAATTCTCAGTATTGCAGAAATAGAAGTGAACCTCCTCAACTTAACGAAGAATTTCTACAAAATTCCACAGCTAACATCAGACTCAATGGTGAGAAACTTGAAGCTTTCCCAAGAAGATGAGATAAAGGGAAGGATGTTCCCTCTCACCACTGCTTTTCAATATTATGCTGGAATTCCTAGCTAGCACAGCAACACAAGACAGGAAGTAAAAGGTATACAAACTGGAGAGAAAAAAATTAAGTGTCTTTTTTCACAGATGACATAATCATCTTTGAAGAAAATCCTGAAGAATCAACACTAAAAGTACCTCAAACTAATAAGTAAACATCCCAGGTTTTCTGAATAAATGGTGAATATACAAAAGTCTATTTCTTTCCTATATGCTAGCAATAAAGAAGTCAATTGATATTGATTTTTTGGATTAAACCCTCAAAAGCACAGGCAAAGCAAACAAAAATAGAAAAATGGTATTATATGAAACTGAAATGCTTCTGAACAGCAAGAAACAATCAACAGAGTGTAGAGACAACCTACAGAATGGGAGAAAGTAATCACAAGCTACGCAACTGAAAAAGGGTTAATATCCAAACTATATAAAGAACCCAAACAACTCAATATAAAATACAATAACACTCTGATAAAGAAATGGGCAAAAGATCTGAATAGACATTTTTCAAAAATAACATACAAATGGCCACAAGTATATGATAAAATGTCAACATCAATAATCAAAGAAATGAAAATTATTACCACAATGAGATATCACCTCATCCAGTTAGAATAGCTATTATAAAAAAGATTTTTAAAAAATCAAATGCACATGAGGATGTGGAAAAAGGCAAACTCTCATATGCTGTTGGTGAGAATGTAAACTAATAGAGCCACCATGGTCAATGGTATGGAGACTCTTCATAAAACTAAAAAAGGAACTATCATGTGATCCAACAATCCCACTACTGAGTGTATAATATATATATATGCTATATATATAATATAGTAATCAATATATCAAAGAGATATTAGCATTCTCATATTTATTGCAGCACTATTCACAATTGCCAAGATACGAAATCAATCCATGTGTCCATTAATGGATGAATAGATTTTAAAATGTGGCATATATACACAATGGAATACTATTCTTCCATAAAAAAGAATGAAATTCTGCCATTTGTGACAACATGGATGAACCTAGAGAACATTATGTTAAATGGAATAAGTCAAGCAATGAAGGACAAATGTCACGTGTTATCACTCTGAGGTGAAATCTAAAAAAGTTTATCTCATAGAATTCACCTGAGTGAAATCCATGTTGTCACAAACGGCAGATCTTTAACTCAAAATGGATTATAGACCTAAATGTGAAACACAAAACTAAAAAATCCTAGATGATAACACAGTATAAAATATAATTGACCTTCTGTTTCACAATTACTTTTTAGGTATGACACCAAAGGCATTATCCATGACAGAAATAATTGATAAGTTAATTTTAGTAAAAGTAAAAAATTACCACTTTGCAAAAGACATATTAAGAGAATAAAGATAAGCCAAAAACTCGGAAAGAATGTTTGTAAAATACGTATCTATTAAAGAACTATTCTCCAAAACATATGAAGAACTCTTAAACCTCAAGAATAAGAAAACAAACAAACAAATTGCAAAATGAGCAAAAGACCTCAATAGCCCCCTCACCAAAAAAGATTTACAGATGACAAGCATGTGAAAAGAAAACTGGAAAACAGGAAAATGCTCTCTGAAATTAATTACTACCACATACCTATGGAAATGTCCAAAATCTAGAACAGTAACAATAAGTGCTGGTGAGGATGTTGAGCAATAGGAACTCTCATTCATTGCTGGTGGAAATGCAAAATGGTACAGCCACCTTGGAAAACAATTTGGCATTTTCTTACAAAACCAAACATTCTCTTCATATTTGATCCAGCAATTATGCCACTTAGTCTTTACTCAAAGGAGGTGAAAGCTTCCTGCATACTGATGTTTAGCAGCTTTATTCATAATTGCCAAATCTTAGATGCAACAAATGTCCTTCAGTGGGTAAATGGACAAATAAACTGCAGTACATCTGGAGATGGATTGTTACTCAACACTGAAAATAAACGAGTTTTCAAGGCATGGAGGAAACCTAAATGCCTATTATAAAATGAAAGAAGCCAATCTGAAAAGCTATATGGTATATGAGTGTAACTGTATGACATTCTGAAAAAGCCAGAATTATAGCAACAGTGAAAAGGAACTGTAGTTTTCAGAGATTGGTAGGAGTGAAGAAATAACAGGCAAGCACAGAAGATTATCGGAGCAGTAAAATTACTCTGTATAATACTATAATGGTGCATATATGTCATTGTATATTTGTACGTAGAATGTACAAAATAAGTGAACCTTAATGTAAACCATGGACTTTGAGTACTAATAACGTGTTAATGTAGGTTCATCAATTGTAAAAAATGTACTGTTCTGGTGGGGGATAATGGGGAAGTCTATGCATATATGGGGGCAGTTGGTATATGGGAAATCTCTGTACCATCCTCTGAATTTTGCTGGGAAAATCAACTGTTCTAAAACATACACTCTACTTTAAAAAAAGCATGAAATTGTGCTGATGGATGCATAAACTGAAAATCAAAATCTACCAAAACCTCATATACAGAAGCCTTTAATACAAAGAAAATCAACAACAGGGTAAAGATCTGGACAATACTTGATGGTTTCTCCTAAAGCAACTAACGTGATGACCAAAAATACGTATGTGCCACTAAATTAGGAAAACATTGTTTTGCCATAGCATGGTAGCAAATATTCACTTGAGGCCATTTTAAAACTGTTCAACCAAATTGCTTCTTATGAGAAAATTAGCTGCAGATCTAGAAAAGATTTATTCTTTTTGAAGAACATTAGTGTATTGTAAGATGAAGAAATTAGAGAGATTATCTCATTAGAGTAATCTCTATTTTTCTAGAGACAAAATATCTCTCTTTCTCTTGTTCATATAGATAGGCTAAATTTATTGGCAATGGGATCCAAGATACCTTGTGTCAACATGTCAGAAAGAAATAAAAGCAGCGCAGTCCTTCAGCACTAGGTTGAGAAGATAGGATTTTAATAAATGTTGACATTGGGGAAATTCTGAATAGGCATAGAAGAAGTCATAATAAAGACAATAAATATGAGTAGGTAAAACAATAAATTGAGCATCTTTGGGGGAAGAGAAATCACAGGAAAGACAACAATGTTCATTTTGTCAAAAGCTCTTTTTCGGTGGTTTTGTTTGAAACTGGGTTGCTAATTTGGGGTGTAGAAAGAATAATTTTTCATATTGAAAAGTTCCAGGGAAAAGCTACTCCATGTCAGTAATTCCTTGAAACAAGAGAAAGTTACCTTACCAATTGTGAGAACCCAGAAGAGAAAGCAGCCAGGTTGGCTTCTCTAGTACAGTAGAAGCAGAGAAATGGTCAAAAACATTCCCTAACAAGAATGGAAGCTAAGATATGCATCAAACTTTGATCTTTCTCATTTTACTAACATAATGACAAAATAAAGAACTACTCACAGAGACCAGTTTTGTTTTGATGTGACACTTATATGTAATATTTCAAAAATCAGATTAATTAAATGTCTTGAACTACCTACTGTGATATATGCCAACAACAAAATTGACAAAACTCATACAAAACAAAATCTGCTTATTTCTCATATTAATATATTTGACATTAATTTGATAACATATGTAAGTAATCAAGTACGTCTCTGTTCAGAATAAAAATTAGAGAGACTCAATTTTTTAACCACTCATTCTTTAAAGTTATAATACAGAATTATCAATAAATATGGCATTCTGTAGAAACAATTTTGTTGTAATATTATTTGTCAAAGAACATGCTCACAACCTGTTAAGGCAAAATCTATTTTGAGATTATAATTGATGTGTACTCATAATTTAACAGTATCCTTTAAAAAGAAAAGAGACAAACTCATTTACTTGTGTTTGTGCATATGTGCTTCATTTCGTCCTACCCTGGTTTAAAATATGTATCAAAATACTTGGAGGCAATAGAGATATTTAAATCTATTAGTGTATTTTTGAAATATAATCTTGTTTCTCATTGAATTTATTTTTAAATAGAAAATTAATTGTAGAGAGATTATTGTATTCCAAGATAAAATTTTCAAGTGTTACCTCAAGGAAATATTGTATATTATGAAAAAAACAAAAACAAAAACAAAATACAGTTAGAAAGTGAAAAGTTCTTTTAAATATTGATTCAAAGTAATGATAAAAATTTTTTTACAAATCTTGAATATAAAACTGTAGTCTTCTTACAACCAGAACCTTCAAAATATGAGTTTTTATATCTTTCAATACCAATATCCATCTGATCAATAATGTTAACAATATAATGCCATTATTAAGAGGACTGCACATTTTCTGTACTTTGCCTTAACACAGAGTTAATTGAAATATATTTTTTTAGATGTGTTTGCTTGTAATATGTAAGCTGAAAGGCCAATACCTTTAATCTCACTACTTTTGTACAATTAACAAATCTCTAGTGAATTGGGTTGTATTTCCGAAAGTTCTAAATGCTGTGCATCATTATCATAAAACTGGAAATGATTAAATGTATTACATATTTAAATATTTTGTTCAGTCATTTACTAGAAAACATTTATTGAATTATTATTATGCACCAGACACTGTAACAAAAAATATAAGTAGGGAAATTTTGAGGCATACAGTTTTAAGGTGTGAGAACAACACATAGCTATACCTAATTTTATAGTATCTGTCTATTTAAGCACATCAGCAGATTAGATGACATTAAATTGTCTCATTGAAATTCATTATATGATTACCCAAAACAATACACAGAAATACTAGAAATTAGCCAAAAACCTTGGAAATTTAAAGAAAACATATTTGTTAAAATCTGAGTGGGCTTGTAATTTTTGAATTATTGGTAGCAAATCATTAAAGATGATCTATTTAGATACAATCTAATAATAGTTTCTCAAAAAATACTGGACACATGTTAATTATTACCACCATGTCCAAATAATATACATGATTTTATGTGAGTAGCATGGAGATCATGCATGATATCACCATAATGTAGATAGAAAAACTAAAGCAAAATGAATGAGAAAGTTGAGTTATACACAATAAATTTGACAGGTCTTAGAAAATTAAAGACAAAACGAATATATTCTAAGGATATAATATTCCTAGGAATTTAGAAAATTTTTTAAAAGTATGTATAGAACATATTATCATCATATATTTTATTATATATATAAATTCACACATGCAAAGACACACACACAAATACTACTATGGTATGTGTAGTTAATGTTAGTATTAAGTTTTAAAGTTTATTTCTTATTTTGTATCATCTATTTTCTGCAATACAATGTAATATAAGTCTAAAATCAGACATTAAATTTTTTGTTTTTAGAATTTCTAATATTTTAAAATGTACTTTATTTTTAAACTTAAATTTTAAGATCTAAAAGTTATATTAGTAATAAGTACTTTAACACTGATTGTTTTCTACACTGTCAAACTTGATAATATTTACAGGGTTTTTTTTTTTTTTTTTTTTTTTTTTTTGAGATGGTGTCATGCTCTGTCACCCAGGCTGGAGTGCAATGGCACTGTCTCGGCTCACTGCAACCTCTGCCTCCCAGGGTCAGGTGATTCTTCTGCCTCAGCCTCTCGAGTAGTTGGGATTACAGGCACCCGCCATCATGCCCAGCTAGTTTTTGTATTTTTGTAGAGATGGGGTTTCACCATGTTGGCTAGGCTGGTCTTGAACTCCTGACTTCAGGTGATCTGTCCATCTCAGCCTCCCAAAGTGCTGGGATTACAGGCATGAGCCACTGCGCCCAGCCTACAGTTGTTTTTAAAACTATAATCTTATCTGGCTCATTTCTATTTTGATTCTCAAAGATGAGCATCAATAAATGCAATTAATTTTCATGAATATACAAATATTGTTTATAACCATATCAACAGTTTGCCAAGGTAATGTTTCCTTCCCTGTTTGGTTCCAATGCCATGTCCACAATATGTCTAAACACTTCTAACTGTGTCTGCCACATAATAGGTACTCAAAATGATTTGATGAAAGAATAATAATTATGCCTAAGTTTAGACATGATAAATATGGAATGAATATTTTAAACTGTAACATATTTAATATGACAAACTTATCTGAAACATATGGTTTAGAGGTGTTATGTTCTTGTTGAATAAGAAAGAGATATTGACTACTGAGACCACTTAGAGCATTTTCTTTAAAAAAAACATGAAGGTGAAGATTAAAAGAACAGGAAGAAAGTAAATAAACTGCAGCCATGTAAAGGTTGTATAACATAACGTGAGCTTCTACTGTGATAACAAACAACTATATAAAGGTAACGTCAATTGAACTTTCTCCCAATTGTTTTGACAGAATGCATACCAATTTCTTTTTTTTTTTCAATCAACTTCTATCATTACAATTGCCAAGAATACCAGTTACCAGTTGCTAAGGTATTTGGCTCACGTGCCTTATATTCTACTTGTGGAATACAGTAAACATGAAAGTAACATAATAAATATTTCAGGCAGTGATAAATTCCTTGATGGAGGCAAAACAGCATATAGTTACAGAGATTAACTTTACTGAGGATGTGGCATTGCACTTATGTCTGAATGGCAATTCTGTTCTTATCAAGCCAAGATTTAAAGGAAATAGCTCTTCAGTCAATGTTAACAGTTACTGCAAAAGCTTTAAAGCTAGAGTAGATTCAGTGGACTAGAGAAGAAAGAAGGACTTTGTTCAACAAGCAGAGTGAAGAAAAGTACAAGGAAATTATTGATATTTAGTGAGTATTTTTGAGGACAGGGCTCACCATGTTAACACAAATACAAGAGAGGAATAATTTACAGGTATATGATATATCCTTTTCATTTATACAATCTCCTATTTCACTTTATAAAATAACTGGAAAACAAATTTGTTGCACCTAACTAAAAATTAATATATGGCAAACAACTGTAATGACAACCAGTTTTTAAGATCTAATATATTTTATTTTTATCAACTAACTGAAAGGTTCAAATTAGTTATATACACAATTGGAAACTCAAGAAGAAAATTATCTATGCGTATGTTGTTTCATACCATCTTAGAAAATATTAATTATATTTACCTGAAGAAAGTTTGTAGACTGCCTGCAGTGACTAAAAGATGATTATATCACAAATGAACATTTCTAAATTTACTTTCATTTTTTTAAATGCACAGCAATACACAAATCCATTATCTTCTGAACTAGGGAGACCATTAGACTGTGGAAAAATTTTGAATGCCAAATATTAACCATTCTCAGATTTCAAGATGTTAATATACAATATCATGGATTTTTCATGCAAATCTATTCTTTTGTCACATTTTGGTTCAGTGGTCTAGAAAATCTTGTTCTACAAATGCAGATGTTTTAATTAGGACTTCAAATAAACGTTGCAAGTACGTCGAAGGAGAAAATAGAAGTAGTGGCATAGACAGAGATAACACTTCACCAAAATTTAGGGTCTGTGGACTGATGTGCTTCTTAATGTTTTTAATGTTCTTCATCCTTTAATGTAAACATTTCTCAGTAATAATTATTAACATGATTTTGTAAAAAATAAAGTTTTTCCACTTTTAAAGAAATTTCTGGAGAGGAGACATATTGGTCATAAATACAATTGTTGTTTTTAAAGTAATCAGACGTATTTGCTATTTAAAAAGTCCCAGATCAAATGGAAAAAGAATTAATGCTTGATTCTTTCTGTTTATCAGTTTTCAGTGTGTGTGTGTGGACAATTAACTTATGAATTTAAATACATTTGATGAGTTACAATTAATTATAATCACTATGCCCATTGCAGCTCCTTATATCCCATCTTTGGCCATGCGGAGTACCTACCTGCAAGGTGATATCTTAATAGTTTTGATATCCTAGAAATCTCACATATTTTCTTTTCTATCTGATATTATAAGATACTTAAGATTGATATTCCATATTGACATTAGTTTATTACTATAGAGGTTTTACTTGTTTTAGATAGCAGTTTCTCTTTCCTTTGAAACACAAAGAAACTCGGATTTTCAGAAAATGAGGAAAATAGGTTCAGAATACTCTATTTATTTGTTTTGACATGTGACAGTCATAAGCGTCATGATGTACCAATAGTAATAGTATCAATGATTATTAGTTTCTTAAAGAGATATTTTTGTACAACTTATGTTTAAAGGTCTACTACAAGTAAAATGCCATAATAGACATTGCATAATATACTCTATAAAAGCCTCTTTTGTTCTTGTTTTACAAAATCTATGCATTTCTTAATCATTACCAATTTTTATGTTGATGTTTCTTTAATAATTTTACCCATGGGAAGATAATTTTTGGCAGATTTCCTAGGGGTGATTCATACAAATGTAACTCACCAAGTGAAGTCAACTCATGGATTCCACATGTGTACATCTCAGCAATGTACAGTAAGCCCTCAATACTCATGGGTTCTGCGTCCATGGATTCAGTCAACCACGGACTGAAAATACTGGGGGATATGTCTACACTAAATGTGTATAGGCAATTTTTTCTTGTCATTATTTCCTAAACAATACATTATAACAGCTATTTATATACCATCTACATTGCCTTAGGTATTATAAGTCATCTAGAAATGATTTAAAGTATATGGCAGTATGTGCATAAGTTGTATGCAAATACTATGACATTTTACATAAAAAGGACGTAGACATCCATGGATTTTGATATTAAGGCATGTCTTGGAACAAATCCTCCATGAATATAAAGGGACAACTGTACTTGCATGTTGGTAACTTTTTTCCAGTCATTTTTTCTTGAAAATCAATCTGTCTTTCAAGTAAATTATTGACTCACATTTTCATATGGCACAGAGTAATATTCTTAATATTTTTACTGTAATATAATTTTCTATCTTTTATGAATCTCGATCTTTTAACTAGGTATACAGGATTTTTTATTAAAAAACTTTGTTTTTCAAAATTAAAAAAAGTTTTATGGTATCTATTGCATTGTATGCTAAAATGCATTGTCATATTTCAAATTTCAGGAAATATTTCATAGTATCTGTTGCATTGTACACTAAAAATGCAGTGTCATGTATATTTCAAATCTTTCAAAAAATTTAGGAGAGTTTTTGAAATTATGGTTTGTAATATTTTTTCTATTTCCTTTTTTCAGTTCTCTGTCTCAGAAATTTCTGTTAAGCTTATGTTGGGTCCTTTTTGGATATCTTTAATATTTTTTGCTTTCTGGAATTTTTAAATACTCCTTTCTTCAATTTTTTCTTTACTTTTAAATTACCTTTTTTTTTACTTTGCTTTTCTCTTGTCTTCATTTTAGTCTTAATTCTTGATGTTTTAAAAAAAATTTCCAATTATTCTACGAATTCTTTAACGTCACATCTGAGTTTCTCTAATTCTGATATATATATATATATATATGTATTTTTTTTTTTTTTCTATTTTGTATCATTTACTTAAAGACTTTTAACTCATTTTGAAACAGAGTTTTGATCTGTTCTGTGTGCCTGTCTTTCTGGCATTGTTTGATTCTTGGCAGTACAAAAAAGAAAAGCAATCCCTGACATCTGCAAGCTGGTTTGGTATTATCAGCAAACCCATAGTGTTTTGAGAAGTTAACCTGACATTCGTCAATAAGTTTTAGCCTACCTCTGCAGGATATAAACAATTTTACAAAGCCTCAACATCAGACAAAGCCACCTTTGACCATGCTGCATCAAAATTAAAATAGTAAATAAGACCTTTCAATTATTATGATTAAAACACACACACACACACACACAGTCTGAACCATAAAAATTGCCAAGCAAACCTCTACCTTGGCTACTATGAGTGACTGCTACTTCTTTAACAATTAGAGCTTTAAACTTACTATAGTGTTCTAGATATTTAAGATTCTCAACCGGGCATGGTGGCTCACACCTGTAATCCCAGCACTTTGGGAGGCTGAGGCCGGTGCATCAAGAGGTCAAGAAATCGTGATGATCCTGGCCAACATGGTGAAACCCCATCTCTACTAAAAATACAAAAATTATCTGGGCGTGGTGGCGGGCACCTGTAGTCCCAGCTACTGGGGAGAGTGAGGCAGGAGAATTGCTTGAACCTGGGAGGCGCAGGTTGCAGTGAGCCGAGATCGCGCCAATGCACTCCAGCCTGGCAACAGAGCGAGGCTCCCCACCACCAAAAAAAAAAAAAAAAAAAGGAAGCAAGGAAGGAAGATTGGTTCTCATCATAAAATTACCCATTTCTGACACTATCCAATTTCTAAATTCCAAAGTTCCACTTCAGTAAATGCTACAGCGTGATCCCAAGTACTACGAGTCCTTTCTAACACGCTTTTACTGAAACACCCTACAGTTCTCCATGATGTGTAGGCTCCCTTATTGTAATGAGCAACAGACCAACTTGTTCAACTATAGGTGTGTGCCTGTTTGGGGGCTTAAAGGCATTGTCACTAAGGATGATGTTTAAATGGTCTTATTGACTGGAGTAACATCAGAGGTTCGTTGTCTCGCGACCATGGAGAACAAGGACACAGACACGCAAAGAGTGAGGTTGAGAGCAGAAGTTTCATAGGCGAAAGAAAAATAATAGCTCTCTGCTGCAAGAGGGTCCTGGAAAAATGGGTTGCTGAGTCCAGGGTGAAACGCAGGGGCATTTACAGATGACCTGGTGGGGAGGTGGTGTCTGATTTAGATAAAGCACAAAAAACTAGTTGGACCAGGTGTGCCATTTGCACAGGGTGTGGCTCTCTGGCCGTCACCACCCCAGTCTTTTATTATGTAGGCAAGTTCTCTGCTTGAGCTGCACTATGTTGCTCACTTCTTTATCATTGTATACATGCTAACAAAGAAAAGGGAACATGGAGCCTCCATGGTGGACATGCCTGTCCCCCAAGTTGCCTTTTTCTATTGACACAGCTACAAGCATTCCCCGCTACAAGCTTCCAGCCCCTTTATTTATGTTTGCAGCTTGATTTTTCAGCCTCCTATTTGTTAGAAAAGAAACCATTTTGGGGGCTGCTTTTTCTTAGAAGGGAAATTCCACCAAGGAATTTTTTGCCCTCGCTATCTGCCTAAATAATATCTTTCTACCTCCTGTATCAATATTGTACTCCGTGGTCTTTCATTTTCTTACTGCAAATAAAATGAAAATAATGATAAAAATGTGATTTTTATAATTTGGGCTTGTGTGTGTGCCTGTGTGTTTCAGACATAATATGTGTTCTGACTGCAACAATTTCTGATGTTAAAGTGTAACGTTAGGGTTTGTGTTTTTTTTTTTAACTTTTAACAGGAAGTGTAGTTTAGAATACCTTTTTAAAACTTTAAGCAGCTTCTTAATTCTGTTGTTTTCTCTCAGTGCTCAAAAATATAATGGTTCGCCTTCTGTTGTTCTTACCTGTATCTCCATGACTCACCTTTATCTAGATTTACTTATTTCTTCATACCTAATGTCTTAGTCATTCTCAATTTTGTGTCTGCTCTCAGAGGTTTACCTTAGCATAGGGCTGTATCTTGGAAGGAGAAATCTGGTTTATGAAAATTAAGTTTAAAAACCTTCATGAACAATGTTGAATAAAAGCCAGATACTGGATCTTCAAGTTTCATTATGTCACAGATAAAAAACATTATTTCACCTTTTAATACGTAATTTGCTGAAGTTACTTCCTTTTCATATTTTGTCAAAACCATTTGATCATCAATGAGTTGTGAATCACATTGAATCATATGTTTGCATCTGTCAAGATAATTATATAGGTGTTTTTCCTTCTAGCTGTCTATTTTATGAACGATTGGAGATTTTCAAGTAACAATCTGCATATGCATTCACAGATCTCCTTCATAGTAACGTATTGTTATTCTTATATAAAACCATATTTATTTGCTAATTTTTTTCATGTAATTTTTGCATTTATGTGTGAGAAAGATTGATTTGGAAATTTATCTGCCTCTAATGTCTTTGTTAGGATTTGTTATCAAACATATGCTGGACATATCAAAGGCATTCACAGACAGGTGTTCTGTTTTCTGCAGCCCCTGAATGACTATAATATTCCTTTAAACTTGGACTTTTAAAAATAAGTCAATTGTTTTTGTGTATACTTTTGAAAATTATTTTTCAATAAATTTGACAATTTCATCAATGTTATCAAATTTGTCATCATAAAGTTTTTATAATGCTTTTTCATATTCTAATATTAGAATGTAATAAATATATAATAAATATATTTTATAATAAAATGAATATATGATAAAAAGCTATATT
The DNA here is from genome assembly GCF_009828535.3 of Hylobates moloch. Lineage (NCBI taxonomy): Eukaryota > Metazoa > Chordata > Mammalia > Primates > Hylobatidae > Hylobates > Hylobates moloch. The sequence continues at coordinate 79,594,532 of NW_026652291.1, forward strand.
AAAATTTACATAAAATAAAATGCACCCATTATAAGTATACAGTCCAATGGCTTTTAACAAATGTTTATACTACTTTAGATTTACCACCATTAGATTCCAAATATAAAACTTTTTCTCTGATGTTTTATTTCTAAAGTCAATTTTTTTTTCATTCCTGGCCTCAAGAAGACCCTGATCTCCTTTCTATCACAATAAATAAATCAGACTTAACTGTCCTAGCATTTAAAAAATATTGTATCACTCAGTAGTTCCTATTTTGTACATATTTGCTTTCTCTTGGCCTGCTTTTGAGGCTTATATGAGCTACTACATTTATAATAATGGTTTATAATATTTGTGAGCAGTATTCCATTGAATGCATAAGCTATAATATATTTATCTATTGATCTAGTGATGGTCATTTAAATTGTTTTCAATTTTCAGCCCTACGAATAAAACTTCTATGAAATTCATGTAGAAGATTTTATGTAGATATATATTTGATTTATCTTGGGTATATAAATAAGGATACAATTTCTGGACCATATGATAAGCTAATATTTAAGTTTATTAGAACTGATGTATGGTTTTCCAAAGTGGTTATACAATTTTACATGTCCCTCAACAAGTTATGAAAGTTCCCACTGCACAACCTCCTAACATTTGGCATTATCTTTTTTAATTTTAGAAATTACAGGCTGTGTGATATCAAAGTTGCATGATATCTCATTGTGGTATTATTTGATGACTAACAAGGCTTGACATCTGTTTATGCAATTATTAGAGATTCGTGTGTCTTATATTTCCCTGAAGTGACTGTTTAAATATGTTGGCAATACGTACAGAGTGTATGTTATTTTATTGTGGAGTTGTAGGAGTTCTTTGTATATTTTGGATACATATTCTATCTCAGAAATATGCGTTGCAAGTGACTTCTCCCAGCCTGTCACATATATTTTTCTCTCCTTTTTTTTTCTAAATTTCAACTTTTATTTTAGACATAGGAGGTATATGAACAGTTTTCTTATATGGGTATATTGCACCTTTCTAGGTAGTAAGCAAAGTATCCAGTAGGTAGTTTTTCAACCCACACTCACTCCCTGCCTCCCAGCTCTACTTGTTCCCAATGTCTATTGTTCTCATATGCTCAATGTTTACCTCCCACTTATAAGTGAGAACATCTAATGTTTGGTTTTCTGTTCCTACATTAATTTGCTTAGGGCAATGGCCTCCAGCTATATCCATGTTGCTACAAAGGAAGTGATTGCATTCAATTTTTAAGTCTGTATAGTATTCCATGGAGTATATGTACCACATTTTCTTTATCTGACTCACCACTGATGGACACTGATTATGTCCTTGCTCTGGGGAATAATATAGCAATGACCATATAAGTGCATGTGTCTTTTTTATACCCAAAGGAAAATAGATCATTATATTTTCATTTTTTTTAACAATGACTTTGGAAGGGTGAATTTTTCATTCTGATGAAGTTCAATTTATCAGTTTTTTTCTTTAATGTTTCATGCTTTATGTACCCTATGTAGAAATTTTTGCTTACCAATTAGTGCAAATAATTTTTATTATATTTTTTAAAAGTGTATGTTTGTATTCCTGTATTTTACGCCTGTAATTTCATATAATAAAAAATAATATCAATTATATACAATCTGTTCCAGAGATAATAAAGTCTGTTTGGATTTTATTTTGTTACTTATAAGGAGAATTTTGATATTCTGTCACTGTTGATCAATCTTGGAAGGAGTTATAAAGTTAATTTGTGTTTATGAAAAAGCCATTTTTAACACTGCTAATCTTTTCTGTCAATTGCTTTTTTCTAATTCATTTATTTTTGCTCTTTAACATTTTCTTTCTTCTGTTTTCTTTGGGCTGATATTAATTACCATGATGTTATCAATGCTATTATTCTTATATTTTTTTCTTATTTTCTAATATATATATTGAAAGCTATCAAATATCTTCTAAATTTTGTTTTGCCTGCATCTTAACCGTTAAATATTTTTCTCAAATTGTATTAGTTCATTTTGGTGCTGCTGATAAAGACATGCTGGGGACTGGGTACTTTATAAAGAAAAAGAGGTTTAATGGACTTACAGCTCCACGTGGCTGGAGGGGCCTCATGATCATGGTGGAAGGTAAGGCATGTTTTACATGGCAGCAGGGAGGACAGAGAGCTTGCACAGGGAAACTCCCATTTTTAAAACCATCAAATCTCACAAATCTCATGTGACTTATTCACTATCATGAGAAAAGCACTGGAAAGACTCGCCCCATGATTTAATTACCTCCCACCAGTTTCCTCCCATGACATGTGGGAATTGTGGTAGTTACAATTCAAGATGAAATTTGGGTGGTGACACAACCAAACCATATCACACAACTACCTATATTTAAAAATATATTTTATAATTTATATTGTGATTTACATTTTGAATCATTAGTTCATTATAAGTAAAATTTTTTTATAAGTAGTTGGAAATTTTTAAATTTATGTTATTGACTATCTTAATCATCTTATGATAAAAAATTGATGTATTTTAAAAAAATATATTCACATTTGATTCATAATGGTTGGTGCTCAGTTTTGATAAATATTCCATGTAGACTTATAAGAATGTGAATTGCCTTGATTGGGAGTAGATTTTGTTTATTTAGATCAGATTAATTATATAGCTTGTGCTGTCAGATCTGTTATATCATTACCGATTATTTCTCTTTGTTATATTAGCTATTAACAGTGGTGTATAAACGTCTCCCATTATTTGAATATGTATGGATATATATATAGAGAGAGAGAGACTGACGTGTGTCTATATGTAAATGTGTGCCTATGTTTATATATGTGTATATATTTACATTTGTGTTTTTTAAATTACAAAGTATGCCTCATTATCTATTTATTTATTTATTTTTTCTTAAAATGTACTTTAATTACAATTAGTACAGCTGTAATATCTTTTCTTGTTCTGTGTTTACATTATATTGTATCCTTTTGCTTTTTAAGCTTTCTATGCCCTTATCTATAAGAAACTTATCTTTAAAGAAACATGAAGTTATGTTTTGCATTTTATGTTTTCAGACAATCATAGTATTTTTCTTGAACCATTTGCCATTTTATTCATCAATTTTTCATATTCATTTTTTCCTTCATTTTAATTACTCTACAAAATAATTTTTCCATTTTCTCAGTGAATAATTTGTGAGTTATGCATTTTTAAAATTGCATTAATGATTTTTAATAAATATTGCAACATGAATATTTTAACAATATTAATTCTTCTAATCCATGAACACAGGATATCTTTCAATTTCTAATGTTTTCTTCAATTTCTTTTATCAGCATTTTATAGTTTTCTGTATACAGAACTTTTATCTTTTTGGATAAATTTATAATTAATTTTTTTATTAGTGAATGAAGAATGAATATTGTTGAAATATTCATAGAACCAAAGCGACCTACATGTTTAATGATATCCTTATCAAAATGTATTCTCATTTTTCAGAGAAATAGAAACAAAATCCGTGAATGTGTACGAAACCACAAAACATCCTGGATAGCTAAATCAATCTTAAGCAAATCTAAATTAATCTTAAGCAAAAAGAAAAACCTGAAGCCACCATACTCCCTGATTTTAGAATATATTTTAAAACTATCGTAATCAAAAGAACATGGTGCTGGCATAAAAACAGACATACTGACCAATTGAAGAGAACAGAACCCAGAAATAAACCTAGGGTTTTATGGCCAATTGAGTTTTGACAAAGATGCCAAGAACACAAAATGGGGAGAGGACACGGCCTTCAATAGATAGTGTTGTGACAACTGGATATCCACATACAGAAGAAAGAAATTGGACCCTTACCTCACAATATATAAAATAATCAACACAAAATACACTAAAGACTCAAACATAAGACCTGAAACTGTAAAATTACTGAAAGAAAACCTGGGGGAGAAAGTGACACAACATTGGTCTATGCATTAATGTTTTTAGATAGTACCCAGAAAGCACAAGCAATGAAAGAAAAATAGACAAATGGAACTACATTAAACAAAAAAGTTTCTGCACCTTAAGGAAGGAATTAACAGAGTGAAGAGATGACCCTCAGAGTATGAGAAACTATTTGTAAACTATGTATCTGATAAGGAGCTATTCCCTGATATCTAAAATATATAAGGAACTCTAGTAAGAAAACAAATTATCCATTTTAAAAATGGACCAAAGACCTGAAGATACATTTCTCAAAAGAAGATAGATAAATGACCAACAGATTGAGGACAATATGTTTAACATAACTAATCATGAGTGAAATAGAAATTAAAATTACAATGTAATATCACTTCACATTTGTTAGGATGACTACAATCAAAGAGAAAAAAGAGTTGGTAGGTTATAGAGAAAAGGAAATCCTTGTATACTGTTGGTGTGAATGTAAGTTTGTATAGGCATTTTGGAAAACATTATGGAGGGCCCACCAAAAAAGAAATAGAGTTACCTTATGATTTGGCAATTCCACTTCTGAGTACATATCCAAAGGAATTGAAATCAACAGGTTGAACAGATACATGAACTCTGATGTTCACTGTAGCATTATTCACAATTACCTAGATACAGAATCAACCCAAATGTCCATTGCCAGATGAATGGATTTTAAAAAAATGTGGTTTATACACATCATAAAATACTATTCAGCCTGATAAAAGAAAAGAAATTATTTTATTTGTAACAACATGGATGAACCTGGAGGAAAATATTTAAGTGAAATAAGCCAGAAACAGGAAGACAAAAACTGCATAATCTCACTCATATGTGAATCTAAAGTAGTCAAACTACAGACGTAGAAAGTAGAATGGTGGTTACCAGAGGATTGATGTAGGGAACAGTGAGGGAGGAGACCAGGAGATGTTGGTCAAAGTGTACAAAGTTACAGTTAGATAGGAGAAAATTTTTGAGATCTTTTGCATAGCAGGATACCTATATAGTTAATAATAATATACTATATATTTCAAAATAAAGAGTAAATTTCAAATGTCTACCCACAAAAAATGACAAGTGTGGTGAAAGATAACGTTAATTAACTTGATTTAATCATTCTATGTTGTTTATACTTATCAAAACATCACATTGTACTTTTAAATGTATATAATCAAAATTTGTGAATTAAAAGACTATTAATGAAAAATATTGCAACATTAGTATTAATTAATAACAGTTCAATGCAAATAAATACTTTTCCACTTTCTTAGTCATATTAAACCATTAGAATACTTAAATTTTAGCAACTAACCAGTTTGAATAATTTTTATGGTTTTTTATTTCTAATATATTTTCAACATCACCAGACATTTCTATTGCTTTTTTGGGCTGACAATAAGCTTCCATTTTATCTCTGCCCTTCTAGCATGTGCAGCTGAGAAGGTTTTGTATTTTCTAAAACTTATTCTTACAGTTCTAAACCTTAATAATTATCTCTCAAGAATGCTGAAACTTCTGTTCTGTTTAATAGATATTTTCTGTTAGGTTATTTTAGCCTGTCATCCTGAACAATTGCAAATGTTTTCACGATAAAAGTAGCAGGTTTTGAGATTCCCCCAAGTCTCCAAAAGCTTTGCTGTTTTTTTTTTTTCTTTTTTTCTTTTACTGAGCAGGAGTCTTTTTCAGATGCAATGCCTTCTACCTGTAATCAGATGCAATGTCTTCTACCTATGCATAGAACTACAAAAAAAAAAAAAAAAAAGAAAAGGACTTTCTGATGCTTAAAAACTGCCGCTAAGATAAAAGGACCACAGATGTAAATTTACCTTTCTGCAATTGCCCTTTCTCTAGAGTTCTTAGCACCTCCAGTTTTTATTTTCTCATTTTTTTCTGCCATCACAAGATGATTTTTGTATTTAATCTGTATTCTACTTCTTCTCAGAAGAATTGATCTAGCTTCTCCAATCTACCTTCATCTTCATATTTAAAGTTTAAAATGTATTTTCTTAATTAATTATTTTTCATTGAAAAGAAAACTGATTACTTGAATTATTGTTTTAAAGTTATCTTCCATGCTGGCATAATTTAAAATGAGACAACAATTAAATTCCAAAAGCACTAAAAACTCCAAAAGAAAAGTATTCATAAACAAGCATTAGGACTTCAAGCTCTCCACAGCACAGGAAAGAATAGTTGTCTATATTGGTCCTTCAGGGGACATACAGAGTAGAAGAGACAGATGCTTGCTGATCATCCAGAAATGAACATAATGGTGAATACTTTCACTGAGAAAAGGCTGGAAAATAATTATTTCCTTTATTGTAGAAATATGTAGAATTTTCTCATAACAAGCCCTAAGGAATTCCCAACTATCATTAAAATTAATCAGGTAGCACAAATTTTAGGTAAATGTTTAACGTTTATGAGAGAAACATAGATTTTGATATTAGAGTGATGTGGATTGGAGTCCTGACACCACCACCTATTCTGATTTAGCTGAATATATTTGGTTTTTCAGTCTTGAGAAAGAACAACATAATTTGGGATCACTGTTCATAAAGAAGATTAGATGAGATGTGTCATCAGGAAGAATGAAATTTGTGTGGTTGTCACATACATTTTTTTTTTTAATATCCATGCCTTTATTCCTCTTATGCTTTCCCTTATTCATTGGTGCATAATAGTTGTACATATTTTGGAAGTACATGTGACGCTTTGATACATACGTGCATACAATGTGTAATAACCAAATCAGGGTAATTGCGATATCCACTTCCTCAAATATTGTGTGTGTGTGTGTGTGTGTGTAACATTCTCATTTTCTTCTAGATATTTTGAAGTATACAATAAATTATTATTAATAATAGTCACCCTACTGTACTATCAAACACTATAACTAATTCCTTCTATCTAACCACATTTTTGTACCCATTAACCAACTTGTCTTCATTTCCCCTCTCCTCTACCTTTCCTAGCCTCTGGTAATTACCATTCTATTCTTTATCGTCTATGAAAAGAGTCAAATTCCTCAGAGCCCTCAGGGAACCCTGAGAACATGTGCTCAAGGTAGTCAGCACACAACTAGATTTTATACATTTTAGGGGAACATAAGACATTAATCAATACATGTAACATGTTCACTAATTTTGTCTAAAAAGGCAGGACAACTGGACGCAGAGGGGCTAAGTCAGAAGAATAGCATCTGGAGACAAAAAGCCTTCACTTCAGCCTCCAACTGGTCACAGGCTAAGTCTTTATTTGCATAGGGTGTAACTTTATTTCAGTCTCTGATTGGTTGCAAGTCAACTTTCCTTTACGTAGGTTGTAACCAATAGGAAACCTCTTGAAGACTACTAAACCCCAGAAGATTCTGCAGCCAGGGCTCTTGAAACACTTGCTGAAGCCTTCGAGCCCTTGAGTCCACCCTTGCTCTGTGGAGTGTACTTTTGCTTCAGTAAATCTATGCTTTCATTGCTTTGTTTGTGCATTTTGTTCAACATGACAAGAACCTGAACAACTCCAAGTCAAGACCCTCTACCCTCCACCAGTAACAGAGCTTCCAGGTTACAGGCAGATTCAAAGATTTTCTGATTGGCACTTGGTTGAAAGAGTTCATTTAAAAACCTGGAATCAATAGATAGGAAATGTCTGGGTTAAGATAAGAGATTGTGGAGACTGAAGTTCAGATGAAGCCTTCAGGTAGCAGGCTTTAGAGAGAATAGATTGTACAAGTTTCTTACCACATTTAAAGAGGTTTCAGACTCTTAGTTGAGTCTTTCCTGGATCAATAAAAAAGGCAGGAAAAGGGAAAGAGATTCTCTATAGTATGTAGATCTTTCCCCACAAGAGACAGCTTTGTAAGGTGATTTCAAGATATGGCAAAGAAACATATTTGAGGTTAAAAATAGTTTGATTTCCTTCCTTATCTTACATGTGCTATTATGCCACAGTTACGTTGGGGCATGTTATATAGGGTTAAATAAAAACCCTCCGATAAGACTTTATGTTTTGTAGATTATGACTCCCTGGACCCCTTAGACAGGAATTTGGAAAAGAGAAGAAAAACGGTCAGAGTTTATCCTCATTACCTACATAAGATCCACTTTTTTAGCTGCCACGTGTGAGTGAGAACATGTAATATTTGACATTTTATGCCTGGCTTATTTCACTGAAATATATTTCCTACCACGAAGAAGAGTTGTAACATTAATCAAAGCATAATGTTCAGTTTATTAGGCCAATGGAAGTTTAGAGTAAATTACTGATTTCCTGAAAATGTAGAGCCAAGAAATTTCATGCCTTTTTTCTCCCTTTATTTTTTGTCGTTTGAAGTATGCATTTAAAATGATCTTAACCCCTTGTTCCTCATTGCCAAATATACAAATTTAAAATTAAATAATAGTTTTGTTTCTCTTTTTTTTTTTTTTTTTTTTGAGACGGAGTCTCGCTCTGTCGCCCAGGCTGGAGTGCAGTGGTGCGATCTCGGCTCACTGCAAGCTCTGCCTCCTGGATTCGTCCCATTCTCCTGCCTCAGCCTCCCGAGTAGCTGGGACTACAGGCGTCTGCCACCTCGTCTGGCTAAATTTTTTGTATTTTTAGTAGAGACAGGGTTTCACCATGGTAGCCAGGATGGTCTCAATCTCCTGACTTCGTGATCCGCCCGCCTCGGCCTCCCAAAGTGCTGGGATTACAGGCTTGAGCCACCGTGCCTGGCCTGTTTCTCAATTTTTTACATACATTACAAAATGAAATTAATTTCTGTTTCATTTGTGCTCTAATTTATAAAGAACACTTGTTTTCAAAAATTGAAGCACACGATTAAAATTTTTTCACTTTAAGTATGCCCCTTAGATTCCTAGATGTATAGGTACTTCCAGAGAATTTTTCTCCCTTTAGTCAAACAGTTTTAGAGCATATATAATTTATAGATTTTTATTCATTTATCTTTAATTTATAAAGTCCATTAAATAAAATCCTGGAAGCTCTGACAAAATAAGCAACCTGATATGCATTTGTCTCCTAGTTGCTGTATATATAATAATCAACCAAATAATCATAAACTAGCACTTTTAAGTCTGATAGTGAAATAAAGATGAGGAAGGACATTGAAAAAAAAATCAGCTTACTGATAAAAATAGTTAAAAATTCTGCTAAATACAATGAAAGAAAATACAGACACCATGCTATGTCAATGGGAGTGGTAGTTATAGTATATTTTAGTGATACAGAAGACATTCCTGAAAAAATGACACATAAATTGATGGATAGAGGATGAGTAGAACGTAATCACTGGAAGATTCTTTACAAGGGGTTTATGGGTAAATCAAATAGCATGATCAAAATTCCAGATTCATAAAAGCGTTTGGCATTTTAAAGGAACTCATATCTGGCAATAGCGTAGAAAGAAAGACCTAGCATTAGATGAAATTAAATAGATCACAAAATATCTTGAAGAAACTGCTAAATTTTGAAATAAAGAAATTTTTATGTAGAAAATTATGGGACCACAGAAGTTTTCTTTTTTTTTTTCAGCGAAAATCTAAAACTATCCCAATAACGCAGCACTCAGAACATTTTCTAGAAAATGTTCTTATAATTGCAACTTGGGTTAGTTACAAAATATAGACAGATTAACATTTGTAAATCTTTACACGTAAAATTAGCAGGTGCTAAGTGTTTACAAGATCCATATTATGCCAAAAATTGCTTTATTTTGGTTATATTTGATAAAATGCCAATAAAGATTTATATTTTATAAGAATGTAGATATAATTATGAGATAATGAATACAAATATTTCTAAGGATTATACCAAATTGTCATGTAGTAAATGACGCTAATAGCAATAAAACATTTTGCAATTTAATTGATGAATGTTTACCTTTTTAAATTGGCATGGCTCAAAGAAAGCATTTGTAAACCAAAAGTATGTGAGGCAAGTCTCAATCAATTTAAAAGTTCATTTTGCCAAGGTTAAGGATGTGTACACAGGAGGCAGGTCTATGCCTTCTCCAGAGAGGATTTTTAGGGCTTCGATATTTAAAGGGGAAGGGCAGATATTCAGGGAAGGAAAATAATTTTTTAAAATGTATAGGTAGGTAAGAGACAGATAGTTGCATCCTTTTGTTCCTTTTGAGTCTTTATTCAGTCTTTCACTGAACATACAATTTACATGTTGGGTGGGTGGTAGAGAGTTACTTATGCCTTCGTCTGGCTCACTGAATCTGCAGATAACATAAACACATAGGACAAAATAAGCAACCTGATACGCATTTGTCTCAAGTGAGCAGTGGGATGAATTTGAGTTCTGTCCTTTGTCTTCCTCTAACACATTAGATTATAAATATTGTGTACAGAATGGAGTCTTTGAAATTGAGCAGATTTGGTTTTAGAATTCTAACTCTGTCAACTTCATAGATTTTTCTTTCAGATACCTCATTTACATAATTAGAACAAGAACATTTATGTGGTAGGTATTTTAGTATACAGGAGGTAAGAAATTACCAATATTAGTTTTGTGTTTATTGAGCAATGGCTATGTAACAGGAACTATTCTAAATACTAATTTAATTAACAGACTAAACTTCCAGGGAAGATAACTGCATTATTACTATTTTGTGAATTTTGGAAGCTAAGAATATGTCCAAGATCCCTTAGTTAATTCATGATGGTTAAAGGATTTAAAGTTTAAGTTTTTAACAACATACATTTGCCTTAATTAAAAAGAGATGATTGATATATAGAGAAAACATTGCTGTGGAAGTGACATATAAACTGATGAAAAGTAGGAGGCAAAAGCTTGAAAATTCTTTAGAAAAGGCATATGGGCCTCTTACATTTTGTAGTCTCTCAAGACAGGGAGTGGTGATTATAGATATAAGATATTTTTGTGCATACATGTTCTTATTACTATCACAGAGTTTATCATAATACATTCTGGATAAAATTAGCTGAATATATAAATAAGATGTAGCTGAACATTTACTTCAACCCTTTTCTTGGTTTGGTTGCCCTTGTTAGATATTCATTATGTCAGGTTTGATTCTATTTTACAACTAAAGATTATGGCATAACTATAAGACTGAAATAGGCATAATTCTGATTTAGTTTCTAGCAACTGGAATACTTCCTCTTTTATATTTTCCCTTTTGTCTTAACACTACAAATGAAACATTATTTTATTTATATTTAAATATGGACAATTTTTATTGACATGTAACATACAATTAATTAAACATTAAAAATCTTGACCCCACACCTCCTTCTAGTTTCAATACTATCTAGTTTTAGCATGTTTACAGTGAAATAAATTGCCCACATATTCTAATGTGCTGTGTCCACTCTCAATCTATTGTAATGTATGTACTAGCTTTATTATTTTTTGAAAAGCTACTCACTGATGTAAATAATGAACAAAAATTCTGTGAAAACAAAGTTCTTATCTTGCTGTTTTTCTTCACAGCATTGGAAAGTATCCAGCTAGACATGAGAGGATGTGACTGGAGGAAGAGAGCAATGTGTAAAGGAACAAGGCCAATTATTAGGAAATTTTGCAGAAATTCTAGAGCACATTCTATGATTGGTACCAAAGAACTATGGGTAAGTTTGTCCCAATAATCAGATCTCATATTTACATTCACATAATCTAATGCAATGTCAAAAGAGCTACATAGGCAGCTTGTCTAAACTAGTGGTTTCTAAGCCTGACAGATAGCATCCCGGTTGTAATAGCTTTCCAGCCACTGTGATCAGAAATGAATTTAGAGTAAGTGTTAAGACCATTAACAGTATCAGCCGAAGGAGAGAATACAGACAGACACTTAATTATGTGGCAAGAGCATCTGAATGGACCGACAGAGCACCATTAACTCTGATGAAGAAGTCGAAATATATTATATGTTAAAGCACAAGGATATAAGACTCATTTTGGGTATGTTGATAGTAGGCTTCCAATAAGACAATCAAGTCGGAATTTTTATATATGGATCTAGTTTTCAAAAAACAAGATGTAGTTAAGAGAAATAAACTTTATATATACTAAAAGAGCCTTTGTAGGGTAAGATACTGTGAGAGAGGGTCTAGGTAGAGACGGTGGGAGGGTAATGAGGAAATGCATGCTGATATATTATATACCCTGTTACCTCAAGTTATAATAGAGAAAAACCAACACTGTAATACGATGAGTGCCCAGATAAAAATTTGTGTTTTTTTAAAAATGACAACTAATTCTAAAATGTATATGGAAATGTAAAGGACTAACAATGACAAAAATTATGAAAATAAAAAACAAAGTTGGATGACTCACACCGCATGATTTCAAGGCTTATTACAAAGCAACTAGTAAGTAAGATTATAAAACGTTGCTGTTAAAATAGCCATATAGATTAATGGGAAAAAAAAGACAGATCAAGAAAAAACGTTCAAATGTATAACCAATTAACTTTAAATAAAAACATAACGGCAATTCAAAAATAAACGGAAAGTATCATCAACTAATGGTTCTAGAATAATGAATATTCATCTGTAAGAAAAATGAAATCCCACCCTTGCCTAATATCACATGCAAAAATTAGATTAAAATAAATCATAGACCTAATTGTGAGCACTTAAATTACAAATATCTCAGAGAAGAAACATGAGAGAAAATCTTTGTGACCTTAAGTTTAACAGAGATTTCTTAAATAGTACACACCAAGTATATAAATTACATGACTTAATCAAAATTTTTAAAACTAACTCTTTTAAACAGACTCAAAAGAAAATAAACAGGCACAAAACAAGCTAATAGAAAATGTTTTATAAGTACATGTCGAATAAATAATTTTATCCAGATTCTAAACCTACAGATGGCAAATAAATGCTTGAAAAGATGGTCAACCTTATTAATCATCAGAGTAATAAAAATTAAACAACAAAAGTACCATTGGCATAACCATTAGATGGCTAAAATTTATAAAGCTAACCATAAAAAGGATTGGTGAGGAATAACAGAAATTCTAATTTGTTTGTGGAGATCTAAAATGATATAACCAGTTTGGAATGCAATTTTGCAGGTTCTTATAGAGTTAAACATAAAGTTACAATTGGCCCAGCAATTCCACTCTTAGGTATTTATCTATGAGTAATGAAAAGATATATCCATAATAAAGACATGTTCTGGTAGATTCATAGAGGAATTTTTCATAATTGAGAAAAACTGGGATGAACATAAATATCCACCAACTGGTGAATGAATAAACAAATTATGGTATAAACATAAAATGGGATATCATCTCATAATAAAAAGGAACCATGGATATATGCAGGAGTGTCAGTGAATCACAAAAAGCATAATGCTGAGCAAAATAAAACATATAAAGAAGATGCCACACTCTAAAATTTAATTTATAACAAATGATATAAAAGGAAAACTGTAGTGAAAGAAAGCAAATCATTATGTGTCATTGGCAAGAGGAAGGGACTGACTGCAAAATGCAGAAGGAAATTTTGAGGTTATTGGAAATGAGCTACATGATTATGTGGTGATTATTTAACTTGATACACTGACAAAAGTCACCAAATTGTATCTACAGTATCACTGACAAATGAGAAAAATTAAAAATATAAGAATATTTGAGGGATAAATGGCAAGACATACCAGAAAATCTGTAGTATCAATATATCATAATATATAGCACTTATTGGCATATACATTACAAGATCTATTGTAACAAACAGCAATATAAACCTATGAATGAGAATTTTCTTTAGGATAGTAAAATTATGTTTGAGAAGGTTACATAAATAATATCATAAAATATATTCTCTGGATCATTTATAGACAAGTTATTGCATGAAAGTTCAAAAGGTAATTCATGAAGACCAACGGGACAACATTCAGTTGGTTGATATTATAAAATTAAAATTATTATAAAGAAGATTTTTATATTTCATAAAAAGATTATTAAGTATTTTACCTTAAACCATGGAATGTATAGATATTACACATTGGCATTTATAAAAACATTAATTATTTTAATTTTGCTGCCTGTTTTTCTGAAATTAAGTGTCTGTTTATAGTATGCTACCAGTCTAACTATATTTAAGGGGTGGAAGAAAGCAATTGATACCTTCAAGTTAAAGTCACATTTAAAAATGGCCATGAATATTCTGATGCTTTCTGAATCAAATGTTAGTTTTAAAAAGTGTGTTTAAAATTGTATTAGGAATTATATAAATGATTTTAGGATTTTGTTGTAAAATTAGTATATGTGTATCACCTACAAGATTTCTAATAGCTGCGCATTTAAAGTCTTCAATACAGATTTATTTTCATTTTTAAATTTTATTTTAGCTTCAGGGATACATGCGCAGGTTTGTTATACAGGTAAATTGCATGCCATGGGGATTTCATGTGCAGGTTCTTTCATCACCCAGGTAATAAGTATAGTACCCAACCAGTAATTTCTCCATCCTCACTCTCCTACCACACTCTACCCTCAACTACGTCCCCGTGTCTGTTGGTCTGTCTGTGTCCATAAGTACTCAGTGTTTAGCTACCACTTACTTATAAGAGAGAACATGTGGCATTTTGTTTACTGTTCCCGTGTTAGTTCACTTAGAATAATGGCCTCCAGCTCCATCCATGTTGCTGCAAAGGATGTGACTTTGTTCTTTGTTATGGTTGCATGGTATTCCATGGTATGTGTGTATGTCTGTATTATACATGTACACATTTTTGTCTTTTTTTTGAGTTGGAGTCTCGCTTTGTCACCTAAGCTGGAGAACAGTGGCACAGTGTCGGCTCACTGTGACCTCTGCCTCCTAGGTTCAAGCAATTCTCCTGATTCACCGTCCCAGGAAGCTGGGACTACAGGCTCAAGCCACCGTGCCCGGCTAATTTTTGTATTTTTACTAGAGATGAGGTTTCACCATATTGGTCAGGGCAGTCTCAAACCCCTGACCTCAAGTGATCCGCCTGCCTCAGCCTCCCAAAGTGCTGGGAATACAGGCGTGAGCCACCACACACCCGGCCACATCACAAAAGCACCCAAACTCAGCCACAACTTTGCTCCAAAATAGGAGTGGGTGCTGGGAGCAGGGAAAGGCCAGGCAGCAGGAGCAGGCACTTCTGATCCTGCAGAGGCAGGCGGGCATTCTGGGAACCTGAGAGTACAGGGATGCCCAGGTCTGTAGCTCCAACCAGGAGGGCAGGGCTCCCACCCCGCCAAGCAGGAGGCGGCTCCTGCCTGTTCCTGGCTCTTGCTGGCTCCATGGAGCACACAGCCCCCGATGGCACCTCCCTTGCTGCAGCCAGTGTCTTTGCAGTGGCAGCTCCAGAGAGCCTGCTGCTGCCATCAGTATAAATGTATCTTTGTCTCTTAAGCACATAACAAGATATTTTACTTTACATTATTGTGACTTATCATGACCTATATGTAGTGATTTCATGATTAATGTAATTGTAAATTTTATATATGTGAGATAACATATTCCAAGTAGAATACAAGTAGTCTGAGACTATGTGACCAAAAATAAGAACATTATGTATGTTCACATTTCCTTACAGTGTTTGTACAATATCCCTTTTTTCTTTCACTATTTAATGTTGAAAAATATTTACCTTGAATTTTTTGCTATATCAGTTTATTTTATTAAAAAATAGATTTAAGATAAAAAACATTAAGAAGTGATTTTCACCATCGTATCAGTTTGACCTTTTCAATATTCCATGTCTTGATTGAGTAGTCATTCAGTTCACTCACTGAATGTTAGTGTAGACATGGGAGAACCAGTTAATCAGAATACACTGTTTCAAAGGTCACAGAGTATTTTTCAATATATTGCTTTACATTAAATATTTAGAAATACATAAAAAGTAAATGCTAATATTTGCTTTGCTTTAGTATGAGTAGGAAGGAAATTTTTGAATACATATATACACTAAATGATAGTATAACCATGTGTATATGTGCCCACATGTTTCTGTATATGCAGTCTGATTACATTAAACTGAATAGAAATATATACTGAAAGCTCTATGAATGATAAATTAATATGTAAACTACTTTCTATATTTAAAATATTCAAATATATTAAGTATATTTATAATAAAGTAGTATTAATTAATACTGCATTATGTATTTCTCCTCATTTGCTAGAGACTGTTTTTCAACAAAACAAGGAGGCCTAGACTACTGATGAATTCCAGTTTCAAAATGAGAATGTGAGTGGATAAGCCAAACTAGTAAACATTTTTAAGCGTTCAAGTATTGCTAATAATAATTGTGGAACAAAGCTGACAATAAAAAAAACATAGAAAATCACATATTGTAGCTTGTGTTTGTTCATAGCATTCATAATGCATTTTTAGGTTTGCTGTCTTGGAGATAATTGTTCATGAGAGTCAGTGAGTTGGAAAGCTCGGAAAATTCTTTGGAAAGTACATCCAGGATAGGAAGAGACACTGGAGAGGGAGACTAAGGGTGTGAAGCAATATTTATATCTCATGTTGCATGGTTATTTTAGATAATCAACTTTATGGAGGCTAGCTAATTATGGACAGATTCTAGTGCTAGAAAAGAAAATACCTAGCAGAATACAAACTGCTTTCACAGGCTTTTATTTTGTAATAATCTAGATTATCTTTATTATGAACGTTATGTTGATTTAATGTTTATATGAGATTTCAGACTCTTTCCAACTATTTCCTACTGAATCCAGGTTATATTAAAAAGATTAAACTATATTACAAAGAAAAAGTCTTCGTGGTAGTGTAGTAGTATACATTTTAGGAAAAAAATCATGTAATTGTAACTGTCTCTTTGTTGCCATTTTGCTATACATAGAATGTGTATACTTTGGATATTTAAATTACACCAGTATTTCATGTGTTTATTATAGGTTATTTGAATATTTATGCATTCATTATATATCTATTATATTTTTCCATGAGTTTTAGATTCTAATAAAACTATCACAGTATTCTCAGCTGAAATGAATAAATAAGTGATTGCTCAAGATCTTTTTCATTCTGTAAAAAAGTAAAGGACATTAAAATGTTTAATATTTATCTTCACCCAAAAAACAGCTGAAATTCATTGTGATACTAATATGATGAGATTCTCAAGTTTGCTGTTTCAAATTCATCAAGACTTGATCTAGTATCACTGAACTGTATGTCTGGAATTAGTTTTATGTAAAAGAAAACTAAATAAATGAGTAAATTAAACCCAAATGGTTTTATTTCTGCTAAATGACCATTGCAAAATTAAAATATCAGACATTAAAATGAATTCAGTACATCCACCTCTTCTTAGCAACTTAAATGCATCCAGAAATAATAAAATGTCAAGCACATTTAGAATAGGAGTGTAAATCATCTGATAATCTTCTCCCCCATAAAAGCTTGGAGAACACTGAAAAAATTTGTGAACATTAAATTTTTCAGAACAGGAATTTCCCAAATACTGGTAATAATCCAAGAACCATTAATTGAATAAAAATGGCCAATTCTTTCTTAAAAAGTTGAATCTGGTAACATTATAATAAGCCCTGTCTCCTATTTTTCCTCACCTCAGCTACATAGTAGCCCTCGTAAACCAGTAACCTAACACAAGAGGGGAGAAGATGGGTTTGGAGCTCCCCCAGAGCTTTGTCTCACAGAATAGAGCTCCAGTTCTGTCTGGAGCTTCATTCACTGGGCTTATATTTATTTTATCTGACTTGGATACACAGCTAATGGAAAAGCCTTATTTACAGAGCATTTGTCAAACCAGTGGCAAGTGTTTAATACTTCATCAGCTTGAGGTGGCAATACCAGTTGGGGCAAATAAGAAATTGGTCAAAACACTTAAAAGAAAAATCTGGAGGATAAAATGTTCATATAATCCCTGAAAAAGCTCTAAAATATTCTTAAGAGTGTAGAAGTCAATGAATACTTGCAGAGAATACCTAGAGAGGCCCTAAGCTCTCAGATCTGGTTGACTTAAAACCCTATGTGACAAGAAAATAAAGGCCAAGGCAGAGTTATAAACTGTCAGAGAATCAAAGTTTTGCCTTAAAACATACACAGAATCCCTTGGCAAACACTAGGTGACTTAGTGTTTCAAGATGAATAAGAAAATCTGTCCACTAATTTGCTGCCACTGAGCTAATCAATCAGAGGCTCCAATAGCCACAAAAGGAAAAAAATAGTCTTTACAGAATTATTCCAAGATGTTCAATATGCAAATTACAGCAATAGCAACAACAAGAATAAACTGTAAGAATAACAAATCCTGGAAGGGACTTGATCTGATTTACAGATTTGCTCCATTAAATTATTTAAATATTCAGTTTTCAACACCAAAAAGAAATTATTAGGCATGAAAAAAGAAATCAGGAAATTATGCTTCATATACAGGAAAGAAAAACTTACCCAACATGAAGAAAGCCAGATTTTCTATTTATTATACTAAGATTTTGAATCAGCCATAATAAATATGCTCATAGAATTAAAAGAAAGCATTAGAATAATGTTTCACCAAATGGAGAATAACAAAAAGATATAAACATAACCAAAACTATAGTTTAAAAATTAAAATAATTATAATGAAAAAAATCATTAGACAGACTTAAAAGCAGGCTTAACATTTCAGAAGAATCAGTAAAGTTGAAAAAAAACTCACCCGAAATTACCCAAACTGAGGAACAACAGTAAAATCATGTAGAAAAGTAAGCAGAACCTCAGAAAACTGTGGAAAACCATCAATTTCATAAAATGTATGCAAATGATTAAAAAGAGAGAAGGAACAAAAACAGTATTTGAAAAAATAACGGCCAAAAATTTTCTAAATTTGATGAAAATTACAACTATACACATCAAAGAAGCTCAATGAACTTCAAGTAGTATAAACTCAAATAGATCCATCTCTAAACACATCGTAGGGAAATTACCAATAGCCAAAGGCAAAAAGAAAATCTTGACAGCAAGAAGAGGCAAACAACCCATCACATACAAGGAATCACTGAAATAATGTAAGAAGTCTGGAATCTAGAAACAAATGGTATAACATATTAAAAATACTGAAAGGAAAAAAACCCATCTACCTAGAATTGCATAGCCAGCAAAACTATAGTTTAAAAATAAAGGAGAAATAAGAAATTTCCAAATAAGCAAAAACTGTGAAACTTTGTTATTGGCAGACTTGCTTTTACAAAATACTAAAAGTAACTTTTCAAATTGAAATGAAAAGACACTAAACAGAAACTCAAATCCACATAATGAAATAAAGGACATAGGTACATGTAAATAAACAGGTAAATAAAACTATAGTATCCATATATTTTGGTTCGTTTTACTGTTTGCCTTCATCTTATTTAAAAGACAACTACATTTAAAAAATTACAAATGTGTTTATAGGCTTACAAATGCATAAAATTGCGATCTGTTTAAAAACAATAAGATGATGCAGGGGGAGAGATCTGAACTATAATATGTAAATATTTTCAGTACTATTGAGATTGTTAGTATTATTATGAACTTGTTTTAAATTAAGATGTTAAGTGTAATCCTCAGTGATACAACTAAGAAAATAACTAAAAAATATGCTGAAAGAAAGAAAATGGGGCTGGGTATTGTGGCTCATGCCTATAATCTTGGCACTTTGGGAGGCTGGGATGGGCGAATCACTTGAGGCCAGGCGTTTGAGACCAGCCTGGCCAACATGTCAAAACCCTGTCTCCACTAAAAATACACAAATTAGCCAGGCATGGTGATGCACAACTGTATCAGCTACTCAGGAATCTGAGGAACAAGAATTGCTTGAACCTGGGAGGCAAAGGCTGCAGTCAGCCGAATGGCCACTGCACTCCAGCCTGGCTGACAAAGTGACACTAAAACAAAACAAAACAAAACAAAACAAAACAAAACAAAACAGGGGAATAAAAATGGTGAAGTGGGGAATATTTATTCTAAACAAAAGACACTTGGTTGAGTGTCTTGTTGCGTGCCTGAAGTCCCAGCTACATGGGAGGCTGAGGTAGGAGAATCATCTTGGGCCCAGGAGTTCAAGGTTGTAGTGAGCCATGCTCATGCAACTGTAGTCTGGTCTACAGAGAGAGAACTCGTCTCAAAAAATGAAATAAAATAAATAAATAAAACCAAAGAAGGCAGCTTTATTGCTCTAACTGACTCAGTTTTGCTATGATAGTATGAAACCTCACTATCATCAGAACTAAATACAATTTTAAAAGGAGGGTCCCTGAAAAATTACTATCAAATGAAACACAATTTGACTCCACTGACTGTGAATTTGATTCTGTCATCATAATGCTTGCTGGTTATTTTGCAGACTTATTTATGTGGTTGCCTCACAGTGTCACTGGTCTGTGTATTTCACTGTGTTTTTGCAGTGCCTGGTAAACTTTTTTCCTTTCCGTATTTAGTGCTTTTTTCAGGAACTCTTGCAAAGCATGTCTGGTGGTAACAAATACCCTCACTTCTTTGCATTTGCTTGTCTGAAAAGGATCTTATTTCTTTTTCACTTATGAAGCTTAGTTTGTCCGGATATGAAATAAATTCTAGGTTGGAAATTATTTTCTTTTAGAATGTTGAATATTGGCCCCCAATCTCTTTTGACTTGTGGGGTTTCTGCTGAGAGGTCTACTGTTAGTCTGCTGGGCTTCCCTTTGTAGGTGACCTGAACTTTCTCTCTGGCTGTCCTTAACTTTTTTTTCTTTCTTTTTGACCTCAGAGAATCTAATCATTATTTTTCTTGGGGATGATCTTCTTGTGGAGTATCTTATTGAGGTTCTCCGCATTTCTTGAATTTCAGTGTTGGCCTGTCCTTCTAGGTTAACAAAGTTCTCCTGAATAATACGCTGATGTATGTTTTCCAACTTGGTTCCATTCTCCCCATCTCTTTCAGATATCCCGGTCAGTCATAGATTCGGTGTTTTTACATAATCCCATATTTCTCCAAGGGTTTTTTCATTCCTCTTCATTCTTTATTCTCTATTATTGTCCACCTGTCTTATTTCAGAGAGATAGTTTCCAAGTTCTGAGATTCTCTCCTCCGCTTGGTCTATTCTGCTACTGATACTTGTGATTGCATTGTGAAGTTCTTGTAATATATTTTTCAGCTCTAATAAGTCAGTTATATTCCTCTCTGAACTGGCTATTGTGATGGTCAGCACCTGTATTGTTTTATAATAACTCTTAGCTTCTTTGAATTGTTTTGCAACATGCTCCTTTAGTTCAGGGAAGTTGTTAGCCAACCTTCTGAAGATGATACCCATGCCTCCCTCTAGGACTCCATCAGGTCTTAGGGAGGGTCCACACTGTTGCTCGTAGCTGGTTGGAATTTGAAACCAATGTGTCTTATCTTGTGACGTGCTGTGGAATTGGGGCCAGAAGAATGATGCTATTTGGATCTGTCGGTTCAGCCATCTCAGCCTCAGGCCAGCTCTAAGCCGCTGCTGGAAAAGTATTATGTTCATTTGGAGAAAAAGGGGTACTCTGGCTTTTTGAGTTTTCAGCCTTTTTGTGATACTTTCTCATCTTTATGAGCTTATCTACCTTCAATCTTTGAGGTTGCTGATCTTTGGAGAGTTCTTTTGTGTGTGTGTATGGGTTTTCTATTGCCATGGTTACTGTTTTAGTTTCGTTTTTCTTCGAACAATCTGGCCACTCTTCCACAGGGTTGTTGCAGTTTGCTGGGGGTCTGCTCCAGACCCTAGTTGCCTCAGTTTTTCCCATACCTGGAGGTATCACCAGTGAAAGGTGTGAAATAGCATAGATGACAGCATGCCCCTTCCTTTAGAAGTTCTGTCCCAGGAGGGTACTGACCTATTGCCTGCCTGAATGCACCTGTAGCAGGTGGCTGGAGACTCTGGTTTAGAAGTCTTACTTTGGAAGAACAGGATCAGCAACCCACTTAAAAAGGTATTCTGGCAGTTTTTTGGTAGAGCAGCTTTGCTGTTTTGGGGATTCCTTCATCTCCCCATCAGTTTGGATTCTCCAAGGCCCACAGGCTTAACAGGTTGAGAACCTCAAGTGGTCCAGGAGAAGGCCTTCCCTCCTCCTCAAATGCTTCATCCCAGAGAGAAATACGAGCTCTGTCTGCCCCACAGAATACAGGTCAGGTGGCTGGAAGCCCCGACTGGGAGAACCCACTCCATGAGAAGGAGTAAATCACTTAAAGGAGCAGTCTGTCCATGCCTCAAGAAAAGAGCTGTATCGTGGTGGGGGAGCTGTGTCATGGTGGGGAACCGCCTCTGCCCCTGTTGGGGAGAAGGCTGGTTGGAAGAACTGAGTCATCCAACCAACCCAGGTGGCCACCCTCCCCTGCCCCCCACCCCGGCACTCCTTCCCAGGGAGAGATCCAAGCTCTGTCCCTAATACCTGCAGGTAGACCTGGCTGGAGGGCCTGGCTGGGAGGTTTCACCTAGTGAGCAGAAATGTATCAGGGTCCCACTTAAAGAAGCAGTCTGGTTATGATCTGGCAAATCCACTGTACTGTGCTGATGGGGGGACCTTTCCTTGTCTGGACCATTTGGATTCTCCAAATGCTGCAGTTTGGAAGGATTGAGTCAACCAAATGGCAGAGATGACACCCATGCCTCCCTCTGGGACTTCATCAGGTCTTAGGGAGGGTCCATACTGTTGCTGGTAGCTGGCTGGAATTTGAAACCAATGTGTCTTATCTTGTGAGGTGCTGTGGAATTGGGGCCAGAAGAATGATGCTACTTGGATCCCTGGATTCCACCTCTTTCCTATGTGTGGGCCTCCCGCCTTGCCTGAGTTACAGACATGTTTGCTGAGGATCCCAGGGCCAGATTATGTAAAGTTCCTGGGTCTCCGTGCGTGCCTGAGCAGCAGCTCTGCCAAGACTCCACACAGCTCTGTGTGTTGGACCACACACTCTGGTGGGGTTTGCTCACAAGGGTATCGCCTGTTCCATGGGTTGCAAAGATCTGCGGGACAAGCGTGGTTTCCTGGGGTTGCACAATCACTCACCACTTCCCTTGGCTCCATGTCACTCCAGGGTGGGCTGTCTCTCCACCCCGCTTTTCTTCATTTTCTGTGGGTCAAGTTGTTTCCCTAATCAGTCTCAATGCAAGAACCTGGATATTTCAGTTGAAGGTACTGTATTCATTCACCCATTTTGTTCCCATCCATGAATGCTGCAGACTGCAGCTGCTTCTAATCAGCCATCTTGGCCCCTCCCCTTCTATTTTTCTTTTTCATTTTTGTATTTTTGTTCTTTTTGCATACTTGGTTATTTTTATTGCTTGTTAAACACTTCGTTTGAACATGTGTAGCATTCATTCGAGGATCTAAATGATGTTATATTCTTCCCAAAAGAAGTGATATTTTCTTTTAGCCAGGAGTTATGATAAGGTCACATTAACTTTTCTGAATCAATAATTGAATTGATTTAAATCTAAAGTTTAATATTTGTTAGTGCTGAGCTTTTGAATGGATTGCTATCCACTCTACAATGTGGCCCTTTTTGACGTATCCTGAAATCTAATTTTCATTTTCTATGCCCCAGGTGATGGCTGAAAGCCCTATTCAGACTTTCATGCCCCTGCATTCCTGCTGGCAAATGCAAGGAGAAAAGCCACATAAATATTTTACACTCCCCCCAGTACACTCACTTTTACTCTAGTATTTCAACTCACCATATCCTCCCTGTTTAGTCTTCTGATATCTTCCCCATAACGATTACACTTTTAAGTATTCTTCATATTTCCTAGCAAATTCTTCTATGTGGTAAGACTAACGTAAATAACCAAAAGCAAAACCAAAATCACACAAAAAATAAGTTCAACCCTGCTATGAGAAGAAATTCGTATATTAATATATCATTATATTAATATAATGAATAGGCCATCAGGATAACATTTTATATTTCATTTATATTAAACTATCCGTCTTAAAATAGGCCATTTATAAAAATAAACAAATATTTTAAAATATATCTTAATGTTTAAGGTGAGCTAAGAAAATAGGTAATGTTATATGCTTTTGGGAATTAAGCATTCTATGTTCTTCAAGATCTATGCCCAGAATTAAACTGTGCTTTATATTGGACTGCCTTGATAAAAATAAGTACTCAAATATGTGCTATTATCTTAATTACATCATACTAGTATATGATAATGAATACAATGGAATGATATACATTCATAAAGTTATATTTATATGAAACTTTAAATGTAATCAGAACATTCTAGAGTGTGTATTGGGAAAATAACTACCTAACGTGTATAATGTACACTACTCAGGTGATGGGCACACTAAAAATTCTAGATTTTACCATTGTAAAATTTATCCATGTAACCAGGAATCATTTGCACCCCTAAAGTTACTGAAATAAAAAAATTAAAAAGAAATGCTTAGGCCGGGCGCGGTGGCTCACGCCTGTAATCCCAGCACTTTGGGAGGCTGAGGCGGGCGGATCACGAGGTCAGGAGATCGAGACCATCCTCCCTAACACAGTGAAACCCCGACTCTACTAAAAATACAACAAAATTAGCCAGGCGAGGTGGCGGGAGCCTGTAGTCCCAGCTACTCGGGAGGCTGAGGCAGGAGAATGGCGTGAACCCAGGAGACGGAGCCTGCAGTGAGCCGAGATCGTGCCACTGCACTCCACCCTGGGTGACAGCGAGACTCTGTCTCAAAAAAAAAAAAAAAAAAGAAATGTATAATCGCAATAAACATAAAAATATGGCATATTATTCTAGAAATGACTCTATAACATATTAAATATTCTCCACTTAATATGTTCTCAAAATGTTAATAATCTTTATCAATTTAGGCTGTTCTACTGCAGTGAGAAGAATATTTTATTTGTTATACAACTCTAATATATATATATATATCAGACCTCGGATAAGGAATATTAATATTTATATTGATTTTTCAACAACTAAAATCAATATTAAACATATTAATAGATAATAAATAAGGTAAAATATGTTATAGTAACTTAGAGTAAGGGCAAGCTAAAAAACATTGTGCCAATCATTTATTTCATTTGAATCCTCAATGGCTTTATGTGACAAATTTATTTTAAATATTATATATTATCTAAACTGTATAATCTATTGTTTTAGATTTACATGGTAACTTTAATTTTGAGAACTTAAAGTCATATATATACATACATATAATTTTCTATAAAGACTAAGCTCTTTCTTCAAATATTATATTACATTTTTTCTTAGAAGCAAATAAAGCACCATTTCCATTTCTTTCTGTTCTTAACAGGTGAAAATGACAGCAAAATCAATAAAAAGAGTTGTAAGGTCAGTATGAAGAACGTTCCCAGTTCAGATCTTAATTTCAAGAACAATTTGCCGTGACATCTGTGTAGTGTCTTCATGGAAGTTTAGCAGATCTGACAGTCAATTAATTATAAAGCAAGACTAGAGACTGGACATAGTGCTAGGAGAGGAGAATTCATCTCTTATGTCAACACGTTTCAGTATATTCATTTTCTTAAGCCTGAAAGACATACCCCTAGTAAATCATTGTTTATCTTTAAGCTCTAAAAAGGAAATCGAACATGACATAAACAATTACCAAGATATTCTCACAGAAATGCATTCTCAAAAGAAACACAAGAATAAATTAGAGCTAGGTGACATCTAAGATTTCCCTGTTTTTGTGTAAATTTTTCAAAATGTCTAAAATTACTTCTTCAAATATCATGAGAGAAATACAAAAATACCAATAAGAATCTAAGTACATATGTGTATATATATATATATATATATATATATAAAATCATGAATTAAATATGGATACAAAAACATAGATTATGGTTTAAAAACACAAAGTTCAAGGTAATAGTATTATCAATTAAATAGAAAAACTTTACTGATAAGAATTTATTCTCTATTACAAGTAATTCAGAATTGTTTATCATTTAATTAAAACTATATTTATATATCTATGCATAAGTTAAAACAAAACAATAAACAAAAAATTGCTACGCTCAGTCAAATTTTTTTTAGTACTACATTCTATTACAAATAAAAGCACATATTTCCAGTTTCCTGTCCATAGTGTAAGCAGGTTGGTAGTTGCCACTTTGTCCTAAAACTAAGTAAAAAGTGGAACTAACTAAAAACAAACAAACAAAACAAAACAAAGAAAAATGACTTTTCTAAGATATCTTAGAGAAGGAAGGTCACAGGACAAACTGCTGGCACCAAAATTGGAGATACCAACAGTTGAATACAAAGAATCTCAACTTACTGTAATGGAACTGACCAGCAGAGACTTCCTTTGAAACTAGTGCCAGGGTAAGAATGCCTATACAGTAATCAGCAAATTGCTGGAGGTTCTGTGTGGACAAGTCTGGGGGATAAAATCTCTAGTCATGAGGACACACCCAACTTTTCATGGTTTTCCCCCAAGAGCTCTACCAGTTTCTCACAGTGAATACTGGAAAACAGTTTCCTCATGGTTCTGGGAGGGGGTAAAGAATAAAAAAAAAAAAAAAATTTTGAAATCTGCTACAGCATTCTGTTTTTAACAAAGTCTGCCCTCAAGAGAAATTGTTTAACCAGAGACAGACCTGATGAGGATTTATTAGTGCCTAACTGACCTGGGAGGATGAGAAGATCCAGCTCTAGCAAACTCTTAACCTTCCATGTGAATGAAGAAAATATACAACTCCGGCCCACTCTAGCCACCCTGTCCTACTCAAGTTGGGTGGGAGAAACTGAGAAACACTGGTGAAGTTCAAAGTCCAGAGGTAAAAGCTTGTTAAGTGACTGAGACCTAATCAAAATGCTATGAAATGATTCACTTTGTTCCACATATTATCAATACATTACTAAAGACCTACTTACAATTTTCTTTTACTCAGTACGGCATGTCTAGCTAGCAAGAACAAACTCACAAGGCATACTAAAAGGCAAAAAACACAGTATGAAGAAACAGAACAAGCACTACAATTGGACTCAGATAGAGCAAGGATGTTGAAATTATCAGAATGAGGTTTTAAAACAACTATGATTACTATACTAAGAACCTTAATTGATAATGCAAATAGCATGCAAAAACAGAAGAGCAATGTAAGCAGAGAGACAGAAATTCTAAGAAAAAAATAAAAGACATGCTAGAAATAAAAAGCAGTGTAAAAGAAATAAAAAATGACTTAAACAGGCTTACTAGCAGATTGAAGAGAGTTAAAAAAAGAATCTCTGAGGTTTACAGTATCTCAATAAAAACTGTTCAAACTAAAAGTCTAACAGAAAAAAGACAAAAAAACCCCCACCCAAACAGAATATCGAACAACTACGAAATAACTGAAGACACAGTATATAATTAATTGAAATACCAGAAAGAGAAAAAAAAAAAACAACAGAAGAAATATTCGAAGCAATAATGACTGAGAATGTATATAAATTAAGGTCAGAAACCAAGCCATTGATCCAGGAAGAGCATGGAACACTAAGCAGAATAAATGCCCACCCCCACCAAAAAACAAAAGAAGAGAAAAGAAAAGAAAAAACACCACCTACACATCTCATATTCAAACTTCAAAAAATAAAGATAAAGAAAAAAAATCTAAATGTAAGTCACAGTGAGGAAAAAAATCATACAATTATAAAAGCATGGTCGGGCACAGTGGCTCATGCCTGTAATCCCAGCACTTTGGGAGGTTGAGGCAGGCAGATTACTTGAGGTCAGTAGTTCGAGACCAGCTAGGCCAACATGGAGAAACCCCATCTCTACTGAGAATACAAAAATTAGCCAGGCACGGTAGCAGGCACCTGTAATCCCAGCTACTTGGGAGGCTGAAGCAGGAGAATTGCTGGAACTTGGGAGGCGGAGGTTTCAGTGAGCTGAGATTGTGTCATTACACTCCAGCCTGAGCGAGAAGAGCAAAACTCCATCTCAAAAAATAAAAATAAAAGTAAAGCACAAACAGGAATTACATTCAACTACTTCTCAGAAAAACTGTGTAAACAAAAAGAGAGTGGAGTGAACTACTTAAAATGTTGAGAGAAAACAAAAACGAAAAAAAGCCCACCAACCTAGGATTCTATAACCTGTGATATAATTGTTTAAAAAATGAAGAAGAAATTAAATATTTCCTCAGAAAAACCATGTTGGGGAAATTTTTGTGCCAGTAGATAGATTAGCCTTTCAAAAATTATTTAAAAATTTCTTTAGAGAGAAGGAAATAATATGTATATATATAAAAATAATTGAATCTATACAAGGAATTTAAGAACATCAGAGAAGGAATAACTGAAGATAAAATAAAAAGTTTTATATTTTTTTAATTTATGGAACAGTAAAATGTGTTCAAACTAGTAATAGCAACAATGTATATGATTATGTATGGTTATTCCTTTCTCTCTCTCTCTCGCTCTCTCTCTCTCTATATATATATATATATGCTAACGTCTAGATAAAAAGAATGACAGCAATAATATGAGAGATAAGAGAAATAAATTACATTTATTTTTATAAGACAATTATACTACCCATGAAGTGCCATACTGTTATTTGAAAGTGAACTTAGATTACTTGTAAATGTATATTGCAAAATGTAGGGCAAATACTAAAAAAAGTTTCTTAAAAGACAAGCAAATGCAGAGATATTTTGTCACCACCAAGCTGCCTTACAGGAGGAAGCACTAAACATGGAAAGGAAAAACTGGTACCAGCCACTGCAAAAACATACCAAATTGTAAAGACCATCGACACTATGAAGAAACTGCATCAACTAATGGGCAAAATAACCTGCAAGCATCATAAGGACAGGATTAAATTCACTCATAACAATATTAACCTTAAATGTAAATGGGCTAAATGCCCCAATTAAAAGACACAGACTGGCCAATTGGATAAAGAGTCAAGACTCATCAGTGTGCTATATTCAGGAGACCAATCTCACATGCAAAGACACACATAGGCTCAAAATAAAGAGATGGAGGAATATTTACCAAGCAAATGGAAAGTGAAAAAAAGCAGGGGGTGCAATCCTAGTGTCAGGTAACACAGACTTAAAACCAACAAAGATAAAAAAAGACAAAGCAGGGCATTATATAATGGTAAAGGGATCAATGCAACAAGGAGAGCTAACTATCCTAAATATATATGCACCCAATACAGGAGCATGCTGATTCATAAAGCAAGTTCTTAGAGATGTACAAAGAGACTTCGACTATCACACAATAATAGTGGGAGACTTTAACACCTCACTGTCAATATTAGATGGATCAACAAAATAGAAAATTAACAAGGATATTCAGGACTTGAACTCAGCTCTGGACCAAGCGGACGTAATAGACATCTACATAACTCTCCACCCCAAATCAACATAATATACATTCTTCTCAGTAACACATAGCACTTATTCTAAAATTGACCACATACTTGGAAGTAAAACAATCTTCAGCAAATGCAAAAGAATGGAAATCATAACAAACAGTCTCTCAGAACACAGTGCAATCAAATTAGAACTCAGGATTAAGAAACTCACCCCAAACCACAAAACTACATGGAAACTGAACAACCTGTTCCTGAATGACTACTGGGTAAATAATGAAATTAAGGTAGATATGAATAAGTTATTTGAAACCAATGAGAACAAAGACACAATGTTTCAGAATCTCTGGGACACAGCTAAGGCAGTGTTTAGAGGGAAATTTATAGCACTAAATGCCCATAGGCGAAAGCAGGAAAGATCTAAAATTGACACACTAACATCACAATTAAACAAACTGGAGAAGCAAGAGCAAACAAATTCAAAAGATAGCAGAAGACAAGAAATAACCAAGATCAGAGCATAACTAAAGGAGATAGAGACACAAAAATCCGTTCAAAAAATCAATGAATCCAGGAGCTGGTTTTTTGAAAAGATCACCAAAATTGATAGACTGCTAGCAAGACTAATAAAGAAGAAAAGAGAAAATAATCTAATCAAATAGACACAGTAGAAAAATGATAAACGGGATATCAACATTGATCCCACACTAATACAAACTACCATCAGAAAATACTATGAACACCTCTATGCAAACAAACTAGAAAATCTAGAAGAAATGGATAAATTCCTGGACACATACATCCTCCCAAGGCTAAACCAGGAAGAAGTCGAATCCCTGAATAGGCCAATAATACATTCTGAAATTGAGGCAGTAATTAATAGCCTACCAACCAAAAAAAAGCCCAGAACCAGATGGATTCACAGCCGAATTCTACCAGAGGTACAAAGAGGAGCTGGTAGGATTCCTTCTGAAACTATTCCAAACAATAGGAAAAGAGGGACACCTCCCTAACTCATTTTATGAGGCCAGCCTCATCCTGATACCAAAACCTGGCAGAGACACAACAAAAAAAATAGAACTTTAGGCCAATATCCCTGATGAACATTGATGCAAAAATCCTCAATAAAATTCTGGCACACTGAATACAGCAGCACATCAAAAAGCTTATCCACCATGATCAAGTTGGCTTCTTCCCTGGGATGCAAGGCTGGTTCAACATATGCAAATCAATAAATGTAATCCATCACATAAACACAACTAATGACAAATACCAAATGATGATCACAATAGATACAGAAAAGGCCTTCAATAAAATTCAACACCCCATCATGCTAAAAATTCTCAATAAATTAGGTATTGATGGAATGTATCTTAAAATAATAAGAGCTAGTTATGACAAACCCACAGCCAATATCATACTGAATGGGCAAAAGCTGGAAGTATTGCCTTTGAAAACTGGCACAAGACAAGGATGCCCTCTCTCACCACTCCTATTCAACATAGTGCTGGAAGTTCTGGCCAGGGCCATCAGAGAAATGCAAATCACAACCACAATGAGATACCATCTCACACCAGTTAGAATGGCCATGATTAAAAAGTCAGGAAACAACAGGTGCTGGAGAGGATGTGGAGAAATAGGAACACTTTTACACTGTTGGTGGGACTGTAAACTAGTTCAACCATGGTGGAAGTCAGTGTGGCGATTCCTCAGGGATCTAGAACTAGAAATACCATTTGACCCAGCCATCCCATTACTGGGTATATACCCAAAGGATTATAAATCATGCTGCTATAAAGACGCATGCACACGTATGTTTATTGCGGCACTATTCACAATAGCAAAGACTTGGAACCAACCCAAATGTCCAACAATGATAGACTGGATTAAGAAATGTGGCACATATACAGCATGGAATACTATGCAGCCATAAAAAATGAGGAGTTCATGTCCTTTGTAGGGACATGGATGAAACTGGAAACCATCATTCTCAGCAAACTAATGCAAGGACAAAAAACCAAACACCGCATGTTCTCATAGGTGGGAACTGAACAAAGAGAACACGTGGACACAGGAAACGGAACATCACACACCAGGGACTGTTGTGGGGAGGGGAGGGAGGAAGGATAGCATTAGGAGATATACCTAATGCTAAATGACGAGTTAATGGGTGCAGCACACCAACATGGCACATGTATACATATGTAACAAACCTGCACGTTGTGCACATATACCCTAAAACTTAAAGCATAATAATAATAAAATTAAAAAAAAAAGAAAGAAAGAAAGCATATTCAAATAGGAAGAGAGGAAGTCAAATTGTCTCTGTTTGCAGATAACATGATTGTATATTTAGAAAACCCCATCATCTCAGCCCAAAATCTCTTTAAGCTGATAAGCAACTTCAGCAGTCTCAGGATACAAAATCAATGTGCAAAAATCACAGGCATTCCTATACACCAATAATAAACAGAGAGCCAAATCATGAGTGAACTTCCATTCACAATTCCTACAAAGAGAATAAAATACCTAGGAATTCAACTTACAAGAGATGTGAAGGACCTCTTCAAGGAGAACTATGAACCACTGCACTAGGAAATGAGAGGACACCAACAAATGGAAAAACATTCCATGGTCATGGATAGAAAGAATCAATATCGTGAAAATGGCCACACTGCCCAAAGTAATTTATAGATTCAATATTATCCCCATCAAGCTACCATTGACTTTATTTACAGAATTAGGAAAAAACTACTTTTAATTTCATATGGAACCAAAAAATAGCCTGTATAGCCAAAACAATCCTAAGCAAAAAGAACAAAGCTGGAGGCATCACACTACTTGACTTCAAACTATACTACAAGGCTACAGTAACCAAAACAGCATAGTACTGTTACCAAAACAGATATATAGACCAGTGGAACACAGTCATTTGATCTTTGACAAACCTGACAAAAGCCATATTTTTTAATGTGTTTAATCTCACCGCTTATAACCTATTTTCCCACATTTAAACACCACTACAAAGCTGCTGAGTTTCTGATAATACGGTATTTATATCCCAAGACATCTCATGACAATGTCAACTTCTATTTCACATGAAATTCACACAAATCTGTAGGTTAAACACAAAAGTATAAATTACTGAAGTGGTTTGTCAATAAGAAAAAACATTGCCCACTAAAACTTAGTAGCAGAAAAAAAAGCAAGAGACAAAACCACTACCTCAAACTATTTATGTTGTTTTTTAAATTGCTTTTCTTCTTTCTTCATTTTATCCTGCTTAAAAATAAAGTGTCTTTAATTTTATTCTTTAGATTACTTTGCCCTCTTAGTTTTTGATAATGTGTATATTTTAATTCCATTGTTGGTAAACTATTACTTGCAAAATTAAATGTATCTTTATGCAAAATTTCATATGCATACCCACAATAAGAAACAAATTTATAATGATATTACTAAAAATTCTGAATATCATTTGTCTTATTGTTTTGCATTTTAGTCAGCTATATTGTATTGTTTTGTTTTGCCTAAATGTCTTTTCTTATATGAAGTCCCAAAAACATGACATTTTCTCTAGGTTGGGATTAGGCTGGGAGTTAAAGTACATAACCAAATGGCTTTCTGAATTTATACATACTTTTATTTAAATCTCAGTTCAACAATCAGTAGATATGTAACATCAGGCAAATTTAAAATGAAATATAGAAATACCATGTATACCAATACATACAAATTGAGATCAAAATAGCATGGTTATCTATGAATTCCCAGAAATAAAGATATATTTTCTTATGATAGAAACTTGACAAATGGCTGGCCACAGTGGCTCACACCTGTAATCTCAGCACTTTTGGAGGCTGAGGCAGGTGGATCACTTGAGGTCAGAAGTTCAAGACCAGCCTGGCCAACATGATGAAACTCCATCTCTACTAAAAATACAAAAATTAACCGGGCATTGTGGCGGGTGCCTGTAATCCCAGCTACTTGGGAGGCTAAGGCAGGAGAATTGCTTGAACCTGGGAGGAGGTTTCAGTGAGCCAAAATCGTGCCACTGCACTCCAGCCTGGGAAACAGAGCTAGAGTCTATCTAAAACAAACAAACAATTAAAACAAACACAGGCCAGAAACTCAACAAATGTTTATTAAACATTGAGTTATTACAGAATTTGTCATTAAAGAGCTGGAAGATAATTGAAAAAAAAAAAACAAACTCTACCAGCGTTGTTTAAGGTGTTGCTTTTCAAGTGGAGATTTCAACAAAGCTCAGAGAATATTTAAAGAATACCATTAATTTCTTTGGATACATACCCAAGGAACATTCACCCCTGAACTGAAAAGTTTTTTTTTAAAGAATACCATTAAATCTCAGAGTTGCACTCTTTAAGCACAAGTTGAAATGAAATTTAATATAATGAATTTATTCCCTCTTTGCAAATAAAATTGAGGCTTGGGAATCTTCAGGTACTCAGAAAGATTTATTTGTGTCAATTTCAATAATTTATAGGCAGATTTTTGCAATCCTCCTGTGGATAGATAGGGTAAGCACCATTTAGCACAAGGCACTGAAAAATAAGTAAAAACCGTAATTCCTTTCTACAGTAACATTCTCCTCATTTGGCCTAGTGGATAGAAGACAATCAACATGTGCACCTTTGGAATAAAAAGCTTATGGTATTTATGTTTAACTCTTCTCCTAGGCCATGGTTGCCCACTGCTTCCTCTCTTGCACCCTGGAGAGCTGTTAAGAGCAAGGTTTAGGGCTCAGAATATCAGCTTACTAGAGCAGATTTGATGGCAGTGTAGTAGTGCCATTGTTAGATTAGGCTCTGACATTGTGTAACTGCTCATCCTGCTCAAACTCCATTATCTCTGTTCTTTTAAGTTGCACAGATTTTTTTAATGTCCACAGTTCTTCCCTGAGAACATGGGTCAATGAATTAATTTCTCCAGTCTCTTTATTTGCTTTTAAGAATGAGAAGAAGGGAGATAATGTATGTTTAGCTCGACTCTTTCATATCATTTAAAGATAGTGGTTTAGTAAATGAAAAAAGAAAACTTTCCTCTTTCTGGGTCATCTTGAGCAGTATAAAATTATTTTTGATTCATGACACATATTGAGCCCAAAATACACTTGCTGTAAGAATGTTAAACATCAGAGTGACCTTGGCTCTTCTTTTACTAAGGAAACCATCTGTAGAGGGAAATTGCATATGCAGACTGAAATCAACTTCAACACCTTTTCTTTTCCTAAATTCAAATTTAGATAATCACGAACTTTAAAAACACTTTATGTTTTTAAAATTTGTTAATGACATCATTCTATGCATCCGCCTAAATATTTTCTACACAGTATTCAGCCATTTTATTTTATTTTAAACTTTGTACACCATATTTTATTGAGCATAAAGAACCCAAACTATTCTCAAATAACAAAATGATATACAATCTATTCATATGCTAGCCCAATTAACTTTGGCTAATGAGAATAAAGAACCAAAATTGTTCTCAAACAGCAAAATAATATATAATCTATTTTTATGCTAGCCCAATTAACTTTGGCTGGGAATATCTTTCCAGTGTAAAAGAATATAACCCTTAAACACACATGATGTTACTTTAACATGACCATGAAAATGTTGCTATCAAATTATAAAGCCACTGGTCTATTTCCTCACAATCTCTTTGATTCTTATTATGAGATTCTTCTTGTATAAAATTCTGCCAGATGGCTGGGGGAATCAAAAAGATGTCCAGCTTATAGTTTACAGTTTCCTGTTGATTGTTGTTGAGGAAAATAGTATGTTTTGCCATGTAAAATCATCCTATTGTTTCAGAAACTTAGATGTACCTTTTCCTACAAAATTTAAGTAAAAAGTGAAAACATACCTCCTAATTTCAAGTAATATTTATTAATCACTTATGCCAAGATATATACCTCTTGGGAAAATTTTGAAAATGTAAGAGAATTTTAAAGAAAAATAATAAAATGTGCTTATCTAAAAATACAGGTAATATTTTTCAGAAGGCAAGGAATTTAAAATGACTTAAAGAAACATCTGATGTCATTTTTTAGACAGTATGTCAGCAAATTCTAAGAATTGATGCTACAGTAGTTAAAGAATATGATTAGTTGGGGAGGGAACATTCACTGTGACTTTTAATGGAAGCTGTATTAATCAGGGTCCAGTGAATGAAAAAGACACTGTACTATTTTAACAGAAAAAAAATGTAATATAAGGATTTGGTAATAAATATTTTGAAAGTAGGCAAAGGCCAAAAAGAACACCGAGATAACACTGAAATGCTAATGCAGGGAGCAGTTTTTACCTCTAGTTTGGGGAGTAAAGAGAAAATGTTAGAATTGTTGAATTTAATAGCTTGGAGGAAAAATTCTCTGGAGGTGGACACAGACCTCTAAATAAAAGGTGCTACACGGTTGCTTCTGGTGCCTCTGGAGAGTGTTACGTGGTTAGTTATTCAAGTGCTAGTAAGTAACTGGATATGCAAATCAATCAAAACTGGAACTAACTGCTACAGCCAATAAGCAACCTAACAAGAAAAGGCTAATCCTATTTTACGCCTTCTGTCTTCTAACCTCCTTCTGGTACTCCATATTGGAAGAGCCTAACAGGAAGCTAACTGACAAATCAGAAATATATTAAGAATTTATAGAGTCCCATCCTTTAGTACCCCAATCAGTTGTACAGGAGTGTGGGTTTGGAGTTGATCTTAGAGCAATAGTTTAATAATCTTCACATGAACTGTGAAGAAAAATCACATACCTCATTATCGTGGTTTTCTATAAATTTAATCCTTTTTCTTCCTTCCCAAATGCAGCTGAATTAGTTCAGTCTCCATCATTACTTTTTTTAGAGAGCATAATAGTCTAATTGGTCTTCCTTTACTCCTTCTCACCATTCATGATCCATTATTCATGCCAATGTCAAATGTCAGAGTAATCATTATAAAACACATGCCTGTCCATAGCATGTCTCTGCTCACATAATTCCATGACACAACTTTCCCATCAAACTGTGTACCTTTGCCAAATGTGTATGGTTCATTTCAGTTCGTAACTCAGCATTTGATTCGCGCCTCATCCACGCTCCAGTCATATTAAGCCATCTTTTTCATGTTCCACGCCCCCACATGTTTTCTATATGTTCTTTCTAAAATGTATTTCTTCTCCTTCTGTCCCTTAACTTATATGCTTTCAGCCTCAGCTTAGTGGTCAGTTCTGCCAGAAAGTCTAATTACGGTCATGGGTTGCTTAAAAACTGGGATACATTCTGAGAAATGCATCACTAAGGGGATTCTGTTTTGGGGAAAATACAGATTTTACTTACACGCCTAGATAGTATGGTCTAATACACAGCTAAGCTATATGGTATGGTCTATTGCTTCTGTGCTACAAACCTGTACAGCATGTTACTGTATTATATACAGTAAGCCACTACAACAAAATGGTAAGTATTTATGTATCTAAACATAGAAATGGTAAAATAAAAGTATGTTATTAAGATTAAAAAATGGTACACATATATAGGGTACATGCTAAAAATGGAGCTTGCAGGACTGGACCTTGCTCTGGGTGAATCAGTGAGTGAGAGGTAAGGGAATGTGAAATTCAAGGATATTATTGTACAGAACTGTAGGCTTTATAAACACTGTATACATAAGCAATGCTAAATTTATTTTAAACATTTTTTTTTTTTGAGACGGAGTCTTGCTCTGTCACCCAGGCTGCAGTGCAGTGGGGTAATCTCAGATCACTGCAAGTTTCGCCTCCTGAGTTCACGCCATTCTCCTGCCTCAGCCTCCCAAGTAGCTGGGACTACAGGGGCCCACCACCTTGCCCGGCTAATTTTTTTGTATTTTTAGTAGAGATGGGGTTTCACCATGTTAGCCAAGATGGTCTCGATCTCGTGACCTCGTGATCCACCCACCTCGGCCTCCCAAAGTGCTGGGATCACACGCATGAGCCACCGCGCCCAGTCTATTTTAAACATTTTTAAACAATAAATTAACTTTTGCTTCCTATAACATATTTACTGTATACACTTTTTAATTTTTATAATTTTTAAACTTTTGGACTTTGTAATAACACAGCTTAAAACACAAACACATTGTACAGTTGTAAAATATTTTCTTTCTTTATATAATTATTCTACATTGTTTTTTCTATTTTTTAATTTTTTTTAATTTTTTTACTTCTTAAAATTTCTTGTTGAAAACGAAGACAAATTCACACACATAGGCCTAGACAGGGTCAAGATTGTCAATATCACTGTCGTCCACCTCCACATCTTGTACCACCAGATGGTCTTCAGAGACAAGAATACACATGGAGATCTTATCTCCTATAGTAACAGTGCCTTCTTCTGGAATACCTACTGAAGGACCTGACCAAGGATCTTCTTGGGAGGGTGAACACTTTGCAGAATATGACCATGGTGGTTTGTTTGATTTCCTTCTTTGAATCATAGATTTGGTTGAAAGCAGATAATATGCCATGAATAGTCCTCTCTATTAATGAAAAATTTTCTGTGTTAGGGTCCATGTTTTCAAACTTTTAAGGAAGTTGGTGAGTACTGCAAAAACTTCTGCTAAACAGTTCGCTGTGAATTTTATCAGGGGTTCTTATTTTTCTTCTCTTGCAGTTTCCTTTTATCTTACCTCTTGTTCAGCACTGCATTCCTTTTCCAGTTCCAATAACTCCTCATTAGTCAGTTCCTCAGAAACCACCTATAGATGCTCCTCAATGTCATCCTCATCCACACCTGAGTTAAAGTTGCTTGCCATTTCAACCACGGCCTTGTTGATTTTTGTGACCTCCTTATCCTTGGAAAATCCTTTGATGTCACAGGCAAACCCCTAAGTGTCTTCTTTCAGATGCCATTTATACACTCCTTGATGACATTAACCTTAGCCTAAGCAAGGTTCTTGATGTAATGATGTAGTAATCCTTTCAGAATTACATCAATATCTTTGCAGTGTCTCCTTCAATTGCAGAAATAGCCTGGGCAAAGATACTCCTCAGGTAGTAGAACTTAAATGCTGTTGTAACTCCTTGATGTATTAGTTGGATCAAAAAGGCGGTATTTAGAGGCAGAAACACCACTTAGATATTGGGATGGAGATCACCAATTAAAGAAACATGTGCAGGAACATTATTAACGGTAAGCAAACTCTTGAAAGGTATGTTTTTCTCTAAACAACACTCTATTTTGCTGTGATAGCAATTGAGGAAAACACCTTGGAAGAGGAATTGGGTCATCTCATGACTTCTTATTGCTCCTGTAGCTGGCAGTGTGTGTTTATTTGTACGATTGAAGGCCCCAGGGTTTGCACAGTGCCAGATCACAAAGGGTTTGAACTTGCAGCCGGAAAAATTGCCCCCAAGCAAGACTTTTATCCTGTTGTTAAAAGGCTTGAGACCTGGCATTGACTTGGCCTCCTTATGGATGAGTATCTTTTTCAGCACCCATTTCCAGAATAGGAGCGTTCATGCACATTGAAGAGTTGCTTTGGCAAGTAAATTTCCTCCACAATTAGCTTATCTATGATTTCTAAATTCTCCAGCGGCCTTAACATTAGCACTCACAGACTCAGCACTCACTTTCACATTATGTAATGAATAATGGTTCTTGAATCGTTTAAACCACCCAGAGCTAGCAGTAAATTTAACATCCGACATCATAGTCAGATCCAGCCTTTTTCTTCCAACATCACAAACTTTCTGCTTTGGCCATGAAACTCAGGGTGCTGACAGGGATACATTTCTGTGTCTGGTATTCAATCCAGGTCATTAGAAGTTTCCCTATACCTGATAGAGGCCCTTTTCAAATTTGTGTTATTCTTCTTACCTTCAGTGAAGAAGTTCCTTTAACAGCCTCTGTCACTGTGTTCCTGTTTTTGAAGATTACAGCTATGGTGGAAGGTACATACCTGACTATAACCATTCTTAATTTTCTATTTTCAAAATTCTTAATCAATTTAATCTTATTTCCAGGTCAATCACTAGATGTGGCCTCTAACTAGCAATATTAGGGAGGATTTCGTACACTTAGGGGCCATTATAAACAGAACAACAGAGATTAAATTTAGTACAAGAAAGAATAATTCAATCAAGAAATGCAGTAAGCACAAAATGTATGAGACTGCAGCTAGTATAATGGGACAAGCTTTCCAGTAAACTTTTTGTAACGTAGAATGAGTATGCTCTAAGATAATGATAAAAGTATAGTATAGTAAATACATAAACCACTAATGTAGTCATTTATTATCAGTATGAAGTATTATGCACTGTACATAATTGTGCTCTACACTTGTATGACTTACAGCACAGTATGTTCACTTACACCAGCATCACCACAAACATGTGAGTAATGTGTTTCACTAAGATGATATCTTGGCTACAACGTCAGTAGGTGACAGGAATTTTTCAGCTTCACTATAATCTTATGAGACCACCATTGCACATGCAGTTCATCCTTGACCAAAAGATAGTTATGCAGCAAATAACTCATATGTCAGACTATCTAGTACTCTCTCTGTCTTAGTCAGCTCTGTCTACTCTAACAAAATACCACATATTGAGTAGCTTAAACAACAGACATTTATTTCTCACAGTTCTGGGAGAAGTCCAAAATCATGGTATTGGCTTATTTAGTTTTTGGTGATGGCCCTCCTTTTGGTTTGCAGACTGCAGCCTTTTCCTGTGACCTCACAAGGTACAGAAAGAGGGAGGGAGGGAGGAAAGAACAGTGAGAGGGGGAGAGAAAGGGGAAGTGGTAGGGAAAAGGGAAGGCTGAGGGTGAGGGTGAGGGAATGGGCAGCTGCACATGCCCTGGCATTTCTTCTTGTCCTCTTATAAGGACACTAATTACATCATGGAAACCCCACTCATTACTTTACATAAACCTGATTACCTCCCAAAGGCCACCCATCTGAATACAAATACATCGGGGACTAGGCTTCAACAGGTGAATTAGGAAGGAACACAAATATTTAGCCCATAGCTGTCTTTGTGTACATTTTTTTTATTATAATGTACTACATATTTCTTCTCACATAACAGAAAGGTATTTCACAGCCCACAAAATTTAAGGTACAAAATTTGTCTTTAGTTTGTCATGACTTAACTCACAAGAGAAAGTTAATCAGCTTCAGTTAAAACATTCATTTCTGTGGTTTCTCAGTCATTAGGATTTACATTTAGCCAAGCTCAATTTTTTATGTCCCTTCACTTACCTCATTCTTAGCGTAAGAACCAGGTAACAAAGAGAGTGAAGAAATTAGTCTCTATTCATCAATAATTTCTGAGTCTTCCTTGATTATATCATTTTCCCTACTGAGATGAAAAAATTTGCCTTTGCGTCTTTATTCATCTGAATTCATCCCCACTGACCCCTCTGAAGCAGACATATTTGCAAATAACTTCTGGTTACTTGTGGCAACTGTGAAATAGCATTGCACCTATTATACCCTAACATCAACTCTCCTTCATCTTAAACCATATGAAAAATAAAAATAAAACCAAAATGATTGCCCCTCTTTCCTATTGAGAGACTATTCCTTCTAGAATGATGCATGTCCACCTTTCATGATAGCATAGAGGGCTGATTCTATTCTATTTTCCTGTGCTGTGGTGTCACTAGATGTTTTGATGCTTTTGCAAAACTTGTGGATCTACATTTGGAAAATGAAATATAGATTATAGATCCCTTTTAGACTTTGTCCTTTACATTTTTATTGAGGTATTCTATGATCATGTAAGAGGATTTGGCCCAAGGTGAACTTAATTATCTTTCTAACACCTAATGATTTTGCCTTTTCTCAGTCGTCTTATCTACGTTTGTCTTAATCTGCCCAAATAAAAAAGTTTCAGATGGGGAGAAAAGAAAGTTCATCCAGTATTAATAAAAATGTTTGCCTTATTTTCATAGTTTATATTTTAAACTGGCAGGCCTCTAGAAGGCAATAGCTTTATTCTGTTGTTCCAGTCACAGGCCTTCCTGAGGCAATATATGCTTTGTTCCTTGCAGCAAAGGGGAAATCTTCGTGAAAATTATGTTTGTTGGGGTAAAGTAACAAGGAGAAATGCATTGATAGGGAAAACACCTGCTTCCCACAGCTTATATTGTGAGCTCTGTTGTCAAAAGATGACTAGTCCTTCATTTTTCTCTCCCTCATTCACAATCTGATTAGTGACTTTGGAAAAGAAACTGGGGTTGGACTGCTCGGGCCCTTCCTCAATCTTTCTTTACTGGAAAGGAGTGTGTCATAAACTGGCTAAAATAAACTATTTTCTATTTCTCCCAACATTAATTTTAAGGAAGCAGCTTTGTTCTGGTTCAGTGCTGGACTGGATGTATAATTCTATCCCGCTCTGTGGTTCAGCATGAGTATACACATGATAGATTCTCAAAAAAAAAAAATGCTGATGGCTGCATCACTATAGTTAAAATTTTTAAAAACCCAGCTGTCTGAAAATGTGTGTGTGATAGTGTGTGTATGTGTGTGGGTATATGGGTAAACGTGTGTGTGTGTGTGTGTGTGTGTATGTATTCCAGAAAGTGCTAGGTTTCACTGGCAAGCAGATATGTGCCACATTGAAGTAATTTTTAAACATCTTAGAGACATATAAAACAGAGAAACATGTGCTCAACTTCTTAATTATTTTTTCTCTTTGTTCTTACATTTGTTATTTCTGTTCTTATTTATAATATCAGAAAATAGAGTTATACTGGAAAATAAGGTTAAATAGGTTAAGTTTAGCACCTCACTAACCACATTTTACAAAATAACATAAATTATGATAAGTCAATTCAGTCTTTCTAGTAAGATGCCAAGTTCCCGAATGGATTCCAAATATAGGGACTTTTTTTTTGTTAATTAGCCAATTAGAAATAATCAACTCCAATTGAGATTAGCCTTTGCCAAAAGAGTGGCATTACTTTTATTTCTGATAATTAAAAAAAACCTTGAAAAGAGCAGATTTAAATGATAGCATGGAAATAAAGCAGTATAAGTTACACAGAGAGAGATTTTTGTCCCTCTTTTTTGATTTACCTTTTTAAAATTATCAAATTTATACAAATTCACTTTAAGAATTGCCATCAATATAGAACTATTGAGAACACTGAGACATAAAATAAGAAAATTTAAATGTCCCTTTCATGTAACTTTTATTCAGCAATACTACTTTGTATTAGTCTGTTTTTACACTGCTGTAAAGATCCTACCTGAGACTGGGCAATTTATAAATAAAAAAGCTTTAACTGACTCACAGTTCTGTATGGCTGGGGAAACCAAGAAACTTACAGTCATGGTGGAAGGCAAAGGGGAAGTAGGTACCTTCTTCACAAGGCAGCAGGAGAGAGAGTGCACAAAGGGGGAACTGCCAAACAGTTATAAAACCATCAGCTCTCATGAGCAATCACTCACTATCATAAAAACAGCATGGGGCAAACCGTCCCCATGATCCCATCACCTCCTACCAGATCTCTCCCCTGACATGTGGGGATTAAAATTCCATAAGAGATTTGAGTGTGACACAGAGCCAAATCATAGGACACTTCCTCCAGTCATAAACATTATTAACTTTATTTTTTTCAGAGACATCACCATACATTTATATGAGAATGAACACACACACACACACACACACACACTCTGTGCTTGAAATGTTTGTATTGCTTGTATGAGTGTTGGTATATATACTTGTATTATTTTCCTTTTATTTTACTTAAATAATATTATTTTTATATGTCGTTGAAAATAATTATCTATTCTCATTACATAATATTTCATTGGAAAATTCTCTATATCTAATAACAAAATATTCTCTAGTGATGTAAAATCAATTAGAATGATTGCCACATTGATGCAAAATTAGTATAAAATATTTTTATATTATGAATAATCCTAAAATGAGCTTTCTTATAAATATGCATTATATGTGTAGCTGTGTGTGTGTGTGTGTGTGTGTGTGTGTGTGTGTGTGTATTTTCTGAGGGGAACTTAGAAGAACAATTGCATGGACAAATTATACCCAAAATTATAAAATTTTTAATTTTATAATTTCTTTCAAATGGCATTTTTTTAAAAGTTTTACTACTTTGCACCACCTAAGACAACATAGGAGTAGCTTTTTTTCTGAACCCCAGAATGTACTGGTTTAAATCTACAGTTTTAAATACATTTTGCAAAACTGATGATGGCATAATGTTTGAATTTATTTTCCCTAATTTTTAAGCATGTTTATCATATTTTATAAATTTCTTTTTTTTTTCTTTTTTTGAGACAGAGTCTTGCTCTGTTGTCCAGGCTGGAGCGCAGTAACACAATCTCGGCTCACTGCAACCTCCACCTCCCTGATTCAAGCGATTCGAATGCCTTGGCCTCCTGAGTAACTGTGATTACAGGCATGTATGACGACACATGGCTAATTTTTTCTTTTTTTGTATT
The DNA here is from genome assembly GCF_009828535.3 of Hylobates moloch. NCBI lineage: Eukaryota > Metazoa > Chordata > Mammalia > Primates > Hylobatidae > Hylobates > Hylobates moloch. The sequence goes on from NW_026652291.1 coordinate 79,638,247, forward strand.
TTTGGTAGAAACACGGTTTTACCATGTTGGTCAGGCTGGTCTTGAACTCCTGACCTCAAGTGATCTGCCTTCCTTTTCACAAAGTGCTGGGATTACAGGCGGGAGCCATTGCACCTGGCTTCAAATGCCATTTTTAACAGCTTTATTAAGGTAATAATAATACACAATACATAATAAATGACACATATTTAAAGTTTTGAAAACAATGAGAACAAAGACACAATGTACCAGAATCTCTGGGACACAGCTAAAGCACTGTTTAAGGGAAATTTATAGCACTAAATGTCCATAGGAGAAAGCAGGAAAGACCTAAAATCAACACCCTAAAGTCACAATTAAAAGAACTTGAGAAGCAAGAGCAAATAAATTCAAAAGCTAACAGAAGACGAGAAATGACTAAGATCAGAGCAGAGCTGACGGAGATAGAGACATGAACAATCCTTCAAAAAAATCAACGAATCCAAGAGCTGTTTTTTTGAAAAGATAAAAAAAAAAAAATAGACCACTAGCCAGACTAATAAAGAGGAAAAGAGAGAAGAATCAAATAGACATAATAAATAATGATAAAGAGGATATCACCACTGATCCCACAGAAATACAAACTACCATCAGAGAACACTATAAACACTTCTACTTAAATAAAGTAGAAAATCTAGAAGAAATGGATAAATTCCTGGACACATACACCCTCTCAAGCCTAAACCAGGAAGAAGTTGAATGCTTGAATAGACCAATAACAAGTTCTGAAATTGAGGCAACAATTAATAGCCTACCAACCAAAAAAGACCCAGGTCCACAAGGATTCACAGCCGAATTCTACCAAAGGTACAAAGCGGAGCTGGTACCATTCCTTCTGAAATTCTTACAAAAAATAGAAAACGAGGGACACCTCCCTAACTCATTTTATGAGGCCAGCATCATCCTGATGCTGTCAGAGGCACAACAAAACCTGGCAGAGACACAACAAAAAAAGAAAATTTCAGGCCAATATCCCTTATGAACATTGATGCGAAAATCTCCAATAAAATCCTGGCAAACTGAATCCAACAGCACATCAAAAAGCTTATCCACCACGATCAAGTCAGCTTCATCCCTGGGATGCAAGGCTGGTTCAACATATGCAAATCAATAAGCTTAATCCATCACATAAACAGAACCAACGACAAAAACCACATGATTATCTCAATAGATGCAGAAAAGGCCTTCAACACCCCGTCATGCTAAAAAAAAAAAAAACTCAATAAACTAGGTACTGATGGAACATATCTCAAAATAATAAGAGCTATTTATGACTAACCCATAGCCAATATCATACTGAATGGGCAAAAGCTGGAAGCATTCCCTTTGAAAACCAGCACAAGACAAGGATGCCCAATATCGTCACTCCTATTCAACATAGTATTGGAAGTTTCGGCCAGGGCAACCAGGCAATAGAAAGAAATAAAGTGTATTCAAATAGGAAGAGAAGAAGTCAAATTGTCTCTGTTTGCAGATGACATGACTGTATATTTAGAAAACCCTATCATTCAGCCCACAAATTCCTTACGCTGATAAGCAACTACAGAAAAATCTCAGGATACAAAAATCAATGTGCAAAATAATAAGCATTCCTGTACACCAATAACAGACAAATAGAGAGTGGAATCACGAGTAAACTCCCATTCACAATTGACACAAAGAGAATAAAATACCTACAAATACAACTTACAACGTATGTGAAGGACCTCTTCAGGGAGAACTACAACCACTGCTCAAGGAAATAACAGAGAACACAAACAAATGGAAAAACATTCCATGTTTATGGATAGGAAGAATCAATATTGTGAAAATGGCCATACTCCCCAAAGTAATGTATAGATTCAATGTTATTCCCATCAAGCTACCATTAACTTTCTTCACAGAAATAGAAAAAACTACTTTAAATTTCATATGAAACCAAAAAATAGCTTGTACATCCAAGACAATCCTAAGCAAAAAGAACAAAGTTAGAGACATCATGCTACCTGATTACAAACTATACTACAAGTCCACAGTAACCAAAACAGCATGGTACTGGTACCTAAACAGATATATAAACCAATGTAACAGAACAGAGGCCTCAGAAATAACACCACACATCTACAATCATCTGATCTTTGACAAATCTAACAAAAACAAGCAACGGAAAAAGGATTCCCTATTTAATAAATGGTGTTGGGAAAATTGGCTAGCCATATGCAGAAAACTGAAAGTGGACCCCTTCCTTACACCTTATACTAAAACAACAACAACAAAATAAAACAAAACAAAACAAAACAAAAAACTCAAGATGGATTAAAGACTTAAATGTAAGACACAAAACCATAAAAACTCTAGAAGAAAACCTAGGTGATACCATTCAGAACATAGGCATGGGCAAAGACTTCATAACTAAAACATAAAATCCAATGACAACAAAAGCCAAAATTGACAAATTGGATCTAATTAAACTAAAGAGCTTCTCCGCAGCAAAAGAAACTATCATTAGAGTGAACAGGCAACCTACAGACTTGTTTACTGATTTTTTTTTTATTTATTGGATTTGTATCTATAGCTTTCTGTTGTGGTACTCTATTGATTGTCTTAAGTTATATCTTAATGTTTTAAAAATAATTTTAACTTTTAGATTGAGAGGGTACATGTGCAGGTTTGTTACATGGATATATTACATGGTGTGGAGGTTTAGTATACAAAATATTTCTTTAGCCAGGTAGTGAGCATAGTACCCAGTAGAGAGTATTTCAAACATCACCCTCCATATTTTCTACCCTCTTTATTAGTTCCCAGTGTCTCTTGTTGCCATCTTTATGTCCAAGAGTACCCAACGTTTAGCTCCAACTTATCAGTGATAACATATGGTATTTGGTTTTCTGTTTCTATGTTAATTCAATTAGGATAATGGGCTCCAGCGACATCTTTGTTGCTGCAAATGACATGATATACATTTTAACTTGTCACTATATATTTTCAGGTGATGTTAATCTGCTTCATATGTAATATAAGCATTTTTCTGGTAGCTTTCACTCTACGGTTGTATCACATTAGTTTTCCCGGTTTTTGTTTCAGATAAATGATGCACTCATAGAATGAGCTGGATAGTACTGACACCTTTCCAAGTTTTTGTAAAAAGCATATCCAGAATTGGTAGAATCCCCTCATAAATTTATTTGGACCTGAAGGCTCCTTTGTGGGAATAATTTTTACTACAAATTTAAGTGCTTTATTTAATATAGGAACATGCATGTTAATGTTTTCTTCTTGAGTGAGTTTTGGTAACTTGTGTATTTCAAACAGTTTATCCTTTTCACACATGTTGTTGAAATTGTGAGCATTAAGTTATTTGTGCTGTTGCCATATTATTCCCTTAAACCTCTGATTTTTAAATGTAGGCCTTTTATTATGACTTTGAATGTAGTCTGTCTTGATAAATGTTAATGAACACTTAAAAAGAACGTATGTGGTACCACAGTAAGGGGGAGTGTTTTAGAAATGTAAATTACCTCAATATGATCGACAGTATCGATTAAAGCTTCTACATTATTAAAGATTGTCATCTATGTGCTCTATCAATTATTGAGAGAGAAATGTTTAAGCCATTGACAAAAATTATGAATTTCTACCTTTTACTTCACATTCTTTTCAGCGTTTGCTTCATGTATTTTGAAGCTCTGGTCTGAGGTTTGCAATCATTTAAGATTTAATGCCCTCTTGGTGAATTGAAATATTTATCATTAATAAATGACCTTCTATTCCCTGTTAATATCCCTTGCTATGAAATTAATTTTGCCTAAGATTTTAATTTTAAAAATCAGCTTGAGATATAATTTTTGTATCATACAATTCACCCATTTGAAGTGTATAATCCAATAGTTTTAAGTATGCTCACAGAGTTGTTATGATCACCACAATCAATTTTAGAACTTTTTATCCCATAAAAAGGAAACTACGACCATTAGCAGTCATTGGCCATTTCTCCCCACCACATCATCTATCTTCTCCTCTCACAAATCCCTGCCTCCAGGCAGTCACTTATGTACTGTCTTTATATTTATGCTTATTTGGGACAACGTTTTAAAATATTTCTCTTATCTGACTGTAATTATATATTACTTGACCAACATCTCTCCTCCCCTCTAACCACTTATTTATCTGGTAACCATCTTTCTAATTTCTACTTCTATGAGATCAGCATTTTTAGAGGCCACAATATGAGTGAGATCACATGGTATTTGGCTTTCTCTGCCTCATTTATTTTACTTAACATAATGTTCTCCAGGTTCATCCATGTTATTGCAAATGACAATATTTTATTCTTTTTAAAGGCTGAATAGTATTCCATTGTATTTTTGTACCACATCTGCTTTATCCATTCATCTGTAAATAGATACTTAGGTGGATTTCATATCTTGACTATTGTGAAAAGTGCTGCAAGAAACATAAGGGTACAGAGATCACTGTGACATACTGATTTCACTTTCTTTAGATATATGCCTAGTAGTAGGATTTCTGTATCATATGGTAGTTCTATTTTAATATTTTCAGGAACCTCTATGCTATTTTCCATAATGGCTATTTTAATTTACATTTCCACCTTCTCTCCATAGCTCTACCAACATTTGTTAACTTTTATATTTTTGATAGCTTTTCTAATAAGTGTGAGACTACATCTCATTGTGGTATTGATTTGCATTTTTCTGATAATTAGTGATGTTGAGGATTTTTTCATATACCTGTTGACCATTGGTATGAAATGCCTATTCAGGTATTTTGCCCATTTTTAAATTGGATTGTTTATTTTCTTGCTACTGAATTGTTTGGGTACTTTACAAATTTTAGAGTTAACCTATTATCAGATGTATAGTTTGGAAATATTTTCTCCCATTGTGTACGTCATGTCTCCAATTTACTGGTCATTTCCTTTGCTCTGAAAAAGACTTGATTTGATGTAATCTCATTTTTTCTATTTTTGGCTTCGTAGACTTTCTTTTGTAGTAAATTCCAATAAATTATTGCCTAAGCCTATGTTATAAAACATTTCCCCTATGTTTTCTTCTAGTAATTTTATATGTTCAGGTGTTACATTTAAGTCTTTAACCCATTTTGAGTTGATTTTTGTATATGGTGAGAGATAAGCATGCAATTCATCTGCATGTAGCTAGCCATTTTTCCTAACACCATTTACTGAAAAGGTTGTCTTTTTCTCAGTGTATGTTCTTGGCACTTTTGTCATAAACTCATTGGTTGTAAATGTGTTGATTTATTTCTGGGTTCTCTACTCTGTTCTATTGGTCTAAGTGTCTGTTTTTATGCTAGTACCATGCTGTCTTGGTTACTACAGCCTTACAGAATATTTTGACTTCAGGTAGTGTGATGCCTTCAGCTCTATTCTTTTGCTCAAGATTCCTTTAGCTATTCAGAGTCATTTGTGGTTCTGTATACATTTTTTCCATTTTCTGTATGATTTTTTTTCCATTTCATTTCTGTGAAAAATGTCATTAGCATTTTCAGAGAGGTTACACGGTAGATTGCTTTAAGTAGTATGAACACTTTTGCAATATTAATTATTCTAGTTCATGAACAAGTAATACTTCGCTGTTTATTTGTATCTTCAATTTTTCCATCAGTGTTTTATAGTTTTCATTGCAGACATCTTTCACTTCATCATTTAAAATTGTTAGTTATTTTACATATTTGTCGCTATCGAAATGGGATTGCTTTTTCCTGATTTCTTTTTCAGAGAGTTTATTATTAACACATAGAAACACTAATGATTTTTGTATGTTTATTTTGTACCATGGAACTGTATTGAATTTGTTTACTAGTTATAATAGCTTTTAACTGGAGTCTCTCAGGTTCTTTGCATATAATATATGTCATCTACAAACAGGGACAGCTTAACTTCCTCCTACCTAATTTAGATGACTTTTATTTCTTTATCTTGCCTAGTTACTCTGGCTAGGACATTCAGTACAGTGCTGAGTAGAAGTAGTGAAAATGGACATTATTGTCTTTTTCCAGAGCTCAGAGGAAAAGCTTTGAATGTTTCCTTGTTCAATGTGATGTTAGCTGTGGGTTTGTCATGTATAGCCTTTATTGTGTTGAGGTACATTTCTTCTGTTTCTAATTTTTGAAGGTTTGTATTATAAAGGCATGTTGAATTGTGTCAAATACTTTCTCTGATCCTATTGAAATGGTTATATAGTTTTTGTCCTTCATTCTGTTAATGCTATGTATCATGTTTTTCAATCTGTGTATGTTGAATTATCCTTGGATTCAGGGATGCATCTCATTTGATTATAGTGAATGACTTTCTCAATGTGCTGTTGAATTTGGTTTGCTAATATTTTATTAGAATAATTTTTGGATCTATGTTCACCAGAGATATTGATTTATAGCTTTTTTGTTGTTGTTCCCTTGTCAGATTTAGTACTTTTGTCTAATATTAATTTAGCTAATCTAGCTTTCTTTTGGCTAGTACTAGCATAGCATATCCTTTTCATCCTTTAATTTTAAATATATTTGCACTTTTGCATTTAAACTTAGTTTCCTGTATGTATCATGTAGTTGGCTTTTACCTTTTTATCTACCATGACAATTTTCGCTTTTTAATTGGACTCTTTATAACTTTATATTTAATGTAATTATTTACACATTTGGGTGTGATAACCTAGTGTTCTATCTTCTATCAGGAGAATAACAACCATAATTTCAGTGTGGAGGAGAAAGTTAGAAGCAGTGTTAGGAAAGAGATAGCTTAACTGACATGCTGATAACAGAACAAGACAGATGTTTGCTTATGTGGTTTTGATTTAAATACTTTATTTTATCATTTATTTATTTTAGTTTAGTTTAGATTCAGCAGTATATCTGCAGATTTACTATATAGACAAATTATATGTCTTAGGGGTTTGATGTACATATTATGTTGTCACCAGGTAATAAGCATACGACTCAATAGGTACTTTTTGATCCCAACCCTCCTCCCACCCACCACCCTCTAGTAGGCCTGCGTGTCTATTATTCTCTCCTCTATGTCCATAAACTAGGCATTGTATAATAAGAGCCATCTATGCAAAACCCACAACCAATATCATACTGAATGGGCAAAAGACGGAAGTATTTATCTTGAGAACCAGAACAAGGTAAGGATGCCCACTCTTACCACTCCTGTTCAACATAGTACTGGAAGTCCTAGCCAGAGAAATTAGGCAAGAGAAAGAAATAAAAGGCACCCAAATAGGAAGAGAGGAGGTCACACTATCTCTGTTTGCTGATGATATAATTTTATACGCAGAAAACCCCATAGTTTCAGCCTAATAGCTCCTAGACCCGACAAAAAACCTTCAGCAATGTTTCTGGAGATGAAATAAATGTATTAAATCAGTAACATTTCTATGCACTGATAGTGCCAAATCAAGAATGTAATCCCATTCAAAATAGCCACACCAAATAAATAAATAAATAAATGAATAATAAATAAAATATGTAGGAATTCAGCTAAGTAGGCAGGTGAAAGATCTCTATAAGAATGAAAAAATACTTCTGAAAGAAATCAGAGATGACACAAACAAATGGAAAAACGTTCTATGCTCATACATAAGAAGAATCGATATTTTTAAAATGACCATACTCCCCAAAGCAATTTACAAATTCAGTGCTATTCCTATAAAACTATCAATGACATTCTTTTTTTTAATTTTTATTATACTTTAAGTTCTAGGGTACATGTGCACAATGTGCAGGTTTGTTACATAGGTATGCATGTGCCATGTTGGTTTGATGCATTCATCAACTCATCATTTACATTAGGTATTTCTCCTAATGCTATCCCTCCCCCAGCCCCCCACCCCCCGACAGGCTCTGTGTATGATGTTCCCCACCCTGTGTCCATGTGTTCTCATTGTTCAGCTCCCACCTACGAGTGAGAACACGCAGTGTTTGGCTTTCTATCCTTGTGATAGTTTGCTTAGAATGATGGTTTCCAGCTTCGTCTATATCCCTGGAAAGGACATGAACTCATCCATTTTTACGGCTGCACAGTATTCCATGGTGCATATGTGCCACATTTTCTGAATCCATTCTACCATTGATGGACATTTGGGTTGGTTCCAAATCTTTGCTATTGTAAATAATGCCACAATAAACATAGGTGTGCATGTGTCTTTATAGTAGCATGATTTATAATCCTTTGGGCATATATCCAGCAATGGGATTGCTGGGTCAAATGGTATTTCTAGTTCTAGATCCTTGAGGAATTGCCACACTGTCTTCCACAATGGTTGAACTAATTTACACTCCCACCAACAGTATAAAAGTGTTCCTATTTCTCCACATCCTCTCCAGCATCTGTTGTTTCCTGACTTTTTAATGATTGCCATTCTAAGTGGCATGAGATGGTATCTCATTGTGTTTTTTATTTGCATTTCTCTGATTACCAGTGATGATGAGCATTTTTTCATGTGTCTGTTGGCTACACAAATGTCTTATTTTGAGAAATGTCTGTTCATATCTTTTGCCCACGTTTTGATGGGGTTGTTTGTTTTTTTCTTGTAAATTTGTTTCAGTTCTTTGTAGATTCTGGATATTAGCTCTTTGTCAGATGGGTAGATTGCAAAGATTTTCTCCCATTCTGTAGGTTGCCGGTTCACTCTGATGGTAGTTTCTTTTGCTGTGCAGAAGCTCTTTAGTTTAATTAGATTCCATTTGTCAATTTTGGCTTTTGTTTCCATTGCTTTTGGTGTTTTAGTTATGAAGTCTTTGCCCATGCCTATGTCCTGAATGGTATTGCCTAGGTTTTCTTCTAGGGTTTTTATGCTGTTATGTCTTACATTTAAGTCTTTAATCCATCTTGAGTTAATTTTTGTATATGGTGTAAGGAAGGGATCCAGTTTCAGCTTTCTATATATGGCTACCCAGTTTTTCCAGCACCATTTATTAAATAGGGAATCCTTTCCCCATTGCTTGTTTTTGTCAGGTTTTTCAAAGATCAGATGGTTGTAGATGTGTGGCATTATTTTTGAGGCCTCTGTTCTGTTCCATTGTTCTATATAACTGTTTTGGTTTGCTCTTTTGGTTACTGTAGCCCTGTAGTATAGTTTAAAGCCAGGTAGCATGATGCCTTCAGCTTTGTTCTTTTTGCTTAAGATTGTACCAATGGCATTCTTTGCAGAATTGGAACAAAGAAACTATTCTAAAATTTGTAGGAATGAAAAATATCCCAAATTAGCTAGAGGAATCCGATGAAGGAAAAAAAAAAGCTGAAGGCACATTACCTGACTTCAAGCTATATTGCAAAGCTACACTAAACAAAATAGAATAATACTGATACAAAAACAGACACAAAGACCAATGAAACATAATAGAGAACCCAGAAATAAATCCACATACCTACAACCATCTGACCTTTGACAAAATTGACAAAAACAAGTGTATTAGTCTCTCCTTGCATTGCTATAAATACCTAAGACTGGGTAATTTATATAGAAAAGGGGTTTAATTGGCTCACAGTTCTGCAGGCTGTACAGAAAGAATAGCTTCTGGGGAAACCTCAGGAAATTATGATTAATGGTGAAAGGTGAAGGGGAAGCTGGCACATTTTACATGGCCAGGGGAGAAGGAAGAGAGAGAGGATGGAGGTACTACACATTTTAAGCAACTAGATCTCATGAGAATTCACTCACTATATGGTACCAAGGGGAGCTGGTGGTAAACCATTTATTAGAACTCAACCCCCAAGATCAAATCGCCTCCCACTAGGCCCTACCTTCAACATTACGGATTACAATTCTACATGGAATTTGGGTGGGGACATAGACCTAATCCATTTTGACCAACAATGGAGAAAAAACTCCTTTATTCAATAAATGGTGCTGGAAGAACTGGCTAGCCATATGCAGAAGATTGAAGCTAGACCTCTTCCTTATACCGCATTAAAAAATCAACTCAACACCGTTTAAAGACTTAAAGGTAAAACCTAAAACTATAAAAACCCTTGAAAAAAAACCTAGGAAATACCATTCTAGACATAGGCTGTAACAAAGCTTTTAATACAGACAAGCCAACAGCAATTGCAACAAAAACAAAAATTGGCTTGAGGCCAGGAGGTCGAGGCTGCAATGAGTCAAAATCATGACACTGCACTCCAGCCTAGAGGACAGAGCAAGACCTGTCTCAAACAAAACAAAACAAAGTTGACAAATGGAATCTAATTAAACTGAAGAGCTTCTTCACAGCAAAAGAAACTATAAACAGAGTAGACAATCCACACAATGGGAGAAAATATTTGAAAACTATGCATCTGACAAATATCTAATATCCAGAATATGGAGGAAACGTAAGCAAATTAACAAGCAAAAACCAAACAACCCCATTAAAAAGTGAGAAAAAGACAGAAACAGACACTTTTCAGAAGACGATATACACATGGCCAACAAGCATATGGAAAAGGGCTCAAAATCACTAAACACTGAAGAAATGAAAATCAAAACCAGAATGAGATACTATCTCACACAATTCAGAATGGCTGTTACTAAAAAAGCCAAAAAATAACATGCTGGAGAGACTGTGGAGATAAGGTAATGTTTATACACTGCTGGTGAGAATTTCCATCATTTCATCCACTGTGGAAAACAGTTTGGTGATTTCTCAAAGAACTTAAAAATGAATTACCATTCAACCTAGCATTCCCATTAGTGGGTATACCCAAAGGAATATAAATTGTTCTACCATAAAGACACATGCATGTGTATATTCATCACACATCATTCACAATAACAAAAACATGGAATCAACCTAAATGCCCATCCAAGGTAGACTGCATAAAGAAAATGTGGTACATCCACATCATGGAATACTACCCAGCCATAAAAAGAATAAGATAATTTCCTTTGAAGCAATATAGATGGAGCTGGAGGTCATTAACCTAAGTGAACTAATGCAGGAACAGAAAACAAAACACTGTACAATAAAAATCTTAAGTGGAAGCTAAACACTGAGTATAAATAAATTATTTAAAATTTTCTCTTTTGCTACATTGTTTTCTAAATTTAGTTCAACTCAAAATACTTCTTACTTCAAATACATCTTTGAAATACTCGGGCACATTCAATAAATACTAAGAATGCCAAAAAATATAGAAAATAAGCTTCACTATCTTTCCAAGGTAAAATACCTCAGAATTATACGTAACATATTTTGTACACTTTCTGGTCTAGTATAATGCCATTGTCATACTACACAAATTTTTCCATTTTCATATATAATTTATGTTATACATATTGTATTAGTAGTGTACTCAACGTTAAAAATGTGTTTGGATTCTATTTCATGTATAATGTGTGTGTTGTCCCTCTGAGTGTGTAAATTGACACACTGTTAAGTTCAAAGTATTATTTAATATCTTTGTTATAATTACATTAAGTCAGGTTTCTGAATACATGCATACCAAGGGAAATATTATACAGGCATTTAGCAAATTGGCAAAGGTTTTAAAAATTCAAATTCAGTACTTTCAATAGAATGAATTTCCTTAATTCATTTAATTTTAATAAGAACATTATTTCCAAATTTGACTTGAAGATATGGATCGGGTATAGTTTAAATAACTTAGAGAAAAATATAAAACATGAAAGATGAAGTCTGGAACACAAAAATCTGTCACCTGCATTTCTTGTCATCAAGATCATATGACTAATAAGATAGCCACCAAGAACATATTTTTATGGGTTAAACGTATATAGTAAAATGTAGGAAAAGCTTATATCCTTATACAGAATATAAACACACACACGCCCACCCTGAAATATATTAAGCATTATTGATTTTTTTAGCACACTTATTTTGATATGAAAACAAATACTCCTTGTGCTTACTTTGAGATTATTAAAATAGTTTATTTATTGTCTGATGGTCTCTTTTATTTTTACACTACACATCTTTTTACTTGCATGCTTGGATTTCCAATACTCTTTCTTATGAATATAAATCAAATATGTTAAATATGTCCCACAGAAACCTAAAGGTATTTTCACCTCTAACTCTTTGCAATGACCCTGCTTATTAGTAGATATATAGTTGCTGACTTCACTATTTTAGTTCTGACAGCCAAAGTATAAATCCTTTTGAGAACATTTGCTTTAAGAGGGAAGAAAATCCCCTGTTCTTGGAATATGCTCTGTAGGTAAGATTCATGTTGTTCCTCTCTTTGATGACTTTTATAGTTGATCACATCTTTCAAGTTACCTCTTCTTTGAAGGTTAGCTTTTTTAAAAATATACTTTCTGAAACATAATTTATCACTGGAAACTTCAGCTAAAATTGAAATTTTGTAACTCTAACTATAATGGAAAACTCTTGTTTATTTGCTACCTTTTGCCAGTATCTGCAAGGGCACTTTTTCTGTGGCTTAAATAAAATTTCTACAAGAAAATTCAAATTTCTGTCATGTTATTCTTTAAAAACATGTTGTGTTTTCTTTTGTTCTTGGATATCTCAAATGTTTTACTTAAAATAGCACATGAAAAATTAGCTCTCTTTAACTCTCTTCATATCCTAACTATAATATGTGCAGTTCTGCCTTAGCCTTTTTGAAATCCAATTAATATTAATCACGCTATAATGTAAACTTCATTTGAAAATATTGTCTTACTTCAATTAGTAATGTACCATTATTATCTTGGTCCACTCCATTATGTTTCCCAATATAGAGTTTATGCTATTAAGTGCATTATCTTTGGAATTGAGGTGACTTTCTTTCTTTACACCCTCAATCTCTTCCCTTTTCACTGAGTATTACTGTAAAAATAATCTTTATTTTTTCAAGTTTTTAGTCATCACATTCTTGATTATAAACTTCTGAAGTGTATTTACGTAACAGATTGCATGTCTGAGACACCAAATCATCAACGCCTTTCCTTCTACCTTCGATGAATATGTGTTAAAGACCGATTGTTTAATAGAGCCACCTGAAAGTTAAATTAACTTATTTGATGTTTCTTTTTACATATTTATCAGGGTATTAATCAATGAAATTATTGTTTTTTTTCCAAACACATATATTGACAATGTGACTGGCACTATGAAAACATAATCATTGCTTTAACATAATTGACATTCTGAGCTTTGCTTTGAAGACACCTCAAATCTCTCTTTGAAAACATCAGTGTTAGAACCATGGAATAATACCTATACTGCCTCTGAAATTTTGGAAATTTAATTTTCTCTTTATATACCATCTTTTTTGTAGCTATTGTTTGTATTTCAGTTTATTGGTTCACGTGCATGTTCAATTACTAAAAATTATTATTCACATGAGGTAATTATGTATATCCATCAATGAGAACATAACAAAAAACATAATAAAATAAATAGGCATCAGTATACAAGGCAATTCAATGAACTGGAAAAGAATATGGATATCAGCATATTCCAATCTGACTTTTAATCAGAAAAGTGCGGTTGAAAACAAATGTGTGTCATGTATAGTTTCAGTCTAATTATGTCTCCAAAAGCTCAGGCTTGTGCACCAAATGCTTATTAAAAACCAACCTTTGGCTATCTCCCAGGTATCCCATCAGATATTCTACTAATTCTGCTTTAAAAGAGTCTCAGTAACTGGGAACAATATCTTTCTAACTCTACCTCTTTTAATCGCCACTGCCATTGTCAGATTCAAAAAACTTTTATCTCTTACCTATACCACTGCCTCTAAGTCAGGTTCCCCAAATCTCCTATCAGTATAACTGTTCTGCTGTAGTTTCTGCACCACAGTAAGAAATGTAGACTTTTATTTCTTAAGTTACATTCAGATAACATCACTACCAGGATGACTAGTTAAAAACCTTAATGCTCTCCAGCTGCCTTCAAGGCATGCCCCAAACACCTTACCACTATTTCAGCTCCTCCATGATTTGCCTCTGCTTCCCTCTATAGGTACAATCTTATTTCCGTGTTCAATTTCTTGAATGCATGGCTTTCTTTCTTTACTTCTAAACTTTGAAACAATCTACTTCTTCTGTTTAGAACACTCATCACCATCTACCTTTAGCATTTCATTTGATATGTAATTTCTTGTGGGAGATTTTCACATTTTAGATGAGATTGCAAATTATCTACTGCCTCCACTCAGCATTTCTCTGAAGACAACGCTCAGTACACTTTCTTGTGATAAGTATAAAAATGTTTGACTTTCCTTTAAGAAGCATTATGAGGGATGAAGTCAGCAGTACTCTTTTCTCATAGCTGTATTCCCCACCAAACTTCTATATTTTCAGATTCATAATATAAAAGCAGGGTGTGGGGGTAAAGATGGCCAATTACAAGTAGCTGCAGTGCATGGCACTCACTGAGAAGAAAGAAAGGGGTGAATGAATACAGCACCTTCAACTGAAATATCCAGGTACCCTCACTGGAAAAAATCAGGGAAGCTACTCAACTCAAAGACAAAGAAAAGCAAGGTGGGGCAATAGCCCACCAGGGAGCAACATGAAACCAAGGGAACTACCAGCCAAAGGAAGTGATGAGTGAATGTGTGACCCGGGGGGAAAACCATGCTTCTCCCCCTGATCTTTGCAACCCGTGAAGCAGGAGATCTCCTTGTGAACTCACACCATCAGGGCCTCAGGTCAGACACACAGAGCTGTGTGGAGTCTCAGCAGAGCAGCTACTCAGACTTGCACAGAGACCCAGGAACTTTACATAGTCCCTCCCAGGGATCCCTGGCAAAGGTGGCTATAACTCAGGCAAGGCGGGAGGTCCACATATACCCCTAGGAATGGGACTGAATCTAGGGGGCTGAGCTATATCAGTCTGTGGGTCCCACTTCCACGGCACCTCACAAAATAAGACCCACTGGATTGGAATTTCAACCAGCCACTGGCAACAAGGTGGAGCCTGCCATGAGATGGGATAGAGCCTCCAAATGGGATGGGTGGGCCACTATTTATTTGTCTCAGTCATTCTAGCCTGTAGGCTTTGGAGGGTCCAAATGGTCTGGACAAGGAAGTGTCCCCACAGCACAGCACAGCTGCCTTTCCAGAATGTGGCCACATTGCTTCTGTAAGTGGTGTCCTGATCCGTTCCTCCTCACTGGGTGAGTCCTCTCAGCCAGGCCTCTAGCCACCCCCACTCACTTGTATTCTATGGACTGAGCTCTGATTTCTCCCTGGGACAGTGCCTAGGAGAGGGACAGGCCTCCTTCTTTACTGTTTGGGCAACTAGGCCACTCCATTCTTCAGGCTTTAGAGAGTCCAAACTGATCGGAGACTGCAGGGATCCCCAACACAAAACAGCTGCTGTAACAAAACACAGCCAGACTGCTTCTTTAAGCAGGTTCTGATCCCATTTTTCTGGCCTGGGAACTCCCAACTGGGGTCTCCAGCCACCTCCTTAGGTGTGTTTGGTGGGGCAGCAGGTCAGTATCCCCCTGGGAGAGAGCTTCCAGAGGAAGTGGCAGGCTGCCATCTTCGCTGTTTCACAGCCTTCACTGGTGGTATCTCCAGGTACTGAGTCACTAGGTGACTAGTGTCTGGAGTGGACCCCCAGGAAAATGCAGCAGCCTTACGGAAGAGTGGCCAGACTTTTAAAAGAAAAACAAGCAATCAAAACAACAACAACAACAAACACAAAAACTCCATCCAAAGGTCAGAAACCTCAAGGATCAAAGATAGAGAAGCCCACAAAGTTGAGAAAAAGTCAGTACAAACATGCTAAAAACTCAAAAAGCCAGAGTGTCCCCTTTCCACCAAATGACTGCAACACCTCTCCAGCAATGGTTCAGAACTGGGCTGAGGCTAAGATGGCTGAAATGACAGAAGTAGGCTTCAGGATGTGGATAACAATGAACTTTGCTAACCTAAAGGAGCACACTGTAACTCAATGCAAGGAAGCTAAGAATCACAATAAAACAATGCAGAAGCTGACAGCCAAAATAGCCAGAATAGAGAGAAACACAACCTACCAGATAGAGGTGAAAAGCACACTGCAAAAATATCACAATGCAATCACAAGTGTTAATAGCAGAACAGACCAAGTGGAGGAAAGAATATCAGAGCTTGAAGACTATCTTTATGAAACAAGGAAGGCATGAATAGAAAAGGAAAAAGTATGAAAAGGAATGAACAAAACCTATGAGAAATATGGGATTAGGAAGAGACCAAATCTATGACTGAGATACCTGAAAGAGGCAGAATGGAACCAATTTGAGAAACATGCTTCAGTAAATCATCCAGAGAACCTCCTTAACCTAGCTAGGCAGGCCAACATTTAAATTCAGGAAATACAGAGAACTCCAGTAAGAAACTCCACAAGAACATAATTCCCAAGACACACAACCATCAGATTCTCCAAGGTCTAAAACAAAGAAAAAATGTTAAGGGCAGCCAGAGAGAAAGGCCAGGTCATCTACAAATGGAAGCCCATCAGACTAACAGAGGATCTCTCAGCAGAAAACCTGCAAGCCAGAAGAGATTGGGGCCAATTTTCAACATTCTTAAAGCAGCTTAGTTTGGCCCAGAATTTCATATCTGGCCAAACTCAGCTTCATAAGAGTAGAAATAAGATCTTTTTCAGACAAGCAAGTGCTTAGGGAATATTTTGCCACCAGACCTGCCTTACAAGAACTCCTGAAGAAAGCACTAAACATGGAATAGAAAAACTGTTGCCAGCCATTACCAAAATGCACTGAAGTACACAGACCAGTGACACTGTGAAGCAGCCATATAAACAAGTCTGCAAAATAACCAGCTAGCATCATGATGACAGGATCAAATCCACACATAACAATAGTAACTTTAAATGTAACTAAGCTAAATGTCCCAGTTAAAAGACAGAGATTGGCAAGCTAGATAAAGAGCCAATACCAGTTGATATGCTGTCAAGAGACACATCTTACATGCAAAGACACATGCAGGCTCAAATCAAGGGACGGAAGAAAATTTACCAAGCAAATGGAAAATGGAAAAAAAAGCAGTGATCGCAATCCTAGCTTCTGACAAAACAGACTTTAAACCAAAAAAGATCAACAAAGACAAAGAAGTAATGGTAAAGGGTTCAATTCAACAAGAAGAGCTGATTATCCTAAATATATACATACCCAATACAGGAGCACCCAGATTTATAAAGCAAGTTCTTAGAGACCTTCAAAGAGACTTAGACTCCCACACAATAATAGTGGGAGACTTTAACTCCCTACTTACAATATTAGACAGATAATTGAGACAGAAAATTAATAAAGATATTGAGGACCTGAACTCAGATCTGGATCAAGTAGACTTTAGGTATCTACAGAACTCTCCACTCAAAAACAACATACTATACATTCTTCTCATCACCACACAGCACTTACTCTAAAATTGACCACATAATCAGAAGTGCAACACTCCTCAGCAAATGCAAAAGAACAGAAATCATAAGTTTCTCAGACCACAGTGCATTACAGTTAGAACTCAAGATTAAGAAATTCATTCAAAACCATACAACTACATGGAAAGTGATCAACCTGCTCCTGAATGAGTTTGAGCTAAATAATGAAATTAAGGCAGAAATAAAGAAGTTCTTTGAAATTAATGAGAACAAATATACAGCATACCAGAATCTTGGAACACAGCAAAAGCAGTGTTAAGTGGGAAATGTATACCACAAAATGCCCACATCAAAAAGCTAGAAAGATCTCAAGTTAACAAACTAAGATCACAACTAAAAGAACAGGAGAACCAAGAGCAATAAACCCCAAAGCTAGCAGAAGACGAGAAATAACCAAGGTCAGGGCTGAACTCATGGACACCAAAAATCCTTCAAAAGATCAACGAATCCAGCAGCTGATTTTTTAAAAAAAATTTAATAAAATAGATGGAACCCTAGCTAATCTAATGAATAAGAAAGAGAGAAGATTCAAATAAACACAATCAAAAATTAGAAAGAGGATGCCACCACTGACCCCACAGAAATACAAACAACAATCAGAGAACACTACAAAAACCTTCATCTACATAAACTAGAAAAAAATTGATAAGTTCCTGGACACATATACCCTCCCAAGACTGAACCAGAAAAAACTGAATTCCTGAATAAACCAATAATTAGCTTTGAAATTGAGGCAGTAATCAATGGCCTAGCAAACAAAAAAAAGCCCAGGACCAGACAAATTCATAGCTAAATTCTACCAGAGGTACAAAGAAGAACTGGTATCACTCCTACCGAAACTATTTCAAAAAACTGAAATTTTTTTGAAATTCTATGAAGCAAGCATCATCGTGATACCAAAACGTAGCAAAGATATAACAGAAAAAGGAAACTTTAGACCAATATGCTTGATGAGTATTGATGCAAAAATTCTAAACAAAATACTGACTGGCAAACCAAAATCAGCAGTACATCAAAAAGCTTATCCACCATGATCAGATACGCTTCAATCCTGGGATGCAAGGCTGGTTCAACATATGCAAACTAATAAATATGATTCATCACATAAACAGAACTAAAGACAAAAACCAACTGATTATCTCAATATGTGCAGAAAAGGCTTTCAATAAAATTAAATGTCACTTTATGTTAAAAATTATTAATAAAGTAGATATTGAAGGAATACCTCAAAATATTAAGAGCCATATATGACAAACACAGCCAATATCATATCGAATGGACAAAAGCTGGAAACATTCCACTTGAAAACTAGCACAAGACAAGGATGCCCTATCTCACCACTCCTACTCACCATAGTATTGGAATTTCTAGCCAGGGATATCAGGCAAGAGAAATAAATAAAACGTATTCAAATAGAAAAAGAGAAAGTCAAACTATCTTTGTTTGCAGATGACATGATCCTATATCTAGAAAACCCGATCATCTCAGCCCAAAAGCTTCTTAAGCTGATAAGCAACTTCAGCAAAGTCTCAGGATACAAAATCAATGTGCTCAAATTGCCAGCATTTCTATAAACCAACAACACGCAAGCAGGGAGCCAAATGATGAATGAACTCCCATTCACAATTGTCACTAAAAGAATAAAATATCTAGGAATTCAGCCAACAAGAGAAGTGAAGGACCTCTTCAAGGAAAACTACAAACCATTGCTCAAATAAGTTAGAAATGACACAAACAAATGGAAAAACAGTCCATGCTCATGGATAAGAAGAATTAATACCATGAAAATGGCTATATTGCCCAAAGCAATTTATATATTCAGTGCTATTCCCATTAAACCACTATTGACATTCTTCACAGAATTAGAAAAAAAAAAAACTATTTTAAAGTTAATACAGAATCAAAAAAGAGCCTGAGCAGCCAAGGCAATCCTAAGCAAAACAAACAAAGCTGGGGGCAACACCCTACCCAACTTCAAACTATACTACAGGGCTACAGTAACCAAAATAGTATGGTACTGGTACAAGAATGAACACAGACCAATGAAACATAATAGAGAACCCAGAAATAAGACCACACACCTATAACCATCTGACCTTCAACAAACCTGACAAAAACAAGCAATAGGAAAAAGATTCCCTATTTAATAAATGGTGCTGGGAGAACTGGCTCTCCATAAGCAAAAAATTAAAACTGGACTCCTTCTTTACATCATATACAAAAATCAACTCAAGATGGATTAAAGACTTAAATGTAAAACCCAAAACTATAAAAATCCTAGAAAAAAACCTACACAATACCATTCAGGACATAGGCACAGGCAAAGATTTCATTACTAAGGCACCAAAAGCAATTGCAACAAAAGCAAAAATTGAGGATCTAATTAAACTAAAGAGCTTCTGCACAGAAAAAGAAACTATAGACAGAGTAAACAGACAACCCACAGCATGGGAGAAAGTTTTTGGAATCTATCTATCTGACAAAGGTCTAATACCAAGCATCTATAAGGAATTAAACAAATTTACAAGAAAAAAAACCCCATTAAAAAGTGAGCAAAGGACATGAACACTTTTCAAAAGAAGACATACATGCAGACAACCAACATATGAAAAAAAGCTCAACATCACTGATCATTAGATAAATGCAGATCAAACCCAGGATATAATGCAATCTCACACCAGTCAGGATGGCTATTATTAAAAAGTCAAAAAAGAAAAACATGCTGGAAAGGTTGTGGAGAAAAAGGAATCCTTTCACACAGTTAGCAGGCGTGTACATTAGTTCAATCATTGTGGAAGACAGTGTATCAATTCATCAAAGACCTATAGACATTAATACCATTTGACCCAGCAATGCCATTACTGGGTATATAATCAAACGAATATAAATCATTCTATTATAAAGACATACGCACATGCATGTTCACTGCAGCACTATTCACAACAGCAAGACATAAAATCAACCTAAATGCTCATCACTGATAGACTGGATAAAATAAATTTGGTATATATACACCATAGAATACTATGCAGCCATAAAAATAATCTGCAGACAGCGAATCAGGAAATTCCTTTGAAATACAATGCTTGAGCTGAGTTAGGAAGAATGACCATAGGGAAACAGACAAAAAAACAAAAACCTGTACAAAGGTTTGAAGAAAGGAAGAAGCCAGGTAAGCATGCAGAACTTGGCAACTTGAAGTATTTGAGGGCAGTGTGAAGAGCTTGGAAAGAGGCCTGTGATGAAATAAAATGAGAAATTTAGGTAGAGACTGAATATGTAGTCTCTTCTAGGGATGTTAAAGAGTGTTGACTTTATGCTAAGGATAGCAGGAAGATGGTAAAGGATTTTAAGCTCTGAACTGGTAAACATGTTCAGATATACTATTTTACAAGATTACTCTGGGCCAGGCTGTAATCCCAGCACTTTGGGAGGCTGAGGCGGGTGGATCACCGGGTCAGGAGTTCAAGACCAGCCTGGCTAAGATGGTGAAACTCCATCTCTACTAAAAATACAAAAATTAGCTGGGAATATTGGTGGGTTCCTGTAATCCCAGCTACTTGGGAAGCTGAGGCAGAGAATGGCTTGAACCAGGGAGGTGGAGTTTGCAGCAAGCCAAGATCATGCCACTGCACTCCAGCCTGGGCGACACAGCAAGACTCCATAAAAAAAAAAAAAAAAAGATTACTCTGGCTTTTTGTTGAACAATATATGATGTTTCTAGGTGTGGTAATTTTATGCTGTCACTCAGACTCTTGGTTGGCAGCAATGGCGGCTGGTGAAAAGGTTGACAAATTTGCAAACATTTGAAAGGGCATACAGCAAACAAAAAAGGAAAAATAAGGTAACAAGCCCTTTGTGAGAAAAGATATTCAGGAACTTCCTTATTTTTTGCAGCTGAGATCTAAAAGCAAACAAACACAAATGCAAAGATTTCAAGGGCCCTGTAGCTGTGGAATTGAATGATCTGTACTGTTGACCTAAGACCAACAACAGAATCTAGATGTTGAATGAGAAACTGGTTCAAGCACAGCAGGTGATTAAATCAGGCATCCTCGTCATATTCAGAGGAATAGAACAGAATGGCAGTTCAGCGTTTATCACTGTAGTTATAGCCTTCAAAGGCAAAGTCTAGGTCAAAAGAATACTGTAGTAAAGAACAAAAAAGCATCTGACATGCTTTCAACACAGAAACTGTGTGGGACAGCCCCTAAATCAATAGCAGTAGATGCATAGATATTTAAATATGTGAACTATCAAAGCCTGTTTAGGGTTTGTTTGGCCTGATTTTACAAGCAGGACTGACAAACTTAGATTAGGTTGGCCTAATTTAAGATTTTTAGATCAGCACTCTTAGCAACAGAGAAGAGGAAACTCAAGACATTGATCCTTGCCTTTGCACTAATTTGGTCATTTGATGGTGTAAGGTATTAAATATATATATATATGAAACAGTATTATCTCCATGGTCACTAGCTAGTATATCTCCAGAGTAATTAGGTCTGTGTGATTTAATTCTATGTGCTTTTGTTACTTTTACTGACTTTTAGTTTCTAAAATTTCTACCATAAACATATATTGATGCACTTGTTAAATCAAAGATAATCATTGATACCCTTAAGCAATGACTGCTTTATGTTGCTTGAATCTAATTCTCCTGCAGAGAAAAATTAGAAAACCTGCGGGGTGTGGGGAACAGTCTGACAGCATTGGAAAGTTATCAAGGCAGTGAGCTTTCTTAGAATAAAATGAAGAGGTGAAGCAAGAGAGCTAAATTCAATTGGGGGAGCTGCTTTTTTCCTTGAGACAATTATGAATTCTAAAGTAAAAGAGTCATTGTAAAAGTTTAGACAAAAGCAGACTTAGAAAAGCTGGAGGGAAAAAAAATGAAATTCACATGACACCAAAAATGAAGGTCCTAATAAATAGCCAAGGCTGTACTTAGGGCACTAACTGTTAGAAGTAAAGGGAAAAAAGACAAAAACAGCCTTCAAAAGGAATAAAGCTCAGCTTTGACTCAATTATGCCTCCAGAAAAACTGACTGCCAAAAAAAAAAAAAAAAAAACTATGTCAGGAAAAAGATAAAATCACCCAGAATCTTAATAGTTTTCAGCCTAGTGTGTTTTTAATTATTTATTGATACATAATAGATGTATATATTTTGGGGGTACATGTGATAATTTGATGCGTTTATATAATCAAGGCAGGGTAATTAAGATATCCATCATCTTAAATATTTATCTTTTCTTTATGCTGGGAACATTTAAATTATTCTCTTCAAGCTATTTTGAAATGTACAATAGATTAATGTTAACTATCGTCACCTTATTGATCTATTGAACACCAGGGCCTATATCTTCTACATAACTGTATATTTGTATCAATTAATCAACTCGTTTATATCCCTTCCTTCTCCTAGCCCTACCTGGCCTCTGATAATGACAAATCTACTCTCTGTCCTTATGAAACCTACATAGTGAGAACATGTGATATTTCTCTTTCTCTGACTGTCTTGTTTCACTGAATGTCATGACCTCTAATTCCATCCAAACTGCTGAAAATGACAGGATTTCATTCTTTTATGGCTGAATAATATTCTATTGTGTGTGTATATACATATGTTATATATATTACATTTTCTTTATTCATTTCTCAATTGATAGACATCAATGGATTGATTCCATATTTTGGGTATTGTGAATTGTGCTGCAATAAACACAGGAGTGTAGCTATCCCTTCGATATACCAATTTTCTTTTTGGTAGGTATATACCCAGTAGTGTAATTGGTGCTGGACCATATGTAGTTTTATTTTTAGCTTTCAGAGGTTTTATTTTTGGCTTTTAGCTCCCCACTGTTTTTCATAGTACCTGTACTAATTTACATTCCCACCAACAGACTATGTGGGGTCCCTTTTCTCCACATCCTGACCAACATGTGTTCTTCCCTCTTTCTGACAAAAGTAATTCTAACTGGGGTGAGATTATCTCTTACTGTGGCTTTGATTTGCATTTCCCAGATAATTAATGATGTTGAACATTTTTTATGTACCTACTGGCCATTTGTATGTCTTCTTTTAAGAAATGTCTATTCAGATTTTTTGCCCATTTTTAAGCTGAATTTTTTTGTATTGTTTGAGCTCTTTATATATTCTGGTTATTAATCTTTTTCAGATGGAGAGTTTGCAAATATTTTCTTCCACTCTGTGGATTATGTTTCTTTGTTGATTATTTTCTTTGCTGTGTAGAAGCCTTTTAGCTTGATGGCATTACATATATGTGTTTTTGCTTTTGTTGTCTGCTTTTGAGGTCTTACACAGAAAGTCTTTGCCCAGATAAATGTCCTGGAATGTTTCCTTACCAATTTTTTCTGGTAGTTTCATGATTTGGGGACTTAGATTCACATCTTTCATTCATTTGGATTTGATTTTTGTATATGGTAAAAGACAGGGGTCCAATTTTACTATTCTGCACATGGTTATCCAGTTTTCTCAGTACCATTTATTGAAGAGATTGCTGTTTTCCTATTGTGTGTCTTGGTGCCTTTGTCAATAAAAAGGTGGCTGTGAAATGTATGGCTTTATATCTGGGTTCTCTTTTGGTCTCATTAGTCTATGTTTCTGTTCTTATGCCAGTGCCATGCTGATTTGAAAACTATAGCTTTGTAGCATATTTTGAAATCAGGTAGTGTCATGCATCTTTTTAGCTTTATTCTTTTTACTTAAGATTGCTTTGGCTCTTTGGGGTCTTCTGTGCTTCCATATAAATCTTAGGATTGTTTTTATTATTCTGTGAAGATTGTCATTGGTATTTTGATAGGGATGGTATTGAATCTGTAAATTGCTTTGGGTAGTATCACCATTTTTACAATATTAAGTTTGTGGTTCATGAGCATAAAATATATTCCCATGTTTATATATCCTCTTCCATTTGTTTCATCAATGCTTTATGGTTTTTTGTACAGATCTTTTTTTTTTTTTTTGAGACAGAGTCTCGCTGTCGCACAGGCTGGAGTGCAATGGCGCTATCTCGGTTCACTGCAGGCTCCGCCCCCCGGGGTTCACGTCATTCTGCCTCAGCCTCCTGAGTAGCTGGGACTACAGGCGCCTGCCACCTTGCCCGGCTAATTTTTTGTATTTTTAGTAGAGATGGGGTTTCACTGTGTTAGCCAGGATGGTCTCGATCTCCTGACCTCGTGATCCACCCACCTCGGCCTCCCAAAGTTCTGGGATTACAGGTTTGAGCCACCGTGCCCGGCCAGATCTTTTGTATATTTAAACTGATTCCTAGTTATCTGATACTCTTTGATGCTATTGTATATAAAATTGCTCTTTGATTTCTTTTTCAAATGGTTTGCTGTTAGTGTATGTAAATGCTACTCCTTTTGTATGTTGATTTTATGCCATGCAACTTTACTGAATTTATCAGTTTTTAAAGTTTTTTGGTGGAGTCTTTAGGCTTTACTAAATGTAATCTCTTGTCATTTGCATCTAAGGCTGATTTAACTTGATTCCAATTTGGATGCCCTTTATTTCTTACTTTTCTTTAATTGCTCAGACAAGGATGTTCAGCATCACGTTGAGTAACAGTGGTGAATGTGGGCATCCTTCTCATGTTCCAGATCTTAGAGGAAAGGCTTTCAATTTTTCCCAATTTAGTATGCTGTTGGGCGTGGGTTTATTATGGCCTTTATTATTTTGAGGTATGTTCCTTCTATAGTCAGTTCGTTGAGGGTTTTTAATCATAAAGCATTTTATCAAATGCTTTTTCAGCATCTATTGAAATAATCATATTGTTTTTTTCTCAGTCCTGTTAATATGATGTATTATGTTTATTGATTTGCATATGTTATAAAACATCCTACATCCCTGGAATATCACCTGATCATGGTGAATGATCTTTTTAATGTGTTGCTGAATTCATTTCGCATTTTGTTGAGCTTTATATCTATGTTCACCAATAATATTGGCCTGTATCCTGATTTTGGTATCAAAGAATGCTAGCCCCATAAACAACTTTTTAAACTTTCATTTATGCCATTGAAATTATGGTGATTTTGTGTCCCTGAAAAGATATATATGGTTTTAATTATATTACTATCAAATATTTAGACCCATTTTCTTCAAAAACTTTAAGAATTTTTTAGTAATCAGCATTTTATTTTTAAAACAAATAGAGAAATGCATATATTAAATATATGGCTAAAGTTATTAATTGTTTTATAATGGATCAATCACATTTCAACTGTGTAGTTATACTCTCTGAAAGCCACTCATTCTTGTCATACCTTGTTGCAGATTTAGCTTAAAATCTTAGTTGAAAATATGGCTCATAAACTTTCACATCTAATAAATCAAGAATCATAAGCAATGTTTACCTTATTTCATGTAAAGCTTAACAGACACATTGGAGACTCTTATAAGGAAGTCACTATATTTAAAAATAATGAGAGTTAAGGGAAGAGCAGAGGCTATAATTCCAGGCATAAAAAAAGAATAAAGTATAAGTGTGAAATGAGGAATAAAATGATTGGAAATGGAAATGGAAATGATGACGAGTGCCAGTAATTATGGACAGGAAAGATTTGTAAGACTCAACCTTCGCGTCTTTGTGTTTTGTTTCTGTTTTTGTTTTTGACTTAAGAAATTGCTAATATATCTTTAATTCTTATTTTAATTGCTTTAAATTTTAGGACCAAAAACATATTGAGTTTCAGTTACTACTTAAAATAAACCTTATTGTCACTTTTTTTTTTTTTTTTTTTTTTTTAAGACAAGTTCTTGGTGTGTTGCTGAGGCTGGAGGACAGCGGCATGATTACAGCTCACTGCAACCTGGTCCTTCCAGGCCCAAGCAATACTCCCACCTCAGCCTCCATGTGGCTGGGACTACAGGTGCTTGACAACATACCCAATTAGTTTCTGTATTTTTTTTTAAAGACCAGGTCTTACTGTGTTCCCCAGGCTGGTCTCAAATTCCTCGTCTCAAGTAATCCTCCTGCCTCAACCTCTCAAAGTGCTGGAATTATGTCACTTCTTCATTTCACATAGTATTATATGTATATAGTCTGACTTAAATATGTTTAGAAAAATGGTAAGTTTCTTCGTTTCATCTGAAATGGCTTTTTTTTTTTAAATTTACCTTTGCTATAAGTTTTACTGAGAGACCAAACTTTTATTTCCCAATACCTTCTATTCCAACAAGCTCTGCCTCCAGCTTATCTTCAGAATTTCTCCATATTTTTTATATAACCCAATCCCAGGACAAAGTATATAGCTGCACAAGAAGAATATTTTAACATCTCCTGTAAAATAACAGCTCCAATATTTAGAAATATAAAACCTAGTTATGTTTCAATTAGTTATTAAAATATAATTGCATTAGCAGTTAAAATATTTCAGAGTGGAAAACCCTCCCTCATTGGATTCATACTGTTGCTACATATATTAAGGTGAAACTTTAATATTCTTTCTTTAAATGAAAAAATAGCCCTTTTGTTGTTTTTTATTCTCTCAGGAAGATAACAGTGTCTGGAATCACTCTTTATTGATGTGAATGAGCACAAGATGGGAAAATCACATGTATTTACAGATAATAAGACTTCTGTAATCCTTGGGGAGTTTAATCTGTTAATTTAAATAAGAAAGCCCCAAGAAGGTCCAATGCTAAATCAAACTAGGCTTAGGATGACACTGACCTTAGATCCAAGGAGATAGTTGCCATTCTCAATATCACATTGCAACAAGGCCTCTGGGTAGTCAGGAGTCTGTGCTACTACTCTTCTGGTCATTTGCTGAATACTGTTTGAGTTTCAGAACAATGTGAACAGCATAAAACATGCTAAATCTTGTGAAGTGTTATAGATGTTGCAGATTGATTTATTTTAGGAAGAATTTCAATAAATTATTAATCCTTTCATAAATAATAGATTTCTAAAGAAAATTACCATGCATTGTACTATAATCATGCCTATTTTATTACATACTTATAACCCATTTTAAAGAAATATCTATGGGATCTTATAATTCCATAAAATCACATGATAATCTCAGTTTATATATTTCTTATGACTAAGTAAAATAAGGAATTTATTTTACAATGTAATAATCTGTACTTTTAAGGTCTTAAAAACTCAAAAAATTATAGATCAATATTTACTGGGTATATAGTTACCCCACTAGCCTCATAGAAATTGAATGTAACACAATTTTCCACAGAATCAAAAAAAAATTTATATTCATAATCCCTCTCAAAGTACAAGAAAAATTAAATGCAGTGAAAAGCAACACACACAATCTACAGAGAAACTAAGGAATAGAAAATGTAAGAATGTCTGTCAAGAGGCTATGTTTTGAGGAAGTAAGCACTGCTAAAACTTATTCCTCAATTGTTGAGCACATATGTATAACACTATTTTACTAGTTTAAACATTTGTATGACATTTGGTTCAACAAATAAGGTTTTAACACTTACTGTTTTTTCTCTATATCATTTACTGGCTTTGAGTTATCAAGAATTTTTGCATTATTCTTCAAAATTAGAGCTCTTGTAGCATAACATATGTGAAGCCAGTTAACTACACTATTGGCTTTGAAAACTCTTAAATAATCCTTGAAAACTTAATGTCCCCTAATTGTTTTCACGTCTATTCTTTTATTTATTCAGTTGTTTGTCCTTCTAATGTTTTGATGTATTTCCTCATTTTTTTTTTTTTATATTCTAACTCCTCTCCTCTTCCTTTCTTCGGTACCTTAAAATTACACGTGTTCAGTACCTGTGCTTTCTATTATCTAAATACATCTTAACGGATTTATTGTCTACTTCTTGTCTGCCTGTTACTACTCAAATATATAATTAAACTGTGGCTCCACTATAATTAATTTCTACGTTTTCTTTTCCTATATTTCAGAGAAGTCAATTTCATCAAAGTCCTCACTTACCACTAAGTGCTCCAATTTTCCTATTTTGATTATTCAGCTTATAGAATTTCAATTATAAAATTTTGTGCTTGGAATTGAGATTTCTAAACCATTTTAACCAGTTATTTAATTAAAAAATAAAATTATTTCTGTTTAATTTTACAGACATTTTCTGCTCCGTGACTTTTGTGAGATTTACAGGGTTTTCAGCCATTTTTCATACTTCCAGAAGGTCCTCAACATACCAATTTTTAATAAATGCATAGTTATAAGTAGAAGAAATTACAAATTACATAGTTTCATAGAAGAAAGATGAAGAAGAAATTGACTAACAAATACTAGGTAACCCAATTGTGTACAGCCAGAAACCTGGTGCTTTCTTGTTGTTGTTGCTCTTGTTATTTCCACTTAGTTGGGATCCATACTTCCTCCTTATGCCCCAACGAAACATTCACCTTAGTTCCCAGTAAATTCAGAGTTATTTATTTATTATATTCATTGATAATTAGGAAAAACTTTTTTCAGAACAATAAATATACATTTAAAAGTCTGGCAGATTTAGAGATATTTTATGACATTTAAGTTGTGAAGCAAATAAACATTGGCCTCACATTTCCTAACAGCATCTGAATGTTCAAAAAAAAGTTGTAGCATAAAATATTTAAAAATATTTAAAGATAGAAGAGTGACTCACCAGAATGCAATGCAGAAACTAGAGAAACAAAATATTTAGTCTCAGCCAGATATATTTTCTAACATCAAAAGACTGCTCTAAATAAGACATTTGGAGACTAATATTGTAATAAAATATTTAAAGGACAGAGAAATGCATCACTAGGTCAGAAGCTGCAATCTAAAGAAGTTAGGTAAGTTACACAAGAAATTGTTTCTTCATTTTTTTTAAATAAAACAATAATAATAGGAAAAGGCAAAGAAAAAAGTCATTGTAAATAAACTTCCGAAGACAAGAATATTATGATTTGTTTTGAGGAACAATTTTATGCCAAGAATGATCTAAAAGTCTAGTTTTAATTGTAACAGCAGTAGTCAGATTATATGCTTCCCAAAAAAGGCATTTCAAGTATAAAGAAACAAATAGGGTAGCATAATAAGAAAGGAAATTATCCAGTGATAACACTAACTATCGTAAGCAAAGGAGGCCAAAATAATATCATACAAATATATTCAAAACAGTAATATTTCTAGAAAAAAGAAGGTTACTTAATGATAAAAAGCTGCCAATTTTTCAAAAGAAAATAAAAATCTTAAATGTTCATGCACCACAGAGCAGAGATCCAAAATAAATGAAGCAAAAAAAACCCTGAAAGTATAAATAAATAAATCCACATTACACTAAAATATTTCAACACTTCTTTCTAAATAATTCATAGAACAAATAAAGCGAAAACCAATAAGCATATAGAAGACATGAAGAGTACTATTAACTCACTTAATCAAGTTACCATTTGTAGAAGTCTCTCTCCAAAAACAGCAAACTACACAAAACAGTTACCAAAATTGAACATCATTTGGAAAATATATATAAGTACATTAATAAAAATTTAAATTACACAAGTAAGATTTGTATTTAATCTACCTTCTGTTTGGGGTATATATACCATTTAGAAGAAAATTGGTTATTGATACGTTTAGTTTTAACTCTAACATCAATTTTTTCTTTTTCATTTTGTCTCATATTCTTCACTCTATTTTTCTTTGGTTTCTTTCTTTTGTATCAATTAACTATTTTGTCTAATTCTATTTTATCTCCCTTGTGGGATTATCAGCTCTACCACTTGTATATGCGTCCGTGCATGTTCTTTTTTAAGTTGATATATATTTTTAAGAATTTCTTGACAAGTACTATAGAATTACTCCAAATATAAGAATCTTGGAATAGTATATTTTCATTTTAGTCCTCCCAATTTTTGTGCTTTTCATAGATTGTATTTCTAGAATTGATATAAAACCCACAATGCATTACTACAATGCTTGATCTAAATAGTAATATTTAAAAGAGATTTTTAAAATAAGAAAAAGATAACATTTCTGGTACTCTTCATTTCTTTTTGCAAGGCTAGATTTGTACCTGGTATCATTGCCTTTCTGCTAGAAGGAAGATTTTTTTATTTAACATTTCCTTAAGTGGTAATTGCTAATGGTAAATTCTTTCAATTTTCATATGCCATAAAAAGTCTTTATTCTGCCATCCTTTTCAAAATACGTTTGATTAGTATATAATTCTAGGTTTAAAGTCTTTTCTAAAATACTTTAAAGTTCCTCTCTCTTTCAACTAGCTTTGATTCTGACAAAAAAAAAATCTGCTGTAATTTGTACTAATTTGTATATTTGTTCTTATTTTTGCAGTCTGCTTTTAAGATTGGTTTTCAGAAATGTTTATTTTGATGCTTCTTGCAGTTCTTTTCATATTTTTTGTTCGTTTGCTTGTTTGGGGGCTAGTTGAGCTTCTAGGATTTGTGGGTTTATAGTTTTCATCAAATTTGGAAATTTTTCACTCATATTTTTCCTTCCACCCCCTTTTTTCTAATTTAGTTTACACTAGGCCACATTAATTTTGTTTCCATACTATTAATTCTCTGATAAAATGTCTACTTTAAAAAATCTATTTCATTTTGTCTTATGTTAAAAGAAAAGCTTTATTTGAGCAAAGAACAATTCATAAATTAGGCAGCACTAAGAAACATGAAAGGTTCAGAGAGCTCTGCTCAGCAAATGAGCAGTGAATATAGACAGAACATGAAAGTAAAGAAGAGGAATAGCTTAATTAGTTACAGCTAGGTGTTGTCTTCTGTAGACCTGATTTGATCAGTTGGCTGCCTGTGATGAGCTGAAGCTCAGCTACTTGTGATTGGCTATCTCGCTATCTGTTAGAAGAAAAATACTTCTTTGTTAGGATTCATTTTGTTTTTCAACTATGTTAGGTTGCTATTGATTAAGCAGAAATTCAGAGTACAGAGATACCCTCAGGCCAAATTTAATTTAACACTTGTTTCTATTTTTATACCTTCAATTACAATAAGACTTCTTCTTCAGTGTTTAATATGCTCTTAATTCTATCCATGCATTTTTTTCATCTAAAACTTGGATTTTTCATGTGTACAGTATGACTAGGATCTCTTTTATGTCTTCTACATTTTTCCTTTACATGCTATCCTTTTCTCAACCTTCTTGTATATAGAATATAATTATAATTATTTTAGTTGCCTTGTTTACTAATTATCACATCCATGTTCAAACTGGATCTGAATATAGTATTGTAATTTTATCTTATTGTGAGTTGGATAATTTTATATTCCTTTTCATATTCTCAAGCTTTGGCCTGAGACAGTTAAGTTACTTTCAAATGGCTTAATTCTTTTGAAACTAGCCTTGAACCTCTGTTAGATGAGACAAAAGACTCCTTTAGCCTTGGGTGAACTGTACCCTGTTACTGAGGCAATACCTTTCCGGGTAATTTTCTCAGTCCTCTGGGGATATTGCGGTTGCCTACTGCGGCTGATGAGGAGGCCGGCTATTATTTCTAGCCTTCTCTGTACATTGAGCATTGTTCTATCCGCTTCTTTTCAGTAGTTATTTTCCCTGAGGTTTCCTCACATGCGTGCACTGATCAATACTTAAGCCTGAAACTGTCTGCAGCTCTCCAGATCTTTCTTTCTCTTTTACTTTGCAACTTGTTCTCTCTGTAGTTCTACTCTCTTCGCTCTCTCTCTCTTCCCTCAGCACAACCCTCTCTGTCTCCTACACTTCCTCTCACCTCTGCCCTGTGAATTCTAATTGCATTTGCTGCCCCAAATCCTCTTTAACTCAGTCAGACCACTGAGCTCTGGAATTTTCCTCTCCGAGCTGCAGCCTGAGAACTTTCTCCAAGCAGCAAACTGGAGCAATATAGAGATTACCAATTTTTATTGTTTGTTTTGTTTTGTTTTTTGGCTCCAAGGAATCTCTGGCTAGTTCTGCCTACTTTTTGTTGTTCAATATCTGAAAACTGTTTACTGTGAGAATGTATATATAATCCCATTGCTCCATTCCATCCTGGCCAGATGTGAAAGAGTATACTACATATTAATCTGATGTAGTTTTAGACTTCTCAAATTTTATCTGATATTTCCAATTTTTCAGACATCTTTCATATCTATGCTGTAATTCCCTGAACATGAGTTCTTCATATCAAATATATAATCATAAGATCAATCAATTTTCATATTTTCCTCATGCTGCACAGCTAGATCACAAAGCTATTCTTAATATTATAAGCATAAGCTTTTAAAATTTTTAATTAGTTAATATTAATTGTTTTAAATTTTATCTTTTGTATTTAGTTTTTTACCCCATTTGGTATCTTTGCATATCATGTTACTAAGAAACTGATTTTATATTTTTTATATAATGAGAAATTTTTCTTTTTACTATTCCCAAAGTGTTACATTCTTTCCATTGCTTTATTTGCTTGTTCTTGTATAATTTCTATAGGAATTTTTAAACTATTAATTTAAAGCAGTGTTTCTCTTTTCCTTTTATTGAAGTGTTAATATGTGTATACAAAAGAGGTCGCATAAGGGAACAGCTCAATGAATATTTGTAAACTGGATACGCTTCTTTTAGCTGCATCAAGAGTAAGAAAATGTGTCCTTACATGAAAAGCAATTGTCCTGTTTTATACCAGCCATTAACCCCTAGAATGAAGACTATCCCGATTTCTAATAAAATATATTATTTTTGTCTTTTTTTGCTCCATTAACATAAATAGAAAGGTACAAAATGCATTCTTTTGAGTTAGGGTTTCTTCCATCAGTATTATGTTTTTGAGACATATCCATATTATTGTGTGGAGTTGTGGCTAACCTGTAATCCCAATGCTGTGGGAGACCAAGGAAGGAGGATTGCTGTTCTCAGGAGCTCGAAGCTGCAGTTAGCTATGATTATACCACTGTCCTCCAGCCTGGGCAACAGACTGAGACCCTGCCTCAAAAAAAAAAAAAAAAAAAAAGAAAAAGAAAATAAAAGATAGAAAAAAAAATATTGTTAATGCCAGTAAGAACAGTACTTTTCTGTCAAATATACCACTATGTTGGTAGTTGCTCAATCACATACACATACACACATACGCAGACACCCCTAGATTTGGCAAATACTGATAAATAGGATATTAATTAAACCCCCATCAGCAATGTATGAAGCTGCTAGTTATTTCCATATCCTTGTAAACACTTGAAGTTACATCTTTTTTTTTCATTTTAGTCATTGAATTGTCTCTGTAGTAGTAGAGAACTATGATTTAACTGTGAATAACTAATGTAGTTCAATATCATTTTATATTTAATTGTGTTCACTACATACTGGTAGGACAATCACTCATTCTTTTGTTTTTCTTTTTGAAAGAAGAATAAGTTATTTAAGGATCTTTATTCTTCTATAAACATTTTAAATCTTTTGAGATATTTAGTAGAAAAGTGTTTGTATTTCATTGACTCTATAGATTAACTTGGAGAAAGTATGTCTATATTCTGTTTTTTATATTGGTTATTATTTTCTAATTTGCTTTATTTCAAACATATAGAAAGTACAAACAAAACATACAGAAAACATTTTAAAACAATACATATAGAAAATATAACATCTCACAATTCTGAGATTTAACAAATTATTAGCATTCTGCCATACTTTTTCCCATTTTTAAAAACAATATTCTTAATATGCCATTAAAAATATACTTACATGTCCGTGTTCCCCTACTAGAACTTACACTTATTAATAGGCTCGATAATATGAAATTTTCCATACTAATTCATTTTTGATGTAACAGCAGCAATTTCCTGTGACTCAACCTAGCAACATTTGCATCTGTATCTCTTAAGATCATTTCTATCCCATACTGATGCTCAATACCTTGTATATTGAGCTCTCAATAAAAGCTAATCATCAAATTAAGATACACGATAGCAGCATTCTTAAAAATATTTTTCACATTTATGTATCTCCGCAAATAATTATCAAATGAACAACAAAATCATCTCTCCAGTTTCCATAAATTCTCCCAGGAATGTATAGCCTTGTTTTTCACAAAATAAATGAACCCAATTTTCCTCCTGTAAATTCCTATGAATGAGCTTATCATCTTGTGTTTCAGCACTCTCAGCTGTTTTTTCACTGCTGTCATAAAATAAGGGAAGCTGGTTTTTAGCAACTTAGCTCTTTTTAATGTATTGAATATAGTATAACTGTGACTTAGAAGACTGACAACTATAAACCTGAACTGTATGTAAATTAAGAATAAATATAATTTGCAGGAGAGTTTAGAAATCTTTCTTGAGTAGAATGGATTAAGTCTAGTTCATGAATTTTGATAACTGTAGATTAGTTGTTTATTTAGATATCTTTCTCATGTACATACTGTTAGTTGACTGTGTTACAATTAATATACATTATCAGGTATTTGAAATACCAGAGGCAAGATGGCTTTGTAAAAGCAGAAAATAAAATTTACCTAAAAGTTTAGAATATTCAGCACTAGCTTTTGAAGGGGTTTTACAATAATCTCATCTGTTTCATATTTTACTGTTTTAAAATTTATGTTTAACTCTGATGTCTAATTCTTAAAATTGTATGTTATTTTCTCTTCAGACACTGTTTTACAACACCATAAATATTTCTGTTATATACAAAATAGCCATTCTAGCTATATGTTTTATGTCATAAGTTTGTGAATTTGAAAAGAAATGGATAAACATGCTTAAATATGGTGGTATCAAAAAACAGACATCTCGTGTTTTCTATGGCATATGGAACAGGTTGCATTGAAACATTTATGTTTTTCAGATAACCAGAGTATATTAAAGCATTTAATTTGTTTCATTTGGATGTTAAAAAAAAGTTAGAAGACCATATGTATTTCTTTATTCCTTGAACTAAGATTGGATATAGAGCTCGATCTGGGTGGTAGTTAACACAAGTGTCTACTTATGTACAAATTTATAAAACTACATAAATTAAGATTATTAAACTTCACATACCTTACTATTTGTTCTACCTCAATAAAAAATTAAGAAATATATTTACACAGAAAGTACTGGTCATATTGAAACACTCCTACAAATTTCATCTTCTTTTTAGTCATTTAGAATAGATGATTGCTGAATATTTTCTAAAATATATTGGATAATTTCACAGTGTTTCTGCATCTTTCACTCCACAAAGGAAACTGTCATTTTTATGTGAATAATATCATCTTAGAGTTGAATTTTTCAAATGGCAAAGAAACTCTTACATGAGAAAACGCATTTTAAAACACAGAATTTTATTGAGCCATCTGGTATGGACTAAATTTTGTTTCCCCTAAATTCATATGTTAAAGCCCTAAATCCCAATGTGACCATATTTGGCGAGAGAGCCTTTAAGGAGATAATAAAGGTTAAATGAGATAAAGAAGTTGGGGTTCTAATCTAATAGAAACAAGTGTCCTTATAAGAAGAGGAAGAAACACAGGGCTATTCATACGCAGAGTTGACAGCCATCTGCAAGCTAAAAATAGAGGTGTCAGGAGAAACTAAACCTGCTGACACCTTGATCTTGGACTTACAGCCTCTAGCATTGTGAGAAAGCAGAAATGTTGCTTAACTCACTCAGTTAGTTGTACTTGTTATGATAGCATTAGCAAATGAATCACTAACCACCTTAAGATTCATATTCTATAGTACCCCTTCCTGTCTCTCTGTGTACATAACACGTTTATGGTGTTTTCTGTTTACAGCATCTCAAACTTAGAAAAACTCTAGTTCTTTTAAGAAATGTAGAAGACGTTTGACAGTTTTGTCTTTCCATTTGAAAATAAACTTCCAAAAATGCAGAAATACATTATATCATCGGTCATGCTATGTTGAATAAGATTGTCATCAAAACTTTGTACTGCGGTTATACATTAACTACACAAATACTTGTTTGGGGAAAACCAAACAAAGCTAATTGGTTAAAAAAAAAATAAGATGGCTTGTGTTTTGGAAAGCATAATTCCACTCAAAGTAATTGAAATGGTCTACTTAAAAATATAAATCTCTGAAGAAAGTGTATGGCTATAAATAATATAAAAGAAAAGCTATACAACTATATTCATTAAAAAGAAACATTAATAAATTTTAAAAGCAAAAAAATTAATATCGGGTTTAAACTATGACCACACTTTAATAAATTAGTGCACCATTGATATATTTAAGACTTAAAAATCTCTGTTTCTTACATTTGATGTCAAACAGTTCAAATTTTATAAATGTATTATAATACAATTTAAGATATAGGATTTTGAGAATTGTTACAATGTTTTAGAAGTAACTAAGAAAATGATTGAATTATTTTGAAAATGTTGCTACTTACATGCTAGAACATACATAAATTTCTTAAACAGTAAAATGCATTTAAAATAAGAATCTGTAATATATTTCTATTATAATTATTTTCTTTGTATACACTGTATGTAGTCCAAATAAATATTTTTGTTAAATTAGAAGTTGTTTCCAAGTAAAACAATGTCAAAGTATACTTGAAACTCTAAGTTTTTATATACTGTACCAAAGGTCCAAGTATGAGTAAAGCAGTAGATATTACAGAGTTTTAAAATGTTGAAAGTAATTTCAGATCACTGGGTTATGTAATGAATTTAATACTGCTGTTGCATATTTTCAGCACTCATGTTAACAAGTCTGACTATAAAGAAGAAAGTCAGAATTTTCTGCTTAGCTACAGATTATTTTGAAGTTTTTGAAAGTCTCTGTTGCCCAGGCTGGAGTGTGGCACGATACGGGCTCACTGCAACCACCAGGTTCACCAATTTTCTGTTTTTTAGTAGGAGGGTTGTCTCAGCCAGGATGGTGCCTGCCTCGGCCTCCCAGAGTGCTGGGATTACAGGCGTGAGCCACCGTGCCTGGCCAGAAGTTTTTTATTATTGAGATATGAAAATATTGAAATGCTTGGATTTCACTATCAATATTTTATGAATGTTCTGTAGAAATTCTAACTCTGACATTGATCTATTTATGAGGTGAAAAATATCGTTTAAAAAAATTGGTACACTGGCAATTTGGATCTGGCTCAGTTTCTTATGGCTTGATAGAGGTTGAAAAACGTAGTAACAAATAATCATCTGCTCAGGAAAAAAAAAAGTAAAAATGAAGCTTTAAAGATTTCTTATAATGATAGGAGAAAACAGGGAAGGAAGATAACTGCATTGGTGATAGAAGCAAAAGAAAGGTAACAAGGAAACAATGGCAAATTTTTGAACCAGCAAGGAGAGAATAAAGAGAAAAGAGAAAAAGAAGTCAGGATAATTTTTCCTGTTTTACACTTTAGTAATTACATTGTAATTTCAAAAGTTTTAGCTGACATATTTTTTATAACTTCCTGGTCCTAAGAGGGGGAAAAAAAAGAAATCCTTGGAAAACCAGTCCTTTTAAAGTACACTGGTACTTACCAGCATTTAAAGTAGACTATAATTGTCAATGAAAATATTATTGTACCTTTAAAATCTTTTGGAGATTTATAACAAATATTTTAATAATGGTTATCTCTTTATTTTCCCTGATAATGGAATTTTGACTGATTTCAATTCACTTGCTTGTATTTTTTCTGCCAAACTTTGCAAAATTAGTATATTTAATTTTTCAGTAATGATTCAAAGCAGAAAGTCAAAATTTTCATGCAAGAAATTTTTTTTACTTCTCAAGTACATAAAATATTTTCAGGGGCAGAAGAAAAAAGTTTGCAGTTGGAACTTCAGAAATGTCTCCCCATACAACACAAAATTGACCCACTGGGAGACACACTCCTTCCAAGGTAACTAATATAATTATGTGTCCTAGCTTTACCATCATGGGAAAAGGATCAAAAATCATAATAAAGAAGACTTCTCTGCTGCCAAAACTGGCTCTCACTGAAACAGGCCACAGAATTTCATCAGTATCCTGGTGATGCTCATTCATCTTCTATGCCTATTACAATCTAGTACAACTCTAATACCTTTTATTCCAGGAACTAAATGTTCACATTCATTACCACCAACGTATATAAACTAAGAGGTAAAAAGATATAAATGGCAAGAAAAAAATATGAATAATGTCTTAGCCTGCTTGGGCTGCCATAATAAAATATCAGATACCAGATAAACAGAAATATATATTCTCACAGTTCTGGATTCTAGAAGTCTGAGATCATGGTGCCAAAATGGTTGGATTCCAGTGTGGGCTCTCTTCCTAGCTTGTAGATGGCTGCCGTCTCTCTATGTCCTCATATGGCAGAGAGAAAGAGCAAGCAAGCTCTCTGGTGTCTCTGCTTATAAGGGCACTAATCCCCTCATGAAGGTCCCACTCTCATGACTTTACTAAACCTAAATTACCTCCCCAATGCCTTTTCCAAATAACAACACATTGGAGGTTAGGGCTTCAACATATGAATTCAGGTGAGGGTGGAAAGTACAATTTAGACCATAGCACCTGAGAACTAAGACTCCTAAAACATCAAAACACAATGTCGTACGGAAATGAATAAATTGATTTACGTGTAGAGTATTAGATATGAAAAAATGTGGGCCTATTTTCATTTCCTTGGTAGCTGGACTCTGCATTTTTCAAAAGGTCATCCTAACATCCTAAAAAGCTAAGGGTTACTAAGAGCTGAGAAAAAGCAAAACAGAGTAAAAGCAGTGAAATCCACGCTCATCAGCCCATTGATTCCCCTCTTTGACTGTAAATTCAATGCTTTATCCTCATTAAAAAGACTTTAATCCTGTAGCTTTCAACTTCCAGCTGGTGTCAGCTTATCATGCAGAACTATCTGTAAAGATGACTAAAATGTTGTCTTCCTCAGTTAACTGGTCATGGCAAACTCACCAGGAGGCCATGGTAGTGGGCTGAGGATGAAGGGCAATGTAATGAGAATGGGCATTGTGGGAGCATGATCCATGAGTGTGAACATCTTATGTGTGCTTTCAGGACAAATTGAGGCTGTTCTCCTCTATAGTATTTTTACTTGGTGGTACAGGACTACTGCCACACATTTCTGATTGGGTGGATTAGATAATGCCCATTCATTGGTCAGCTTAATTTGTATGCTTATTTGTAGGCCAATGGTGTTTAGTCTACCCTCAGGCCCAGAGGGATTTTCTCCAAGCTCTAAGGACACACAACCTAATTCTCTTTGAGACCTGGCCACAGACTGGACGCACGTACTAATATGCTACAGGAATTTTGAGTGTCGTTGGCTCTGCCAAGTCATATGCGGCAGAGCTATATTCTCTCACTACAGCATGGGCCAGTTCTCAGAGCCTATGTGAGGTCCAAACCCCCAATCTGAAATCTTGTAGCTTTAAAAGTTCATTGGCAAAAGAGAACACATTCAATTTGTTATATCTTACCTCCCAAGCCAAATGAAATGAGGATAATGAGATTTGTGCCCCACTTTTAGTCCCAAAGAATGAAATGGGCATCAACTTTTCCTTTCACTTTAAAGGGGAAATCCTAATACATGCCAAGTCAGAGGCACCAATAATCATGACTAAAGTAGAAAACCCATGACATTTGATAGGTTTTATTTCTTTAAGCAAGCATGTGTCTTGCCAAATTTTAGAGTTTATCAACTATTTCTGCCTTATCATGTCTTAACAGCTTGTAAACATCAATGTGGTGAGCCAGCATAACGTCTTTTGAGATATTCAGTTACTCTCAAATCACACAAACTAAATTACGAGGGAAAACTGTAAACGGGAAAGAGACAATAGAGGTTTGGTGCTGTCATTACAAGTTGAAAGCCAACAGCTGCTGGTGTTTTCTACTTATTGGTAGAGAACAAAATCTTTTGGCAGTTTTATAGCTGTGTAATAGGTGCCAGGGGCAATGCTAATTGCTCCTATAAAAAGACTATATCTGGAACAGCAGTTGGGGTCATCATCAGATTTTATGTGCTTTGTTTCCCATTCCTGCCATATTTCATCTGTACAGGCCAAACAGACACTCCATGGAGCTGTGATGGGAATAACCAACCTGAATCTCAGCACTTTCCCCAGGAATGCAGTATTGCATTTATTATTCTCCTTTCATGGGGAGGGTCTGGTTTAAGAGCTAATCCTTGGCTTCTCCTAACCACCAAATCTTCTGTGAAACGATTCATGTCCAAACTCTCCCACTTGACTCTAAGCATTACCTCTGGTGGTACACCATGCCATTATGCATCCTCAAAGTTAAGCATGTATTCAGAGTTAGTCATCAGTTACACCTGTAAATTATGTCTAGTATATAAGTCAAGAAATTGTCTAGTATATCAATTTAGTGTGGACCACCTCCAACTCTAAGACTCCGTTATAGTCAAGCAACTGAGTCAACTGTTGAAACCACTCCTGACTGCTCTAGGTGGCGCATTACATTCAGAATTTCAAGTAAATATAGTCATATTGATTAAAATGCCCTAATCCATTATTTTCTTCTCTTTCTGGAACAGTTAGGATAAACTCTCACATAAACTGCTCAGGTTTTTTGCCAATATAAATGGTGAAAAATTTTTAATATTTGGTATCTATATATTTATCTTGATCTTCTTTTTACTCGCCTCCTGAGACAAACTTATCAGAAATCTACTTACTGGCCTAGTGGCTATGAGGTAGTAGGAGTGTGCAGTAAAACAGACTGGCACTTCTGTCCAAAGCCATTATATCAGGTGAATAATTAAAAGGTCTCTACCAAAAGATGAACAGACCTCAAGGGAGAATCAGGGGTTTTGGACACACAGAACTCATTTCCACATTAATCCACCTAAATGACCCCATTCCAACTGTCAAGCCCTGCTCTTTCTCAACCAATGATTTAAATTTCACATGAGAGACAAACTTATGAATTATGTTTTAACTCAATAATATACAAGATAATACTGCATCTGATGGCTGGCTTTATTACCTTTGATATGTATATATGTCTGCCTTGAGCTATGAATTGATAGCCTAGTGCTTGCAATTGTTTTTCTTTTAGCTTTTCAAAAGCGGCTAGCCCACCTGTCAGTTTTTATCTTTTTCATCTTCACCATAATACTCTAACATAACAATCACTCTATTCACTGAAGCCATGGCTTTCTTAGTACCTTTTTTTTTGGCCACTGGTTTTCATGGACTACACAGTTGTCATCCTCTAGGTATAACCACCAGGTCATTTCATTCTAAGCACGCCAAGTAAGAAAATCCAGATTTCCATACTTGAGCCTCTGTTTCCTGCATCTATCTCTGGTATCATACAAGTCAAGTACTACAGGAAACAGAAGGCACTCTACATAGGTAGTTATAAACAGGTACTTTCACAAATTATGAGAACTGAAATAGCAAGGTCTTGGATACCAATAAGGAATAATTACCAGACACCATAGCACTTTCTGAAAACCACTGAGAATTGGACTTATAACTTCAAGCATAAACCCTGAAAATGAAATTTAAAGAATTTAAAATTAGAATTAAAAAGCTACCACTGCTGGTTTAGCGGCCTCTCAATACACTGGAAGCTGAATGAAAAGTCTTGAATGGTGGCTGCTAGAAATCTTCACAAGTCTACAACTCAGTTTGCCATCCAAAAATAATAATATTTTTAATTGTTCATGAATTCTAATTATAAGCAGACATTTATTGCCTACATTCTGCATACCAGGAATTGTGTGAGATAAGGGAAAAACAACATCAGAGAGGTTTTCTCTAATCATTCTACCTAAGGTAGTACCTGATTCCTTTCAAAAGGTATAACTGACAATACACATGAGCATGGGCGAAATTGGAAATCCAGTACTTCAATTAACAAAACTAACATAAACAACTTCTAGATTAACTATTTGCTCCAAACCAAACAATATATTTAGTAAATTAGAAACATCCCTCTCATTCACTTCTCACAAGTGGAAGACAGAAATGAAGCAGAGGCTGTAATTACCCCCTTTCCAGCAGAGGGGGTAATTACCCCCCTTATAGCAGAAGACGAACTTAGAGATGAAAGCACTCTCCTAAGATTATACTGTCCAGAAGGATAATATTACTGTTCTAGTACCCTTTTTGCACTTATCACTATCTGAAAATATCTTATATTTCATTAATTTATTGTCTTTTACCTTCTAAGAAGATGTAAATTTTGTGAGATCAAGAATATTAGAATCTGGTTGCAACATTTATTTTTGAGGCTGAGAAAAGTCCCTGCCTAATAAATATAAAATTAATAAATAAACTGGACAGAAAGATTTTTATATATGGAATTTAGAGACTTGTAGGTCATACTTAAAGGTGTCAGATACTCAAAATACAACAAAATAAGTGTCGTTAGAGTTGAAGTAAAGGGCACTATGAACACATAGGGTAGATATCAACCATGTAGACGTAAATTTTCTTCCAATAAACTAAATAACATTGCTATAAGCTTGAAAAAGCAAGGAGAGCAAACATGATGAGTGAGAAATAGAAAGCAGCTTAATG
Source organism: Hylobates moloch (assembly GCF_009828535.3). Taxonomy (NCBI): domain Eukaryota; kingdom Metazoa; phylum Chordata; class Mammalia; order Primates; family Hylobatidae; genus Hylobates; species Hylobates moloch. The sequence goes on from NW_026652291.1 coordinate 79,681,031, forward strand.
TCACCAAACTGAAAAATTAATGGGTTGGGATGGAACAAGTTTAAGAATGCAAATATAAGCAAAGGAAGAAAGTTCTTAAAAAAATGTTAAATATTTGGTTTAATTTCACATTAGAAATTTTAAAATATGTTTTAAATTAAAGCCTGGAAAAACCATATTTTCATTTTGCGGGGTTGGGGGGCGGAAAGCTTGAGCCAAAATATGGAGAAGGATAAGATGAGGACAAGAATGAATTTAGGAAGACCATTTAAGTAGCTATTGTAATAATCCAGTGTGATATGATGATGGCTTATAATAATATGATAAATCTGGCAATAGAGAAGATTTAATAGATTTTACAGCTGTGTGGGTACAATTACCATTCTTCAATGATTGATTTCAGATAAACATGAGAAAAAAATTGATCAAGCATAATGCTTCTTTTTTGGACATGAGTCAGGGTTGATTGCATTCAACAAGGCCAGTAACAGGTTTGGATAGATGAGATACCATCTTCGCATTTGGACATGGTGAATTTGAGATGTTTATGGAATATATAATGTCTAGTTTAATGCTCATACATGGAGAAAGATATTTGGTTTGGGAATTTCATTCATCCTGATAAGGTAGCCTTCTTGTTTTATAAAATGACACTTTATCAAATATGTCATTCATATGTCTATTTGAAACATAAGACACTTAATTAGGGCATTAATTTGTCATATACTTCAGATATCTGTACTTACAAATGTAAATTTTATAGAAAGTTTTAGGAAATGACAACTAAAAACAACATATTCTCCCAACTCAAAAACCTCCACAGAGTAATAAAATATAAAAAGTTTTATTATTGAATAAGCATTAAATTAGGATGTGATGAGCATCACAATCAGCTAAGAGATTACAAAGAAAAAAAGTTTACTCATTTACGTAGCCAAGCACATAAAAGTCATTACATTCACGTTCTCAAGATAAACAATAACTAGTCTTCAAGTAAGAGAACTTGACAGCACCATTTGTCATGCATCATTTATCCTAGATGTACCTGGTAATTAGAGAGGCCATCTGTGATAGCTCATTGGCTTTACCCAGAGGAAAAAAATACTTTCATATCTTTGTGATGGAATGTAGTTTTGCAACTTGGAGCAAGGTGCTCAGTGAAGCTGGGCTCCTGCCCTCCCACAGAAACTGGGAGACAGGGGTGCTATCGTCTTGATTTTTACATTTCAGGCAAATGATTCCCAAGTCTTTGAGAAAGATAACTCTGTGTTCTACAGCTGACAAAGGGCCTATCTAGTTTTCCAACAGATTTATATACATTTCAAAGAGAAGAGAAAGTACTTACAATTATTGGTTTTCTAAAGTAAACGCTCTAAGAAAAAGGGGAGGGAGAGAAATCTTTTACCTTTTTGTTAATAAATAGAATTAAGCCTTTTATTTTTCACTTATGTTTGTTTTTACAGAAGTCAAAGAGACATAGAGAAATAGGAGAGTTCATCTTTGTCTCTAGTAATACTTTTTGTCTTAAAATCCATTTTGTTTGATATTAGTATAGTAACTCAAACTCTATTATTTTTTAGTGTTTGTAAGGTAATTTTCTCCATGCTTTTACTTTAAACTTTTTACTTTCAATGTCACATAAGCTTTGTCTTTCAAAGAAGGTATGCAATGGGTCCTGCATATGTCCTTAATTTAAAAATTTCTATCCATTGATGGGGTGTTTAGTGTATTCACATTTAATGATATTATTGATGTAGTCACATTTATATTTGTTATTTTGCTATTTGTTTTGTTTTTATGTCTTTATTGTTGCTCTGTTCTTCCTTTACTGAATTATTAAAAACATATTTTAGTATACAATTTTCGTATTTCTGTTATTTTTTCAAATTTTTAAAATTATTTTCTATTTGGTTGTCCTAGGTACTATAAAATGCATCTTAACTCATGCTTCAGGATAATAGAAACTTAATTCTGGTAAAACATAAAAAGTTTATACCCATATATGAGACATTTCAAGAAATTCATAAAAAATTCGTATTATGAAAAAACTATTCATGAATTTTAAAGTGTTTCTGCACCATGATAAACTTGTACTAACTTGTTATAATATGTCTGAAAAGGATCTAGTTTGGAGGCAATAAGAAGGGTCAGACATCAGTTTGAAAAGAGCTCCCATCAGAGCAACATGAATTCAGTTAAAGCAAGGACAAACTTCAAATTTATAATGAAACTGTGGTGAAAGAAAGGTGAAATCATTGATTCTTTACAAAATGTTTATGGGGAGCATTTACCCCTATTGTATCCTAGAAGTAACTAACTTGTTTTTGATTTTACAGGTTCATAAATGGAAGGGACTTGCTTGTCTCAGATGAGACTTTGGACTTGCACTTTTAAGTTAATGCTGGAATGAGCTAATATTTTGGGGAACTGTTGAGAAGGCACGAGTGTGTTTTCAAATTTGAGAAGGACATGAAATTTGGGAGGGGCCGGGAGCAGAATGATATGGTTAGGCTTTGTGTCCCCAGTCAAATTCATGTTGAATTGTGATCACAAGTGTTGGAGGTGAGGCCTGGTGGGAGGTGATTGAATCATGGGGGTGGTTTCTAATGGCTTAGCATCATCCTCCTAGTGCTGTGTAGTGACAGAGTTCTCATGAGATCTGGTTGTTTGAAAGTGTAGCACATCCCCCCTTACTCTCTCTTCCTCCTGCTCCTGCCATGTAAGATGTGCTTGCTTTCTCTTTGCCTTCTACCTGATTGTAAGCTTCCTGAGGCCTCTTTAGACATGCTTCCTGCAAAGCCTGCAGAACTGTGAGTCAATTTCTTTTTGACTCTTTTCTTTATAAATTACCCAGTCTCAAGTAGTTCTTTATAGCAGCATGAAAACGAATACAATCCCTAATCTTCAGTCGGCTGGCACCTTGATCTTGGAATTTTCAGCCTCTAGAACTGTGAGAAATACATTTGTTGTTTAAACTACGCAGTCTATGGCATTTGTTATGGCAGCTTCATCAGACTAGGCAGATTCCAAGTTAAAAAACAAAATTCTGAATGAATGACACCTCTTTATTTAAATACAATATTTTTCTATATCCAATTATATTATTCCTGCCATTTACAAAATATGTAACTGTAAATTTTTACTATGATGTACAGTCTTTGAGGAGATATTTTCCACACTATGCTATTTTTATTCAAAATCTTTAATAATCTCAAAAATCAAACCTCACTGAATGAATTTTACATTAACAGAAGAGATAAAAAATTTGTTTTTTTTAATTTTTTTTGTTTTTACCAGATCAAAAAATGAGAAAGCAGAGCATTGGTATACACGAGCCTTACCTTGCTCCTAGTGGTCTAACATCACTGAAAATACTTCTTACTTATTTCTAACATTCTCCAAGTAGGAGGAGGGCAATTAGCCAATCACGATACAACACAACCAACTTAAATATTGATAACATGAAAATGTGAGTGTCCTAGAAACATAATAATTACACCAATAAAAAGTGCTTGGAAAGTTTCATAAACCTAAATCCAGCATCTCCATTAACAGGTTAATATTAAGTTAATATTGTATGCAAAGCTTTTTATTAGTTATAAAAAGTTTTGGTGAAGAGTTTTATCCTTAGCTTAGAAATGGCTTGGAATGGCTGGATGTGGTGGGTCATGCCTGTAATCCCAACACTTTGGGAGGCAGATCACCTGAGGTCCGGAGTTCTAGACCAGCGTGGCCAACATGGTGAAACCCCGTCTCTACTAAAAATACAAAAATTAGCCAGGCGTGGTGTTGGGCGCCTGTAATTACCCAGCTACTCGGGAGGCTGAGGCAGGAGAATCACTTGAACCTGGGAACGGAGGTTGCAGTGAGCCAAAAATGCGCCATTGCACTCCACCCTAGGCAACAAGAGTGATACTCTGTCTCAAAAAAAAAAAAAAAAGAAAAGAAAAGAAATGGCTTGAAATTTTGAAAAAGAATTTCATACAGAAAATATCAATACTAATTACCAACATTTATGAACATTTATAGTAACTGCTGTTGTAAGTGCTCTCTCTATACTGTCCTAACAAGCTTTAACATAAAGAAAATATTGGTTTGTTATGGCCAAATTGTATTCCATTGTACAACATGGTGACTATAGTTAAAACTACATTGTATTCCTGGGATATGCTAAGAGATTGGATGTAAGGAGTTCTCATTACAGATGTAAGGTACTGAATATGTTAACTAGCTATATTTATTCTCATTCCACTATATATATATATATATATACATACTTCAAAACAATATGCCATACATGTTAAACACATAATTTAAATAAATAAATAATTAAACGAGAGAAAATATCTATCTAAAAGTTATGACTATAATGCTATATATAGATCGGGATATTGTGGGTTAGTGAGGCTAAGAAAATTACCCAAATTCACCCATTTAGTAATTGATGGAACTTTGACTCAAAATAAACAATCTAGCTCAAGAAATGGAATTAATAATATGTTTAAACAAGGCATATTTAAAGAGTATTGTATTTGCTACCTTGATATACTATAAAAAGATTTCCAGAAGTGGGCTTTATAATTACTTTTGTTAAACAAACAAAACTTCAATGCTCCAATACAGTGTGGTCTCTGAATCACTGAAGATCTAGCCATAAGAAATCTTTCTCTTTTGATGAGCTCATGTCCTTTGTAGGGACATGGATGAAGCTGGAAACCATCATTCTCAGCAAACTATCACAAGGACAGAAAACCAAACATTGCATGTTCTCACTCATAGGTAGGAACGGAACAATGAGAACACTTGGACACAGGAAGGGGAACATCACACACCTGGGCCTGTAGTGCGGTGGGGAGAGGGGGAAGGGATAGCATTAGGAGATATACCTAATGTAAATGACAAGTTAATGGGTGCAGCACACCAACATGGCACATGTATACATATGTAACAAACCTGCACGTTGTGCACATGTGCCCTAGAACTTAAAGTATAAAAAAAAAAGAAAGCTTTTTCTTTTAATCTATATCACATCTTAAGCTTATTTCCTCAATGATTTCTATAAGGAAACACTGCTAGAAATATTCTAGTCATAATACCCAGAAGAATGCAACATAAATTTTTATACAAGAATTTTATATAATTTTTATAAGAATTATTGTTGCATTCTTTGGGGTATTATGAATACCCTAAATTTTTGTAAATTTTTATACAATTCTAATACAACAATTGAATATATGGACTGATAGTTAAAAACATCTCAAAAAAGATAAGTAAAATAATAAAAGTACTCTGTATTTGCACATGTGTATAATTTTATAACTTAATTACATAATATAATTTAATTTACATGTTAAACAAAATATATTGAAACACTAGATCGTTTCTGATATTCTTTTAATGAAGGGAAATACAGGATCTAAGTGAGGACTCGGGCTTACATTGAAAGCATCACAATGTAATGTTAAAACCATGGACTCCAAGACCTACCAATCATTAGCTATGTAACTTCGTTTGGTGTAGCAGAAGTCTGCAAAACTGGCCACAATAATTCCTTGTTTCCTATGTGCACATTCCCTTGGAATGCAGCTATAGGACTTCTGCATAATAAGGTGTAATCTATATGCCCATCCATATATCTGAATTTGCATTTTGATTTGCTTGGAAAAAGAGAATATAAAATATGTAATGTTGCTAAGCTTTAGAGCCTAAGCTTCAAAAGGCTTAGTTTCTACTCTCATCCTCCAGTAACACTTCCGTAAATTACCTCGTAGAAAATCTAGAACTAGTTAGCTAGAAATGAGCAGCCCTGTTGAGAAGAACAAAGGAGCTGCAGATGACAGCCAGAATCAACTGACAATTATGTATGTACAACCACGTGAGACAAGTAAGCCCCAGGAGGGCTGCCAAGGTTCTGAAGTTGCATGAGTGACCCCAGGTAAAACCAGCAGAACCTTCCAGATAAGCCCAAGTACTAACATACAGAATTATAGGCAAATACATAGTTGACTTTTTAAGTTTAAGGTGATCTGTAAGTTTAGCATTATGCAGCTATAGATAACTAAAAAAATGCAAATTATTTAAATTCTCTGATGTTTGAGCTTTCTACCTATAAAGTGTGGAGAATTAATAGTCTGTACCGCATAGGTTGGTTTGGGGTTAATCTTCCTAAATTTTTTAATCAGTGCCTGGAACATAGCAAATATTCTATATGTGACTGTGAAATACATAAACAAAACAGAAAACATGATAAATTTAGGCAAAATAGAAAACTATTGACATAGGCCAGGCACGGTGGCTCACACTTGTAATCCTAGCACTTAGGGAAGCCAAGGCAGGTGGATCGCTTGAGGCCAGGAGTTTGAGACCAGCCTGGCCAATGTGGTGAAACCCTGTCTCTACTAAAAATATGCAAATTAGCCAGGGATGGTGGCACACACCTGTAATACCAGCTATTTGGGAGACTGAGGCTGGAGAATGGCTTGAACCTGGGAGGTGGTGGTGGCAGTGAGCTGAGATCGTGCTACTGAACTCCAGGCTGAGCAACAGAGAGAGACTCCGTTGCAGAAAAAAACAAAAAAAAGAAAGAAAAGAAAACTATTGACTCATTTAACCACACCATATAAAGGACTCGGCGCAAATGGATCTAAGAGATAACTGGATACTGAAAATTGAAAGCACTCAAAAATCCATCTACTTCCTATCTCTGCTTTTTGGCAACATCTTCTCCCAACAGCTGTTTTCATATAGCTATATGTATGGTTGCAACCATCATTTGAATAGAACAGAAATCTCAGTGTTTAAAGAAAGCATTTCTGAATATTCTCTTCACCTGACATTTCAAAGTACTACAAAAAAGTACTTTAGAATCTATGAATGATTAAAACATCAAATGTCAGCTTTCACGAATTACTAACAGTATATGTGCAATGCATTAATCTTATTAACCTGTATACTATATTAATATTGTATAACAAAAATAATTGAAGATTATTCCATTTATAAGCTTTGTATTGAGTATAAGCTATCAAAAATAGTTTAATTCAGACACACAACCATGGTAAAGCATTTGAAAGACAATTCATTGCAATGGAATTAGATATTTTATAAATCAAATTGTTAGTATATAAAATATAATTATGTAAGTATTACATAAAAAATTATAATCAAATAACTATATATTATCTGTTTAAATATTAATTTAATGGAAAATATGCTAAATTATTAAATTCTAAAGAATCTTTACCAATGACACAGTGGGGATAAACACATTAAAAAAGAGTATAAATCTGGGAAACCAAATCCAGCAGCAAATCAAAATGCTATCCACAACAATCAAATTGGCTTCATCCCTGGGTCAAAAGTTGATTCAACATATGCAAATCAATAAATGTGATTCATCACATAAACAGAACTAAAGACAAAAACCACCTGATTATCTCAACAGATGCAGAAAAGACCTTCAATAACATTTAACATCCCTTCATGTTAAAAACTCTCAATAAATTAGGTATTGAAAGAACATACCTCAAAATAATGAGAAATGTATATGCCAAGCCTATAGCCAAAATCATACTGAATGGGCAAAAGATGGAAACATTTCCCTTGAAAACTGACACAAGACAAGGATGCCCTACCTCACCACTCCTATTCAACATAATTTTGGAAGTTCTGGCCAGGGCAATCAGGAAAGAGAACGAAATAAAGGGTATTTAAATAGGAAAAGATAAAGTCAAACTGTCTTTGTTTGCAGATGACACGATTCTATATCTAGAAAACCCTATTATCTCAGCCCAAAAGCTTCTAAAGCTGATAAACAACTTCTGCAAAGTCTCAGCATACAAAATCAATGTGCTAAAATTGCAAGCTTTCCTATACACCAACAACTGGCAAGGAGAGAGCAAAATGATGAACGAACTCCCATTCACAATTACTACAAAGATAACAAAATACATAGAAATACAGCTAACAAGAAAAGTGAAGGAACTCTTCAAGGATAACTACACACCACTCTCAAAGAAATCAGAAGTGAAACAAAGAAATGGAAAAACATTCCATGCTCGTGGATAGGAAGAATCAGTATCACGAAAATGATTATACTATCCAAAGCAATTTATATATTCAATGCTATTCCCATTAAACTACCATTGACAATCTTCATAGAATTAGAAAAACCTATTTTAAAATTCATATGAAATCAAATAAGAGCCCAAATAGCCAAGACAATTCTAAGCAAAAAGAACAAAGCTGGGCTCATCATGCTACCTGAATTTAAACTATACTAAAAGGCTACAATAACCAAAACAACATGGTACTGGTATAAAAACAGATATATAGACTAATGGAACAGAATAGAGAACTCAGAAATACGACTGCACAACTACAGATATTAGATCTTTGACAAACCTTACAAAAAAAAAAAAAGCTATGGGGAAAAGATTCTGTATTTCATAAGTGGTGCTGGGAGAACTGGCCTGCCATATGCCTAAAACTGAAACTGAACCCCTTCCTTAAACCAAATACAAAAATTAACTCAAGATTTATTAAAGCCTTAAATGTAAATCCCCAAACTATGAAAACCCTAGAAGAAAACCGAGGCAATATCATTTAAGATATTTTCATGAGCAAATATTTTATGACAAAAACCAAAAAAGCAATAGCAACAAAAGCAAAAATTGACAAATGGAATCTAATACAACTAGAGCTTGTGCCCATCAAAAGAAGCTATCATCAGAGTGAACAGACAACCTATAGAATGGGAGAAGATTTTTGCAACCTATCCATCTGACAAAGGTCTAATATCCAGAGTCTACAAGGAACTTAAACCAATTTACAAGAAAAAAACAAACAACTGCAAAGGAGTGAGCAAAGGACATGAACAGACAATTCACAAAAAAAGCATACATGTGGCCAACAAACAGATGAAAAAAAGCTCAACATCTCTGATCATTAGGTAAATGCAAATCAAAACCACAGCGATACACCATCTCACACCAGTCAGAATGGCTATTTCTGAAAAGTCAAAAACAACAGATTCTGGCAAGCTTTCAGAGAAAACTAAATGCTTTAACACTGTTGGTGGGAGTGTAAATTAATTCAACCATTGTGGAAGACACTGTGGCAATTCCTCAAAGACCTAAAGGCAGAAATACCATTTGACCTAGAAATACTATTATGGGCATATACTCACAGAAATATAAATAATTCTATTATAAAGATACATGCACGTGTATATTCATGCAGCGCTACTCACAATAGCAAAGACATGGAACCAACCTAAATGCCCATAAATGATAGACTGGATATAGAAAATGTGGTACATATACATCATGGAATACTATGTGGCCCTAAAAAGGAAGGAGATTATGTCCTTTGCAGAGACATGGATAGAGTTGGAAGCCATTATCCTCAGCAAACTAATGCAGAAACAGATAAACAAACACCATATGTTCTAACAATTGGGAGCCGAATGATAAAAACACATGGACACATTGGAGGTAACAACACACACTGAGGCTTGTTGGAGTCCATGGGGGAGGGTGAGCATCAGGAAGAATAGCTAACGGATGTTGGGCTATCACCTAGGTGATAGGATGATCTGTGCAGCAAACGAATATGGCATTTACCTATGTAACAAACCTGCACATCCTGCACATGCACCCCCGAATTTAAAGCAAAAGTTAAAGAAATATATAAATTATATAGACCTGTAGGTATTTTTCTGTAACCCCAGTGTACAGATAAACCAAGGACACAGTTTAAGTTCAAAAGTATAGAGCAAAAATTTGGATATTACTATATAGCACAGAAAAAATTTTCAATATTCTCGTTTCTAGCCTTCTTCCTCTCTCTACTAATAGCATTATACTGAGCAAAACCCATGCAGGAAAATTTTGAACAAACACTTCATAAAGGGAGATACTCAAATGGCCAATAAGCACATGAAAAATTTGATCAATATCATTAGTTACCAGAGATGAAAAGTTAAAACCATAATGATTTAACATTACTCACAACCTGAATGATAATTTTAAAATATTGACAGCACTAAATGGTGTTTGTAGAGCAACTGAAACACTCACAAACTGCTGAGAGAAGCATATATCTACTTTGAAAATCAGTTTGATACTTTCTTCAGACTATGATACATGAGTTGTACTTCTACTTATTTATCAAAGATAAATAAAAACATGACCACAGAAAGCCTTAGACAAGAATTTTCACAGTAGCTTTATTTGTAACAAGCGAAATCTGGAAATACCCAACAATAGCTATTCATCATCAGGGAAATTGATAAACAAACTATGACATATTTATAAAATATAATTTTACTCACGAACAGAAAGGAAGAAACTATTGATCTGTGTAAAAATACAGATGCCAGGATTTTGCTGAGAGTCATTTTGGTGAAAAATAGAACAAAATAGACTGTCTGATTCTATTTATAAGAAGCTCTGGATTAGACAATAGAAATCTATGATGATAGGAAAAATATCTGAGAGTAGGAAGTATGGAAACTTGAGTGGAAGCCACATGAGGAAACAATAAAAATTCTACATTTTGATAAGGGTGTGATTATATGGCCTTTTTTTTTAAAACCCATTGAACTATAGAATTATCTGCGTATTTTATATTTATATCTCATTAAGATGAATTACTGAAAAATCCCACAAGTCAGCAGCATAAAATATACATCATTTTTAATTAAAATAAACAAATAGAACTACTATTAGATTCGGTTTTGGCTCTAAATTGGTACTAATCCTTGGAGAGTTTCCTGGCCATTATTAAATTGACTAGCATGGCTGTAACTATGAATTGTGAGTCCACATTGCTTTCTCATCCCTTTTAGGTGGCATCACTTCTTCATCCCGTTTAAGAACCATCATTTCTTAAAAGGAAGTCCTCCAAGAAACAGGATAAGGGAGTAGACATTCTCCATGTTCACAAATGTATCAGCACAAATCCAATTTCATTAACTTTATCCTTTTCCATATTCAGAATGTTCAAGCAATTAAATATTGAAAATATGTATAAATGATGATTTATTTGAACCATTGCAATGACAGGATTAGTTAGACAAGCTATGAGGTGTCCTTTCTATTTAAAGCCTGTCCATGATGTTATAAGATTATGTACCCATCAGTCCAAGTTTTCTGTAGTATAATCAATAAGTAATTTATAATATATCTTATAATTTATTTTATCAGTGTGTTTTATTGTTCTCCAACTTTATATGATAATTATATCATTCCCTTAAATATTATTTTGTAACTATCAAACTTACATATCACCTAACAGGGACAGAATGTTATAGACATCAGGTTATTCAGTAATTATTAAATGTGTTAGTTTAAATGTAAGTGGTTAGTTCATAAAAACATACATATGTAGCAGGCTGATTACCGAGAGATATAATTATTATATTTTATATACGTGTAGGAAATGTTAATCCAGAAAGTGTGGTTTTTAAAATGATACCTGGGAGCCAAGAACTGGATTTTAGATTTTGTAATATGGAAGATAAACTTAAAGATGAAAATCTGCTATATTTCAAGTGATGCATAAGGCCACTTCCAAGTTGAAAATTGAAAATGGCATCAGTAGGCAACTCCCTGAAGCAAAATGATCTGAAATCCATGACAGCAAAAGTAACAGGTTTCTTCTGTCTGTCAGTAAATTCATAACAAAGGCATGGGAAGGCAAACTAATCACAGCAGAGCTAAAATACAGCGTAATTTGTTCTTATAGGAACTTGATTTAACATTTTACCATTTTACAAAGAGCATGATTCAGAATGGTCATATTTCAAGTTCTGGGAGAGTCCATGAGTTATCTTTATCTCTTAAAATATACAATTATATATATTGTTTCTTTGTCATTATTATTTTTGTTTCTAGCTATATATACAGTGTTTGTATCTAAAAGCTGCTATCAGTCCACAACATATGAAGTAAAACTCTTACTTTTATCTGCTCTTAAGGTATTCCTGTTGGCAGTTGTAGTTTAACGTATGTTTCTAGTTTGTACTGGGAATTTTTAATAAAACATAAAATGATATTTCATATACATAAAATATATATGTATGAATGCATGCTGATACAAGTACACACTAATATGTATATTTTAAAATATGTATAGATTTGTACACTGAGGAGGGACCTAATTTTGTCTCTGCGTGAAAAACATAATGATGTGCTTAAGGATTGTGGAAGAGGAAACTGGAGGGGAGAGGAGAAGAGAGGGGAAGAGAGGGGAGGGGAGGGGAGGGGAGGAGAGGAGAGGAGAGGAGAGGAGAGGAGATTCTTTATGAAGAGCCAAGATGCCTTACTACAGGGCAAGAACAAAAACCTCATTACCTTTCTCCTGAAATTTGCATCTATTTAAACACCTGAGGGTGAACCACAAAGCTCAGTAGAAAAAATGAGTCCCCCCACATAAAATCAAAATATAAAGATAAAAGAAATAAAACCCACGGACTTGTTCCTAAGAGACAGGCTAACAGTTGTGACTATAAATTTATATCTACAATGTGGTTGACACTGGAATCCAGCAGAGTCAAACCTTCCTATGAGAATTTAGACTTAAATCTCATCTAGTTTGAAATGTAAGCCCAGGTTTTGTATAAAATATTCTAGGCTGATCGTACCACTATATGGGTGGTAGGGAGAATTTTTTTCTTAAATTTTGCACTTTGAAACACTGTAAATGTATTAAGTATTTACAGTTGGAAAACAACTCAAATTTTGAGTTTGAGTTGCTTTCCAAGATAAGAGTGACTGATTTTGTGGACAAGACTTAGAATTCAGTTGTCTTCATGAATCATGATAGGAAGGGGAAAACCAGGAGGACAGGACATTACAGGATAAGTGAGACTGTGAATCAAGACGTGTAATTCTAGTTAAAAACAAAAACAAACAAACAAAACCAACACAAAACCTGCAAACAAAAAAGCAAAAAAAAAAAATGTGAATATCTTTTGGAGTGCAAACTGGCATAGTAGGATACATAATACTGATAAATTAACAGAAGCTTCCTAAATTCCTGAAGTATATAGTCAATGCATGTAATCTATCTTACCCAACAGGTGGCTCCAAAGACTCATTTGACTTTTCTTGTAATTCAAAAAAGTCTGAGTATGGAGCATTGTAAACTTTAATATACTTGACAACCAAGCCCTGAGTTTAATAAAGAGCATGAGATAACGAAATAAAGAAAAGCTTCCTTTTTGGAATCAGACGCTGTTACTGCAGTGCGAGTGGCAATAATAATTATCACTAGTCAGCTGAAATCACAGAAGTTTATGTTCCACAATAATGAAAAATAAAGAAGTTAAAGATGAATTTTAAAAGTTAACCTCAAAGTCACTGGAGATGAATAAGCTGTTACACTTAATTTAAAAAAAAAAAAAAAAAAAAAAAAAAAAAAAACCTTGCCATAAAGTGCCTATCCTCCTTTAGCTACATGATACGTGTGTTAATTAATAATCAAAGTTCTGCCTGAAGGAAATTTGGTACATGAATTTGTTAAAGTAAAAGTGAATTTGAAATGTGCTGTCAATTCTAATTGAGTTATAAAAAAAAAATCCCCAGGAAGAATATTTTTTTAAAAATAGTTTAAAGTTTAAAAAAAAAAAAAAACTTTTAAAAAGAAAGTAACACTGATTGGGGAATAGTTTTATAAAACATATTTTAGAATTTTAGTTTTCTAAGATATTGTGATCAACATAAAACGATGTTTTTCAGGAAAATCATTATCAGATAATGGTAGATAATTGCATAATGTAGGCTAAAATCAGGTAAAAAGTGATAGCATCAGGATTTACTCATCTGAAGGGTTTCTCTTTCCCTCAAGGGTCAGATAAATTGGACCAACTTCTGAAACAGAGTATTATCTGAGATGCTATCAGCAGTTACCATTGTATAGATAATTCAACTGCATAAGAATTATTTTGTACTTATACTGTGTTCAGGATTATCTCAAGTGATATAATGAGGAGTAAAAAAAGTGTACAATTTTGTCCATTCAAGATTATATTCTTCTTGAGAAAAAGCAGCTTGCAAATATAAAGCCATTAGCTAATGACAGAAAAATATGTCATGTTTCTAAATTGTTGGTTCAAATTGTTAGAGTAGCTTACAGTATTTGCTGCTCTCATTGTCAATAAGTAAGACAGACATGGGTCTGAAAAAATGGAAATTACTCAAATGCCAGAAGAGTAGGGCATATGAGAAATAGTGGATACAAACATTCATCACAAAGAAGAAAATGAATAAATCATATAAAATAATTCCCCTGGCCTGAAGAACTTCTTTTACTGGGAAAAATGAGAATGCACTTTTGAAAGGGAATTTTTTAAATTCTTTAAAAGCCAATTTCAGCAGCTTCTCCAATAGAGTAGCTTCTGAAAAAGCACATGGCCATAAAATAGGAGTAATTTAAAATATTTTCAACCTCTCTTGATATTACTTTAAAGGTAAAGATTCTGTATAGCTATATACCCTAATGAACCTTGTAATAATGAATCTATTCCTCTTTCTGTGCAATCCATTCCCACATCAAATAGGGTTGACCTATATAACAAATAGAGCATTGCAAAATTGACAACGTGTGATTCTGAGACCAGGTAATTCAAGGAATTGTGGCTACCTTATGCTCTAAGGAATCACTCTCTGTGGGATAGCATGAGGATACTCAAGCAGTCTTTTGGAAAGGCCCGTGTAATGTGAAAATGTCACTGTGTGTCAAGAGCCAGCGAGGAACTGGACCTTCCTCTTAACTATTTGTGAAAACCTTCTAGAGAAGGATTCTACAGTCTAGTCCAGACCTCAACTGACTGCAGCTCCAGTTCACATCTGTATTTCATCCTTATGAAAGAACCTGAGATACAACCACCCAGCTAAGTCATTTCCAAGTACCGTACCCTCAAAAATTGTGAAACAGTAAATGTGTAATTGTTTAAGTTGCTAGTTGTGGGTAATTTGTTATGCAGCAGTAGATAACAAATATAAAAGTCTTACTCTTAAATGAATGCAAAAAGAAAATAAGAAACTTCCAACATTCTATGTTTAGTCTACTATTCTAAATGGTTTATGATAATCAAATAATTTTTCCTTATTAAAATATTGATTCTAAAGCTGATGAATTTAGACATGTGAATACATATCTATAATACAATTTTCCCTGTATAAATCAATTAAGAATTAATATGTATTAAAATTATCTATCATCGAAATTAAAATATCAAGAGGGGGCTACCATTTTGATTAAGTTAAACTTTGTTGATCTTAGGTAAATGCTAACCTGATGGTCTAAAAATCTCTAATACTGAACTAGCTTAATTGTTACCTTTGGAAAAATATGACTCTTCTTTATCTTGAGACAGAGTAATGTGCTGCTTGAGCAGGTGTTGAATTCTGGAGGGGATGAAAATATGCTTAACTCACAACCTATTTTACTTATTAAAATTCTCCTTCACTGACATTTATTGTAGTTTTGTCAGAATAACTTCAGTGCTGACAAGTTTTAAATAGCATGGAATCTGCTATTAGAGGATTTTGAAATTCTGAATAGAAAATTAAAACATTGCAAGTTTTACCAGCAGTTTTCATGTTTTACTTCAAAGTCTTATTCGTTTAATCAACCTGATTCTCACTTGTGAGGGAGTTGAGCTGCTTTCAATTTTACATAAGTTTTGATTATGTGCTTTCAAGCAGAAGGATGATAAGAAGAGTAGTCAAATAATCTCCCACAAGTTGTGAAAGAATGGCCATTCTTCTTGGCCTGCACAGAAAAGAACAGATCTCCCTAGGATGGATTAGGAGAGCTTTCAGCATCTTTTTTGCTATGTTACAGCTTCTCACATTCTATATCAAAATAGGTTTCATTGTTTTGTTTTTGTTTTTGTTTTTGTTTTAGTAATTTCAGTCATATTCCTCTAGGTTATTTCACTTCTTTGCATAAGAGAAATTGAAAGTATCTAATATTTAAGAATGCATAATAGCCTGCCTTCCAAATGAAAGAGTGAACTTAATGATGGGAACTCATCCCATCTTTATCTAATCTGAAGCACCAAGAGATTCTCAAAAACATGCCTGGTTGCATAAGAGTGCATAAATTTAACAATTGGTGCTCAAGTATAAATGGAAATATTTGGGCCTGTAACTATTTAGAGTCATGAAAAGAATTGGTCTATGTATTTTTAACATACTTTTAAATAAGATATGTATGAAAGTGGTTGATGGCATACATGTAACTCCTTTGGAATTTCCTATACATTTCAAAATGTTCATTCAATTTATGTGTGTAACATGGATAAATGCACATAAAAGAATGTAGATGTAATACAAATGTTTCTAATTTGTTTTATATAGATTTAAGGAATGAAAGCAGTATTAAATTAATTAACAATAAAGTATATTCAAATTTTCTTTTTAAAACTGTCTTGGATTTTATAAGAATCAATTGATTTGGCTGTGAGAAAAATATAAATCCCACAGGCATGCATAAAGTGGTGATTTTAGAAAAATAGCTAAGTGAATCAAGTCATTGTCTTACTTATATATGACAAGGAGAGAAGAACTTCAAAAAGAAAATGTAAATTGTACTAGAATACAACAGAATTTAATCAGAGATGAAAAATGTAAATCAAATTATCATTACAAATTATAAACCAATATATACTTTGTTACATCCCTGCTCGATTTTTTTTTATTTCAGTAAAACTTTCATGTAATTGTAATTTAATGCAATTGTATTCTACAATAACTAGAAAATGTGTGCAAGTTTTAAAGTTTTGTTATATACTGGGTATATTTATGTGTATTCTTCAACAACAAATTCAGAGACTGCAATCAATAGAAAGGAAATATAGGCTTACCTCAGCTCCAAAAAATGAACAAGAGTACCATCTAATTGGCTATAGCTGAACAAGTAGGAGAACATGAGAAAGTGTTACAAGTGACAGACTCTGTAAACAACTAATCACAGGGGCTAGTGAATGGTTTTACTTGTTACACCTATACTAAATGATGGGATGAAATGTTACATTACCTATATAGATCAATCAGTTCACAGACATATTTAGAAAATAAATTTTTATATGTTAAATATTTTACCTAGTTGAAAAGGTGAGAGATGACGATACTGAGCCTTTTTAAATAGAAACAAAGTCAATCACTATGGAAAGACAATTTCATCCCATAAAGCTAATTGCCAGAAAACCAAATAGCACATGTTCTTACTAATAAGTCATAGCTAAACAATTAGCACATGGAAATACAGATGGAAATAACAGACCCTGGGGACTCCAAAATGGGGGAGACTAGAAGTACGGTGGGTGTTGAAAAATTACCTAACAGATAACAGTGTTCACTATTTGGGTAAAGGATACACTAGAAACCCAATCCCCACAAGTATATAATATACCTACGTAACAAACATGTACATGTACCCCCTGAATCTAAAATAAAATAAAAATAAATTAAAAAAAACAAACAGGCTTACATTTGCCTTTTAGAGGTGTATATGTAAACTGGCATAATACAAACTGATGGAGAAAGAAACATATTGTAATAACAAACTCACAATGTTTGCCTACAAAGGCCTTTCTTTGTTAAACTCTCATTCACTGAAACAAAACAATTTATAATGCATTTTTTATTATCATTTTATTGTTATTTAAATGGATGTATGTACTGCAGAAAGTTACCAAAAAAAAAAAAAAAAAAAAAAAAAAAAACCCAAACCTTGCTAATTTAACTTAAGGTTCTCTAACTTTCCACATCAATACATTTTCACTTATGATGCATTTTTAAGAACGTATGCTTACATTTGCCTTTTATTGCTAGATATCTCTATTAGCCTATTACAGCCCAACGGAGAAAGAAAAATGTTCTAATGACGTCTAAAATTTCACTGAGAAGGCTGTTATGTTGTCAAATGCTTGCATTCATTAAAAAAAAAAAAAAAAAACAGCTTATGAGCCTGTAAGAAAGCAAATTTACATTTACCTTTCATTACTGGATTTGTCTGTTCGCCTATTAGCACCCAGAAAAAAAAGAAACATGTCCTAGTATGCTATTCTCAATGTTTGTCTAAAGGAAAGAAAGAAAAGAAAGAAAGAGAGAAAGAGAGGAGAAAGAAAGAGAAGGAGAGACAGAGAGAGAGAGGAAGGAAGGGAGGGAGGGAACGAAAGAAAAAAGAGAGAGAGAGAAGAAAGAGAAAGAAAGAGAGAGAGAAAGAAAGGAGGGAGGGAGGGGAAGAAGGGATGGAGGGAGGGGGGAAGAAATAAAGGAGGGAGGGAGGGAAGGAGGGAGGAAGGAAGGAAGGGAGGAAGGAAGGAAGGAAGGAAGAGGGCTGGGCGCGGTAGCTCACTCCTGTAATCCCAGCACTTTGGGAGGCTGAGGCGGGAAGATCACGAGGTCTGGAGTTTGAGACCAGTCTGACCAACGTAGTGAAAGCTTGTCTCTAATAAAAATAGAAAAAATTTTTAGCTGGGCATGGTGGCGCACGCCTGTAATCCCAGCTACTCAGGAGGCTAAGGCAGGAGAATTGCTTGAACCTGGGAGGGGTAGGTTTTACTGAGCTGAGTTTGTGCCACTGCACTCCAGCCTGAGTGACAGAGCAAGACTCTGTCAAAAAGAAAGAAAGAGAGAAAGGGAGGGAGTGAGGGAGGGAGGGAGGGAGGGAAGGAGGAAAGAAGGAAGGAAGGAAGAGTGGGGGGGGGGGGATAGACGAGAGAGAGAATGCCATCATTAAATTCATGACGATACTGTAGTAGGCTCCAAGGTCAAAGTTCTCTAAAATACTCTGAAACATTATAAAATAAATTACACAATATGCTAGCAATATGAAAAAGCAACCTAATTACACGTGCATTTTGTTACAGTACAAATTCGTTTGAGGAAAAAAAAGGTGAAAACTATAACTTTTGGGTGGGAGTTCAGGATAACTGGTATTCATTTTAACACAATTGACATAAAGTGATAAAGTGAAACTGTCAGACCTTTTATACCCATATTACTTCTAGGAATTAAAAGAAAAAGCTTACTGCATATAATGCTGCTAAATTCCAAAGAGGTGAAATGTAAGTTGCTAATGTATTAAATAAGGCACGATTTTATATAGACATTTTTTACATAGAAGTCATCTTTAGTTTACAGTTCATTTGTACAGAAAGGAAATACAGCAGAAAACAATAAAAAGTATAACTTCACTGATTCATAATATTGCCAATTTTTTAGCAAAAAGAATAAAGCATATTTTTTCTACGATAATGCAAATGAGCTTTACAACATATTTTATGAACAGCAAATTTATTTGAAGTAAATGATTTTTAGGTAATGTTGTTTTATGAAGAAAAGAATATTCGTTGCTTGGTCAAACAATCTCTGAGAGTTACATCTAGAAAAGAATTATGTGAGTAATACAACTATTGATTTATAATGATACACAGATATTTATAAAAACATCTAGTAACAGACTATTTTAGTTGAAAGGGATCATAATACAGGACTCATAACCTAATTCATGACTCAGTATAGAGATATTCACTACAGTAAGAGGGTCATCTATTTACTACTAGAAAATTTTCAGTAATCAAGAACCTGTTAGGATACAAGTACAGTCAGTGTCTAGAAGGTTAGGCACATCATTTAAATTGAACCTAAGTCTGCTTCTCCATAATTTCCAAATTTAGTTTTTTTTTTCCTTTCTGGAACAATATTAACTGCAATACTGTCTCTGTATGACATTTATTTTAATAGTTGAATATGCTTACTTAATTAAAAGTAATAAAGTCATACATTATTTTTAAAGTATGTATGTAAAGGTAATAAAGTCATACATTATTTTAAAAACAAAGCTGGGAGGCTCAGCCTGATTACTGAGCCTCCCAGCTTTGTTTTCATATTTAACTTTATTTTAGCTTGTAAATGTTGTTACAATAATGTATTTAAAAATGTTTATTTCACTGCAGAACATTTGAACATATTCCTATATATATCGTGGGTAGATTTTACATCTAAGATAACACAACTTAAATTGCCTTAAATTTTATTCATTTAAACAATCATTTGGAAGTTGTTAATGTATTAATTTATCATAACTCAATAATTTATTTTGAGAAATTTATAAGCAAATATCCACAATCACCATCACAAAACTATTAAAGCATCATAAAGTACTTGTACTACTTGAGGTTATTACTAAATTGTAAAATTTGAAATTGCCCATACCTAAGAATTTCTCTTTATTATTAGTTTGTGGAGATACATATTAAGAAATATACATATTTAATAAAAATAAGTTCTGGAAGATTCTGCTTTTCAAATTCATTGAAAGGGGAAAGACAGGGGATCAAAAAAAAAGGTAATTCAGAGGAAGACAGATTTTGAAATGAAAAACAATCAGCATTTTGTGAGTATTTTTGGTGGAAACATACTTTTTGGTAAAACCGCATGAAAAATTTAATACTTAATAGATATGTAGCAACTGCAGGTGCTAATCAAGTATATTATATAGATAGAAATAATCTTAATCAAAGGAAGAAAAATTCCAGCATCAGCTAGTATAATAGGATAAAAAGTAGGATGTATCAAATAATTGGCAGATGTGGACAAATTAAGAAGAAAGGAAACACATGGTCTCAAACAGAGATCACTCCCTTGGGATACTGTAAAAAGATTTTTATCAGTTTCATTTTGCATAGTAATAAAACAATTGTATCAGAACCAACAAAAAGTCTTGCTTATTTTTGTGTACATTTATTTTTAAACTGTAAGGGATAAAGAGATGCAGCACTCAGCTTCCCCTTCAGGAAAGGTCTAGCTCCTGAGCTTCAAGGAGTCCCAGTAACTGATATTCTCAGGCTAATAAAACCTTTGGGGTCACCTCAGCTTTCCAAACAAGAATAGGGACAATTAACATATTTCCTGAGTTACAGATAATGTACTTGCAACTATTTGTGTCTTGCATATTTCTGGTTTGCCCCCAAATCTCCAGGTTATTTAACTTGCATTTCCTTCATCTAAACTATTTTCAATCAGTAGAAAAAAATCTATTGGCCAACTTAATTTTTTTCTTCTCAAAAATTATTTTTATGCCACTTCGTATTTTTACTACTTTTTTCAATTTAGAATAGTTCTATATATACGGAAAAGTTGTGAAGACAGTACAGAGAATTGTCATAATATTCCACAATTATTTGCACTATTTATATTACACAGTAGTATGGTAATTTGTTTGGTAAGTGAAAACTTAGCTCCCCAAATCCACCAGCCATTTACTTAGATTTTTTATTCTAGTCTTCTCACAAAGAGTGATTTCAGAATTCTTAATCTGTACCTCCTAGAAGAAAAGTTTATGAACTATACAATATGCTTATATACAGTTTTTTGTTCTGGCTTTTTTGCTCCCCTAATTCAGTGAGCGGTAGGGAGTGGCACCCAGCAGGTTTTTTTCTTCCATACATCAAGTAATGTATCAAATTTGTTCCTCAGGTGTGACAAATTACCATACTACTGTGTAATATAGTGAAAATAATTGTGGGATATTATGAGAATTCTCTGTACTGTCTTCACAACTTTTCTGTACATATAGAACTATTCTAAATTGAAAAAAGTAGTAAAAATATTAAGTGGTATAAAAATAATTTTTGAGAAGAAAAAAATTAAGTTGGCCAATAGATTTTTTTTCTACTGATTGAAAATAGTTTAGATGAAGAAAATACAAGTGAAATAACCTGGAAATTTGGGGGCACACCAGAAATATGCAAGACACAAATAGTTGCAAGTGCATTATCTGTAACTCAGGAAATAGATTTACTGTCCCTATTCTTGTTTGGAAAGCTGGGGTGTCCCCAAAGGTTTTATTAGCCTGAGAATATCAGTTACTGGGACTCCTTGAAGCTCCGGAGCTACACCTTTCCTGAAGGGGAAGCTGAGTGCCGCATCTCTATCTCTTAACAATTTAAAAATAAATGTACACAAAAATAAGCAAGAGTTTCTGTTGGTTCTGATACAATTGTTTTATTAATTCCACCCACAAAGAAATGCTGAACAGATATCTGAATGCTATACACATTGCTATGTCTTTTTAGGTGAACATCTTTTTCGTCATGATTACAGAAGTCTTAAACTGTCTATCTCATTATTGCAGATTAAGAGTGAGATTGAAGTAGAGCCTGGCTGATTACAAATGAAGGAAAAGACTCAATAAATTAGGGCTGTCATTTCATTTTTATATATCAGAAGAGTATTGAAAAAGACAGGAATCCCTTTAATAAGAATAACATCTTGGTCTTCAAGCAAGAACAGTTTTTTTTTCTGAAATTTAGTAAGGTAGAAGTGTGCATATGTGATATTCAAAGACATTATTTCAAAACTAGGAGCTAAATTGTGTGATATCCTAAGAACACACTATAAGAAGCACTTATTGCTATTGTTTTTTAAGGAAGCCATTAGAGCCACTGATAGCAGAAAAACCCTGCTCCAAGAAAGAAGAAAACAATAGCTAATTCCTTCACTTGTACCATCCTGGCTAATCAGAGGTCCTGAGCCTGTCCACATGACAACTTCACTGCTAGCATAACCAGCATTTGAGAAAACCAGTGCATTAAACTAAACTACAGCCAAGGACTCTCACAGAGTCTACTTCATATTCCCCCTACCTCCACCGGAACAGGTGCTGGTGTTCACAGCTGGGAGACACCAAGACAGATCACATCACAGGACTCTTTTCAGATACTCCCCGGTACCAACCCAGAGCTCCACTGGGTGGCTAGACCCAGAAGAGCAATAACGATCACAGTATTCGGCCTCCCACGAAGCCCCATTTTTTAGGTGAAGGAAAAGAACACCACATCAAAGGATCACCCCATGGGACAAAAGAATCTAAACAACAGCTACTGAGTCCCAGATCTTTCCTTTGACACAGTCAACCCCAAGGAGAAGGAACAATTAAAACAATTCTGGTAATATGACAAAAAAGATTCTTTGACACCCCCAAAAGATCACACTAGCTCACCAGCAATGGATCCAAACCAAGAAGAAATATCTGAATTGCCAGAAAAATAATTCAGCTTGATGATTAAGCTACTCAAGGAGGTACGAGAGGAAGGAAAAATCCAATGTAAACAAATCTAAAAAAAAACAGGATATGGACAAAAACGATCTCTAGAGAAATAGATATCATCAATAGAAAACAATCACCAACTTCTGGAAGTGAAAGGCACACTTAGAGAAATGCAAAATACACTGGAAAATCTCAAAAACAGAATCGAACAAGTAGAAGGAAGAATTTTAGAGTTCAAAGGCAAGGCTTTCAAAATTAACCCAATCTAACATAAACAGAATTAAGAAAAATGAACAAAACCTCCAAGAATCTTGGGGTTATGTTAAGCAACCAAATCTAAGAATAATTGATGTTAGAATAATTGATAAATCTAAAATATTGGAATACTTTTTTGAGGAAATAATACAGGAAAACTTCCCTGGCCTTGCTAAAGATCTAGACATCCAAAGACAATAAGCTCAAAGAACATCTGGGAAATTAATTGAAAAAAGATCATCACCTAGACACATAGTCATCAGGTTATCTGAAGGCAAGACAAAAGAAAGAATCTCAATTAATCTATAGTTGAAAATATATCAGATTACTGGCAGATTTCCCCACAGAAAACCTGCAAGCAAGAAGGAATTGGGGTTCTATCTTTAGTTTCCTTAAACAAAATAATTATCAGCCAAAAATTCTGTATCCAGTAAAACTAAGCTTAATAAATGAAGGAAAGATAAAGTCCTTTTCAGACAAACAAAAGCTGACAGAATTTGCACTACCAGGCCAGTACTATCAGGACTGCTAAAAGGAGTTCTAAATCTTGAAACAAAATCTCAAAATACACTAAAATAGAACCTTCTGAAAGCATAAATCTCACATGGCCTATAAAACATTAACACAATAAAAAAAACAAGATATTCAGGCAACAACTAGCATGATGAATAGAATAGTATCACATCTCATTACTAATGTTGAATGTAAGTGGCCTAAAGGCTCCACTTAAAAGGTAAAGAATGGCGGAATGGATAAAAATTCACCAGGCAAGTACCTACTGTCTTCAAGAGATGCACTTAACACATAAGGAGTCACATAAACATAAGGTAAAGGAGTGGAAAAAGACATTCCACGCAAATAGAAACCAAAAGCAAGCAGAAGTACCTATTCTTACATCAAACAAAACAGACTTTACAGCAACAATAGTTAAAAAAGACAAAGAGGGACATTATGTAAAGATAAAAGGATTAATCCAACAGGAAAAATCACAATCCTAAACATATATGCACCTAAGACTGGAGCTCCCAAATTTATAAAACAATCACTACCCGATCTAACAAATGAGATAGATGGCAACGCAATAATAGGGGGAGACTTCAATACTCCACTGATAGCACTAGACAGGAAGTCAAGACAGAAAGTCAACAAAGAAACAATGGACTCAAATTATACCCTAAAACAAATAAACTTAACAGATCTGTACAGAACCAAACAACTGCAGGATATACATTCTTTTCATCAGTACATGGAACATTCACCAAGATATGCCATATGATAGGTCACAAAACAATCCTCAATAAACTTAAGAAAATGGAAATTATATCAAGTACTTTCTTAGACCACAGAGAAATACATTTTATAATTAACCTCCAAAGGAACACTCAGAATTGCACAAATACATGGAAATTAAATAATCTGCTTCTAAATGATCTTTGGGTCAACAATGAAATCAAGATGGAAATTAAAACAATTATTTGAACTGAATGATAGTAGCAATACAACCTATCAAAACCACTGGGATACAGCAAAAGCAGTGCTAAGAGGAAAGTGCATAGAATTAAATGCCTACATCAAAAAGTCTGAAAGAGCACAAATAGATATAAGCTCACACTTCAAGAAACTAGAGAAACGAGAAATCAAACCCAAACCCAGCAGAAGAAAATAAATAACAAAGATAACAACAGAACTAAATGAAATTTAAAAATTATACAGAAGACAAATGAAACAAAACACTGGTTTTCTGAAAAGATAAACAAAATTGATAGAACATTAGTGAGATTAACCAAGTAAAGAAGAGAGAGAATCCGAATAAACTCAATTAGAAACAAAATGGGAGATTTTACATCCAATACTACAGTAACACAAAATATCATTCAAGGCTACTATGAACACTTTTAGGCCTACGAACTAGAAACCTAGAGGAGATGGATAAATTCCTGGAAATTTACAGCCCTCTTGATTAAATCAGGAAGAAATAGGAACTCTGAACAGACCATTATCAAGTAGGAGGATTGAAATTGTAATGAAAATAACTACCAACAAAAAAGAAAAATCCAGGGCCAGATGGATTCACAGCTGAATGCTATCAGAAATTCAAAGAAGAATTGGCACCTATCTTATGGAAACTATTCGGAAGGATAAATAAAGAGGGAGTCTTCCCTAAATCATTATATGAAGCCAATAACACCTTAATACCAAAACCAGGAAAGGACATAACAAAAAAGAGAAAACTACAGATCAATATTCCTGAGGAACATAAATCTAAAAATCCTCAACAAAATATTACATACTGAAATCCAGAAGTATATTTTTAAAAAAATTATCCACCATGATCAAGTGGGTTTCATAACAGGGATGCAGGGATGGTTTAACATACGCAAGTCAATAAATGTGATAAACCACATAAACAGAATTAAAAACAAAAATCATATGGACATCTCAATAGATGCACAAAAATAATTTGACGAAATCCAGCATTTCTTTATTACCCTCATCAGCAACAGCACAGAGAGGACATAACTTAAGGTAATAAAAGCCATCTATGACAAACCCACAGTCAACATTATACTGAATGAGGAAAAGTTGAAATCATTCCTTCTGAGAACTGTAACAAGAGAAGCATGCTGACTTTCACCATTTCTATTCAACATAGTACTGGAAGTCCTAGCCAGAGTAATCAGGCGAGAGAAAGAAATAAAAGGCAACCAAATTGGTAAAGAGGAAACCAAACTGCCACTGTTTGCCATGACATGATTGTATACCCAGAAAACACTAATGACTCATCCAAAAAGCTCCGGAATTGGTAAATTAATTCAACAAAGTTTCAGTATACAAAATTAACGTACACAAATCAGTAGGCCTGCTATACACCAACATCAATTAAGCTGAGAATCAAATCAAGAACTCAACCCCTTTTACAACAGCTGTAAAAAAGTAAAATAAAATAAAATAAAATAAAATAAAATAAAATAAAATAAAATAAAATAAAATAAAATAAAATAACTTAGGAATATTCTTAACTGAAGAAGTGAAAGACCTCCCTAAGGAAAACTGCAAAACACTGCTGAAAATAATCATAGATGACACAAACAAATGGAAACACATCCCATGCTCAAGGATGCATAGAATCAATATTTTGAAAATGAACATATTGCCAAAGTAACATACAAATTCAATGCAATTCCCATCAAAATACCCCCATCATTCTTCAATCAACTAGAGAAAAAACAGTCCTAAAATTCATATGGAACCAAAAAAGAGCCACATAGTCAAAGCAAGACTAAGCAAAAAGGACAGATCTACAGGCATTGCATTACTCAACTTCAAACTATACTATAAGGCCATAGTCACCAGAATAGCATGGTACTGGTATAAAAATAGGCACATAGGCCAATGGAACAGAATAGAGAATCAGGAAATAAACCAAAATATTTATAGCCAATTGATCTTCTACACAGAAAACAAAAACATAAAGTGGGGAAGGACACCCTGTTTAACGATTGGTGCTGAGATAATTGGCAAGCAACATGTAGAAGAATAAAACTGGACCCTCATCTCACATCTTATACAAAAATCAACTAAAGATGGATCAAAGACTTAAATCTAAAACATGAAACCATAAAAATTCTAGAAGATAACTTTGGAAAAACCCTTCTGGACATTGGCTTAGGCAAAGACTTCATGACCAAGAACCCAAAAGTAAATGCAGCAAAAACCAAGATAAATACCTAAGACTTAATTAAACAAAAAAAGTCTGCATAGCAAAATGAACAATCAGCAGAGTAAACAGACAACCCACAGAGTGGGAGAGAAATCTTTGCAAACTATGCATTCAACAAAGAACTAATGTTCAGAATCTGCAAGGACTCAAACAATCAGCTAGAAAAAAACAAATGATCCCATCAAAAAGTGGGCTAAGGGCATGAACAGACAATTCTCAAAAGAAGATATACAAATAGGTGAAAAACATATGAAAAGAAGCTCAACATCACTAATTATCTGGGAAATACAAATGAAAACCACAATGCGATACCACTTTACTCCTTCAAGAATGACCACAATTTAAAAATCAAAAAATAATAGATGTTGATGTGGACATGGTGAAAAGGGAACACTTTTACACTGTCGGTGGAAATGTAAGCTAGTACAACCACTATAGAAAACAAGGTGGAGATTCCTCAAAGAACTAATAGTAGATCTACCACTTGATCCAGGAATCCCATCACTGGGCATCTACCAGAGGAAAAGAAGTCATTATATGAAAAAGACACTTGCACAAGTTAATGCCTACAGCAGCACAATTCACAATTGCAAAAAATATGGAACCAGCCTAAATGCTCATCAATCAACAAGTGGATAAAGAAAGTGTAATATATACATATATACACACACCATGAAATACTACTCAGCCATAAAAAGGAAGGAAATAATGACATTAGTAGCAACCTGGATGGAGCTGGAGACAATTATTCTAATTTAAATAACTCAGGAATAGAAAACCAAACATTGTATGTTCTCACTTAAAAGTGAGAGCTAAGCTGTGAGGATGCAGGGGCATAAGAATGATACAATGGACTTCGCAGATTTGGGAGAAAGGGTGCGTAGGGGGTGAGGGATAAGAGACTACACATTACCTTGGGTATAGTGTACACTGCTCAGGTGATGAGTGCACCAAAATCTGAGAAATCTCCACTAAAGAAACTATCCGTGTAACCAAGAACTCCCTGTTCCCCCAGTCCTACTGAAATAAAAATTAAATGAAAGTAATAAAAAATAAAGAAAAATCATGATAGTAGAAAAGTTAGGAGATGGGAAGTGTCACAATTATTTTGTAATTATTTTAGAGAATACTTTTTTTTTTTTTTGCAGGAGGGTATCACTATTATTTCATGAGGACTAAGATACTAGTTTTGTTTTTGTTTTTGTTTTTTTAACTGGATGGGGTAGCAGGGGGGCTTCTGATTTTAACTCCAACATATAAAGTGTTTGGTAGTTATCACTTTCATCTTTATAACAAGAAAAAGCTGTAAAATTCAATAATTTTCTTGGACCCATCTAAGAACTGAGGTTGCAGGGTAAACTGCCACTGAAATCTGGAGGGACAGGAAAATACAGAAAATTAAAGCTGAGATCTACTTAGCAAAATAAATACAAACAAACTGTATAGAAAGTACTACGCACTACAGACAAGTAAGTTCTATTCCACTAATGCAATCTGTCTCAACCTACAGAAAGATCTCTTGGGAAAAATCTGCCTCAATATTTAGTCTTTACAAATAAATGTAATCTAGCATATCAATACGCTAAAAAAGAAATTCACACGAACATTTTAATTGAGGCAGAAAAAGCATTTGACAAAATCCCATTTATAATAAACATTCTCTGCAAAGTAGGAATGGAAGTTAATACTTTCAACTTAATAAAAAACATCTACTCAAATCCTACAGCAACCCTTATAATTTGAGTAGAGAAATTAGAGTATTTTTCCTCAATTCAGAAAAAAAAAATGCAAGGATATTTTTTAACACCGCTTATCCCTAATCAACCTAATACTTAAAGTCCTAAAACTAAACATATTGAAAAGGAAAAGTTGCCGTGCTACATTTTGCAGATGGTTGATTATATATGTCAAAAATCCTCAAAGAATCTACCAAAAAAAATCTGGAACTAAAAAATCAGTAAATAAATTCACAGTATGCGAAGTCAATATAGTAAAATCATGTATTTTAATATACATTGTATTGAAAAATTGTAATTTTAAATGTACTATAAAATATAGCACCCCTAAAATAAAAATCTGAGGTGTAAATCCTAAAAAAATAATATGAACAGACTATAGATGCAGAAGTCTACAAGAGAAAGAAGAAAGTAATAAAACAATTTCTAAATAAAATGAGAACTACTCCACATTCAAGCACTGAAGGACGCAATATTTTCAAGATGTCAGTGATTTGCAATTTGATTAATAATAGAACTCAATGTCATTCAAAATCCCAGTGATCTATTTTGGAGGTACCTACAAACTGAATCTAAAATGTACAAAGAAGGATAAAAGACTTAGAAAAATTAACATGATCTTGGGTTTGTTGATGAATTTTAGATATTCCAAATGCATGATCAATAAAATTGATATACCAAACATTATTAAGCTAAAATTTTTTACACTGTAAAGACAGTTAAGAGAATGAAAAGATAATTCGCAGACTAGATATTTTCAAACCACAGATTTTCTAGAGAACTTGTATCCAAAATGTACAAAGAACATTTAAAACTTCACAATAAGAATACAAACAACCTTAGGGCATTAGACTCGAACAGATACCTTCCAAAGATGACATGTAGATAGCAAATTAACATGTGAAAATATGTTCAACATCATACATCACCAGAAAATTGCAAATTTAAGCAGCAATGAGATACCACTGCACACCTATTAGAATGGCTAAAATTTAATTTAAAACTGACAAGATCAAATGTAAGCTGGTATGCCCATTAAGAGGAACTCTCATTTGCTGCTGGTGAGAATGTAAAATAGTATAGCCACTTTGGAAGATCATTAAGTAGCTTCTTGCAAAACTAAACATAGTTTCACCATATCACACTCCTAGGTATTTATCAAAATAATTTGAAACTTATGTGTAGACAAAAGTCTCCCTACTGATGTTTATAACAGCTTTATTTATAAATATCAAAAACTGGAAGCAAACAAGATGTTCTTCAATAAGTAAATGGATAAAGAAACTGTAGTACGTCCATACAAAAGGGATGGCTTGTTAAGCTACAAAAAGACATGAGTAAATCTGAAAAATATATGCTAAGTGGGAGAAGCAAGTCTGAAACAATCACTTGCTATATGATTCCATTTATTTGACAATCTGAAAAGCCAAAACTATAGACACAGTAAACTGATGAATTGTTGCTAAGGTTATGCAATGGGAGTGTTAAATAAGTCTAGGATAAGGATGCTTTAGGGTGGTGGAAGTGCTCTGTATTACCGTAATGACGGGCAGATAACACTGTACTTGTCAAAAATCCATAAAACAGTGTAGCACAAAGTGTGAAATTTAATATATGCAATTAAAAAATTATTTACAAGGTTGAGATATCAGAGAATGGAATGCGGACTTTACAAATGAATCTAATTATTTTACAAGTGGATGAAGCAACCTCACTGAAATGAGTGAGGAAAAAGTGCTTATCAACTAACTTTGGAAATGAATACAGTGTGCAAGACTAAAGGAAGAATGAATTGCATATAAAGACTGTATTCTAGTTAATAAAATTGCTTCTCATGGGGGTATGGGCTAACAATTCTGAAAAATAAAATATTTATGTAAAGCAATTACTTAAAAAATAAATAAGAAAACAGACAAAAACCACATCTTAGCTTGTCCTTTCAGACAGTGATACTGTATTCACATCAATCTCGCTCCTAAAACCATTCTGAAACTATAACATAAAAATAAATAGAAATCAATGTATAACAGTACATTTATTCAAATAAAAAATTAAAGTATATATATACATATAGGTTGAAATTCATAGAAAGCTGCTGTTTAATGTAAGTTATGAGGGTGTACAAAAAGAGTTGTAACACAATCTTAATACTGACATTCCAAAGTTCTGCTGGTTCTGATTCAGCAAGTATAAAATTGTGCAAGAGTAAAAGTTAAGATTGAAGACAGAATTTACATCCTAATTTTTTCTTTCTTTTTTTCATTATGCAGAATCGAGGCATTACGCGTTTACATAAAAAATAGACCATTTTTCTTTTTTCTTTTCTTTGTGAGACGGAGTTTCGCCCTGTCACCCAGGCTGGAGTGCAGTGGTGCAATCTTAGCTCACTGCAAGCTCCGCCTCCTGGGTTCATGCCATTCTCCTGCCTCAGCCTCCCGAGTAGCTGGGACTACAGGCACCCGCCACCACGCCCGGCTAATTTTTTGTATTTTTAGTAGAGACAGGATTTCACCGTGTTAGCCAGGATGGTCTCGATCTCCTGCCCTCGTGATCTGCCCTCCTCAGCCTCCCAAAGTGCTGGGATTACAGGCGTGAGCCACCAAGCTCGGCCAAAATAGACCATTTTTCTTTAACACAATTGACTGAAGAATCTGGAGAAAGCTGAGGATCTAGTGTGGATTTTGTTTTTTTAGGTGAAAATCTTTGTTATTCTGGCACTTGGAAAATCCACTTCCTTACAGAAGCCTCTCAACTAAGGCATTACAAATTGAAGGCTGGGATTGAACACCCACATCCTATCATGCACAGAGCTGAGCTTCCATATTCCTTTCTATGATAGTCATTATGATGATTATAAATCTCTTTCTTAAATCTCGGACTTTCAAGGGACACTTGATAGGATGGCAATTTGTCTCCTTCTTGTGATTGAACGTGGCCTTGCAACTAGTTCCAGGCAACGAGTTGCGCAACATTTCCAGACTGGAGCAATTAACTGTTGCCAGAAGAGTCCCTAATGTTCTTTTTCTCTCTACATAATGATCGGTAACAATCTATATAGTAACTGCTGCCCCACGATAAGTCCCAAAGTGAAGGAAATTCAAAATGCAGCACAGAACCAAACCTCAGGAGGAAGTTTAGTGTGAGCAAGTAATGAATCTTTATGTCAATTCACCAAAATGAAGGGGTGGTTGGTTGCTACAGCATAACTTAGCTTATTCCTCTGATATACCATCCCTTGAAAAAATATATTGAGAAACAATGCTATTGGTCATAAAGCTCAGGAAACTCAGATAATTATTCATTTTTTCTCTTTCTTAGATATAAACAACAGTGATTGTTGTTAGGTATGTGTAAGTACAAACATTCAAGGAACAGACTCTCAAAATTTAATAAAGAACATTAGTGAATTAATAAGCATTATAAGAAATGAAGAGAAAAGTAACACAAATAAAATCCCCTAGTAAATATACTCAAACAGATCTGAGAACTACATATTTAAAATAATCAAAATGATGCCATAAGAAGGCACAAAAAATATGAAACAACTCCTGGAGATTAAAATTATGATCACTATCACCACCACCAAAATAAGATATCGGAAACCTTGAAAATATGTTCAGATAGACCGGGTGCAGTGGCTCACGCCTGTAATCCCAGCACTTCGGGAGGCTGAGCCAGGTGGAACACCTGAGGTCAGGAGTTTGAGACTAGTCTGGCCAACATGGTGAAACCCCATCTCTACTAAAAATAAAAGAAAATAGCTGGGCGTGGTGGTGGGTGCCTGTAATCCCAGCTACTTGGGAAGCTGAGGCAAGAGAATCACCTGAACCCGGGAGGCAGAGATTGCAATGAGCCAAGATCATTGCAATTGGAGCCACTGCACTCCAGCCTGGGCAGCAAGAGCAACACTCCATCTCCAAAAAAAAAAAAGAGAGAGAGAGAAAAGAAAAGAAAATATGTTCAGATAGTCTTACAGATGCTATTAACTGGGAAAATACATTTAAAATATGAGAGAAGGGTTAAAAGACAGGTTCGATCTGTATTTAATCATTTACAATAACATGGATAATCCCATGAGACCTATTTTTATATTAAAATTGTATTTGAAATCTAAGTGTTTTACTCTCTTCAACTTTAATAATTCTTATCTTTTCAACACTATTTTTGACATTGGGAGCTTTTTTCATTTTTTTAAAATTTTATGTTAGTGTTATATATCCACCTTCTTAAAAAACATGGTCCCTTTGTTTGCAAAACACCGGCAGAAATGTTTTCCATGGAATTGATCATAAGAATCTCAAAGGATTTTTTTTCTCACTGGCTAGAAATGATGGCAAAACTTTTAAAAATACAGTAAAAAGGGGGAAGAAAATACAAGATAGAAATCTTATTCTCTTTAAATTATTAAATTACAATGATATAAAATTACTTGACCAGTGAAATTAACCAAATACATAAAGTTGTTAAAGTCAAAGCAAATGCTATTTTATAGGAAGGCTCATATGTACCTTGAGCAATGGATGATAAACAATGGTATCTTTATTACTTTTATTTAAATATTTTATGCCTTAATGAATATTAGTAATATCAAAATGTGTTTTCTACATGTGAATGATCCCTGAGGATTGCTGTACTGTATGCACTTGAATATTGAAAGACATATTTACCTGCCATTTGTAGCCCTGCTATCTTCCTGTCCCCCTGACTCTTTAATACTAGCCTTGGCAGGTACTATAAGGCTCACTGAGACTTCCTATGGTTTATGACTCAAGCTGACAACTGTGACTTCTTCTTTGTGGCTTTCGGATGGCTATGCCGTATAAGAATCTCCTTATATCATTTAAGAAGCTGCTGACACAGAGTACTGGTTTGATGGATGACCTGAGCTGCCATTATTCCCCGCAGAGGTAAGCAGCAAATTTTACATGAAATGATTGAAGGAAGATACAGTGAGAAAGAGAAAGAGAAAGTAATGTGCATTACACACTGACTGACAACATGATTTGCTTATAGTTCCAAGCTGGCTTAGCTGAGAGCAGCAGTGAAAAAAAAAAAAAGTCTCATCAATATTTAAATAGCTGATCATAGAACCAACTTGACAGGCCATTTGTAAGTGCAAATTATAGAGCAGAACTGTAAGCTATAGGGACCACTCTGCCCTTGCTTACATTTTTCATATTTCAGGTTTGCATAAGCACAAAATAAAGTAAAATCATGCAGATGTTTCATTTCTTTATGCTAGAGATTCTCAAAGTGTTGTTCCCAGAAGCATTATTACTAGTGAGAACTTTAAAAGTAAAAATTCTCAGCCCCTACTACAAACCTACTGGATCAAAAACTCTAGGATAGGCTCAGTAATCTGTGCTTTGACAATCTCTCCAGGTGATTCTGATGCAAGGTCAAGTTTGAGAACCACTTACTTCTATAATAAATATTTGCTATTTTGAAATTCCCAAATAGCCATGGTCACAGACGTTTAATTTTTTTAAAGACTTATATAATGTAACTAATTAATAAAGAGAGAAAATTACAATGGCAGATTAAATTAATCCAATGCTATTATACACACACACACACACACACACACACACACACAAATTTAAACATGTGATATATGATCCTGCTGGAAACTGTTTTAGCAACATGGTTATCACCTTAGAAATATGATCATATAACAAATAATTGGAAAACAGAAAACACACATAATTTAGACTAAATTAACTCTCCATAAGGAAGATGATAAGTCATTCAGAAATGTCTTAAATATATTTACCTAATTTACAATTTAGCATTTCTGGTAATAGCAAGTGAAATACTTTGTAAGGCAGAGACAATGTCCTGCAGCAGAGGGGGTAAAAAAGGCAGCTACATTTTAAAATACAGCTAGGGATTTAAGGTATCTGATAACTATGGGAGGTATAAGAACTCGATAAATAAAAATTTCAGAGAAGCAGAACCATTCTTAGCTGAGCAGAGAAGTGCCAACATATTTTTTTCCTTGGGGTATTCGCTGATTCTAGTCAGAGAATGCTGGGCTTCTGTTAGGGAAAATAAATACCAGTGGAGCTTTGGGTGTTCCTTCTAGGCTGGAAAAAACTAGAAAATTCAAGTGCTGAAATGTATGGTCAGTTTTGTCACCATACAGTGTTAAGGTCTGAGCAATGTAGAAGACTAAGGAACTAGGCCAGCAGCTTCTAATGGCAAGAAAACATTTTCTGCAGTATTTCAGTATCCAGTAAACAGACCTTGATGAGATGAGGAACAGAAGGTGAGAGCAGAACAGTAAGGCAGCTTTCCTCAAGCACAATACTGGCTTTCTCTCCAGACTTGCCAGATTGAGAACCTAAGTCCCCCACTTTCTAAGTTTATGTGTTATTAAGTTTTCTCAAGGAAAACAGAAAATAACCCAGGAAAATTATGCAGGAAAGGATTTCATGTAGTGAATTAGTGGCTTACAAACTACTGAAAGGCCTGGAGGAATGAAAATTAGAGACACACCTGCTAGTGCTCAGGAAATCAGAAGGTAGGGGAATTGCTGGAATTTGCCACCAATGATCCCAGCTGCCTATAGCATAAAAGTAATTCACAGGAAGATGAAAATCTTACTTTTACCACTTGCCAAAGCTCATTTCCCAGGCTGCTGCTGATGGAAGTATCATAGTTTCTCCTTATCTGGTACATTTCACATTACACATATGCTTCTTGTTGGTAAGTCCTGAACTGTAAATTTTCTAGCACAAAAACCTTGAATATTTAGTTTCTAGTCTTCCTGCCCCTGTGATACTTGGGAGGGCCTGGAAGGGAATGAGAGTTATGTTGAAATTCTAAGAGAATTTCTGTTACTGTGCGCCTCGGAGTGGTTTTCATTCTTATCTACTCTTCTAAATCACAGGAAAGTAGCACCATACTTCTGGCTAAAAAGATGTAAATATCCATTTTACAAATAAAGACACATTCACTTTTTCCCAAAGAAAAGCACACCCTTATTGAGGTATTGCATAGATATCTCTATAATGCGGTTTTATTTTTGGATGACATAATTTCTCTTCCAGTTCAACCATAATCTCACTTCGATATTGGTAATCAAATGATTTAATATATAAAAATAATATATGTGCATGTATGTGTGTACATATACACACACCACTGGTATCCTCTTATGTAATAGTGGAGAGAGAGAGAATGGAGGAAAATGGTTAATGAACACAGGTATTTGCATAATGAAACAAAAAGAGCTATGCATATTTGCTAGTCCTCATTTCCTGAACTGTTCACAAGGTCTTTCTATTCTTACTACTTATAAATTCTGCTACCAATTCCATATTCCCTTCATCCTCAACCAGCAAAAGACCTGGGTATGATTCTTTAACCTAGCAGGGAAATCCAACTTTATTCTTGAATAGCTCAGCTTGTATTTGTTTATTTTGGTTTGCCATTAACTTTTACCATTTGACAAGGACATCGCTTTTTGAGAATGGATGCATGGCAAGTAAATTTTTGGAACTTCTTCATGGTTTCGGTCCTTGACAGCACTTTTATGGCTTATCTACCTAGCTATGGAATGTGAAAGGGAGCCCTCCAAGGTGAGGGTTGTGAAGTGTGCAGAGGCCAATGGTCTCCCTTGATGAAATCCAAATACCCCACAATCAACAAGATCCAGATGCCGTAGAATAAGAATGAACCAGCTACCCACTGGGCCCCAGAAAGAACCATCCTCACAACCCCTATTTACCATCCTGCCGTGTCCTCAGAGCACTTAGTTAAGGACTGAAAGTCTAAAAAAAATTCAATTATTTGGAAACTTGTATATCTGAAAATGTTGTTCATATGTGTATTTGCTGGAGAAGCTGAAAACATTACAACAGTTCCATTTTCAGTCTTATTTTGAAGCAACTGGAAAGTGTCTCCCCAGTTTTTAGCGATGGTGACATCAAAAACTCAGTCCTTCTATCTGTTTACTGCTTAACTTTGGAGACCAGAAATTGTAGGGACACTTAAACAAGACTTAAGTGGAATTTCAAAGTATTTAGTGCTTGTATTTTAAGCATGGATTCTCTAAAACAAGTTTCTAATTCCACTCTAATCCTCAGGAGAGAGCAATTTATACACCTCTTTTCCATCTGGACTTCTTCAGGTTACCAAGATTGTCTTACATCCTATCTTATATCCCAACGTGCTGCTTGAATAAGTAGTTGCTGATTAACTGGAGTTAGTAATAGATGAAAAGGAAATCAAGTTAATGTTGATATTATCCTAAAACTACTTTGTATTGTAACTGACTCTTTTAAATGTCTACATATTGTGAATATTTATTGAAAATAAAATAAAATAATATCCAAGTAATTGACTACATAAGAAATGTTTCAGATAAGTCGCTGTAGAAAACCATACATATGGTGATTTTTTAAAGCCCTAAATAATTATTTCATATTCAAAATATGCTTTATTTAGATACAGTGGGATTTTGAAAGTATGTAAATCTTTTTAGTAGTAACTAACTAAACTTTCTTAATTCAAGACAGAGTTAAGCTCTAAAACTTTTTTCTGTGCTGGATTTCAAAATAAGTTATTACGAATTATGCAGATAGAGATACTTACACATATACATATTAATTTTGTTTTACCCTACCACAATCATTTATTCTAGAATAAAATGGCCTTCTAAAATTCAAGAAATTTCAACCTTAGCATAAATAAAAAAATTACGATTAAATATATTGGTTCAGTGAATAAAATAATGGTAGAAAACCAATTTGTGAAAAGCTAAAGTTCAAGTCAAATATGATTGCACGATTACTGTATTTCCATTTAAATGTTAATGTACATTGTCAAAGTAAAAGTGCTTGGGATTAAAAAGTGATCCACACTCTTGATTATGGGACAATTTTTGCAATTATATATTTTATTGTTATGAATACCATGTTATCTTCTTAGTGACAGAGAAGATAATCTCTTTATAACATGAGACTAAGGGGAATTATTTTTGCTGAAGTTTTAATTTTTTGTTTCTTTTTTCCATAATACTGCTTGATGAAAAAGATTTCTCATCTTTTGTATGGACTACAGGTTTGTTTCTCAATGGAAACAAAGCATCAAAACTGCTTGGTAAAAGAGGCATAAGGTGCTGAGCATGAAAGTTAGGTTGACCTAAAACTGGAAAATAAATAATGCCTTGGTGATTTAGAAAAAAGCTTGGGCCAAGAAAAGCAAAACTGCAATTAACTGTTTCTACTTAAGAGGTTATGTTCTATGTAACATTACCCTTCCTGTGAACCTCTACTTCAATCTTCTAAATATTTTTCCAAATCAAAGTAAGCCTTTCAGGGTTGTATTTCTTTTGGGAGTTGGTATTGAGGTTAAGATTTCTGTCAAGCTTGCAGTAGATTTTAGTGAAAGCTGTAAAGTCACTGGATATCAGAGTTACAAGGTATTTTAAAGAGAAGTACAAAATCACAATATTTCCAAGTAAGACAAATAATTACATATAAATAACCTTTTTAATATCTAAGAGGTAAAGGGAAGAAAGAAGATAGAGTATTAGCACAGATAAAAGGTGATGAGTCCAGTCACGAGATACCAAAGCATTAGCCAAATTCCAACCTCATATAACATACCTTTGGTTTTGTTAGGAAACCGGTATTTGTGGAAATTTAATTGATTCTGAAACAAAAATTTCTGAGTTCAAATCCTGTCACATACTACTCTTTGAACTTGGGAAAGTTGAGCGTGTTTCTGAGTT
Organism: Hylobates moloch; assembly: GCF_009828535.3. Classification (NCBI taxonomy): domain Eukaryota; kingdom Metazoa; phylum Chordata; class Mammalia; order Primates; family Hylobatidae; genus Hylobates; species Hylobates moloch. The sequence goes on from NW_026652291.1 coordinate 79,719,531, forward strand.
TCTTTACAAAAGTGCAATACTTTTAAAAGCCGTGTATTCCTTTCAGTGTTGTTTTGAAAACAAATGATAAAATGATTTCTCAAAGCATTTGGCACAACTGCCAAGAACCCAAGAACATTTTGGCATGGGATTCTTAGATAAAGTGATATTGTGCAGATTATAGATGAGGAAACATTTGGAATAAATTAAGTATCATCTATATTAGTTCCATTAATCTGTGTTTTTCTGTAAAGTGAAAAGTATCTGCCAATAAAGTAGAGGAGAAAAAGTACTGAATTTGAAATACACATATCTGAAACTGAAATATTTTTCTTCTGCCTAATGGTAATTTGCTAGCCAAGAATGCATTTTCTTCCACTTGAAATGTAGGGTAAACAATAAAATAAAATAAGAAGCAACTGAAGCCAGGCATGGTGGCTCACGCCTGTACTCCCAGTGCTTTAGAAAGTGAAGATGGGAGGATTGCTTGAGGTCGGGAGTTCAAGACCAGCTTAGGCAACATAATGAGATACCCATCTTTACAATTTTTTTTTTAATAAACACCTGAATGTTTGTGAGAATTAGTGGTAAGGTGTATAAAGGACTAGAAGAGCTGCCAGCACATTGGATAGACTCAATAGATTTCAGTTATTGTTATTTTCCTAAGTTAATAAATATTTGTAAAGGCCATCAAATGGGTAATCAAAGTAATACTGTAAAAATAATATATTGCAATAAAATGTTTTAAGTAAATCAGATATGCAAGTTGACATAACAAACATATATTTTGTACTGTTTCTAAAAGAGGCATTAGCAAAAACTTTAGTAGATCTAACAGTTTTAGGTTGTAGTTGTGTTAATAGCAATAAAATCATCCCTCATTCAGCAATAATTACTATTATAATTTCTTTTTTTTAATAAACTTTATTTATTTTTTGAGTTGGAGTTTAGCTCTGTCACCTAGGCTGGACTACAGTGGTGCAATCTTTGCTCACTGCAACCTCTGCCTCCCAGTTTCAAGCGATTCTCATGCTTCAGCTTCCCAAGTAGCTGTGACTACAGGCATGTGCCACCATGCCTGGCTAATTTTTTTGTATTTTTAGTAGAGACGGGGTTTCACCATGTTGGCCAGGCTGGTCTCAAACTCCTGACCTCGGATGATCTGCCTGCCTTGGCCTTCCAAAGTGCCGGGATTATAGACGTGAGCCACCGTGCCTGGCCCTACTATCATAATTTCTGTCAAAGAATGGTGTTTTTCTTAATTCAGATGAAGTTAGCACTCCCTCACTGTGAAATTGTAAAACAAATAGTCTCCAATAACCTAGGTTCATCTAACCTTAACTAATTCTGGATTCTATTCTTTGGCTATGATTACAACCTTAGGAAAAGCAGCAGGCTGTACCTCTGCCATTACCTGTTCTCATTATCCACAAAGGTAGCTAAGCACTTTGTTATGGCTCAAAGTGTCACTAAGTGCATTGTCTTGCAGTTTTTGCAAAAAATATTCCTAAAAAGAACATCTAAACTTTTAAAAAATTTTTCTTTCATCACTTACTTTAAAAAAATGTGTTCCTATTAAATACTGGATAGAAACAATAAGATTTATAAACTATGAGTATGATATAAAGAATATGAGCAAATGCGTGCAAAATACACAATGCTTACCAAATACTAAATGCTGGAAAAGATGACTATTAAATATTTTTAAAAATACTTATAATATTTTCAGACTTTAAAAAATATGACAGAATATGAAGTTGTACAGTTACATCTGAACTACCTTCTATTCCCTCAATCTTGCTCATTCTCCAAGGAAACCACTACTGTGAAGTCAGTATGATTTATCCATATACAGATATTTTATATTTAGGTGGCCATTTTTTTCTGTGCTTCTCTGAACTCGAACTAAAACAAATCTTAGATGATAAAAAAGAAACATCTTAACGTGTAGATACAAAATTTGATCGTAACAATGAATAGTAATGGTAGAAGTAATTATAGTAGATAACATTTGTTACACGCTTGACTATGTATAAGTTACTTCTAGCTCCTTTAACACTTCTAATTTTCACAAAAATTCATGGTGTACATTCTATTATTGTGTCTAATTTATTGATATTGTATCTGAAATACAGAGAGGTTAAAGTCCTTGACCAAGAATTGAATCTAAACTGGAAGCCTGGGCTTCTATTTCAGAGCCCCAAGTCTAGTTAGTTCCCTATATTACTTCTCAGTAAAACAAATACACACAGAGACAGTTTCACCAGTTGCACTTTGCTGTCTACTGCACAATGCTAGGTTCTGCCATTCTGCTAGAAAATAATTACCGAAGAGTACTTTTGAGGTTTTGAGAGGAGGTGCCAGCTGGGCTTCCCGGGTCGAGTAGGGGCTCAGAAAGCTACGAAACTCACTTATTTCCTGCATCAGGACTTACTTCGATCCTAGATGAATAATACTGAAGATATATGCTTAAAATATTCCTAATGAGAGGTGACAAGGTGCTGGCGGCCCTGGCTCGCTCGCTCTCAGCGCCTCCTCAGCGTCTGCATCCGCTCTGGCCACGCCTGAGGAACCCTTCAGCCCATCGCCGCTCTGTGGGAGCCGCTCTTTGTGCTGGCCGAGGCCAGAGCTGGCTCCCTCTGCTTGCAGGGAGCTGTGGAGGGAAAGGCCCGCGTGGGAACCGGGGCGGGCCAGCGCGAGTTCCGGGTGGGCACAGGCTTGGCGGGCCCTGCACTGGGAGCGGCCGGCAGGCGCCACCAGCCCGCGGGCTAGCAGCTGCAGAGGGTGCTCCTGGGTCCCCCCGGCACTGCCGGCCCACCAGCGCTGCGCTTGAATTCTCGAGGGGCCTCAGCCGCCTCCCCACAGGGCAGGGCTTGGGACCTGCAGCCCGCCATGCCCAAGCCCCACCTCCTCACCCCACTATGGGTTCCCGCGTGGCCAGCCGCCCCCTGCTCCACTGCTTCCAGTCCCATTGACTGCCCTAGGGTTGAGGAGTGCTGGCACATGGCGCAGGACTGGCGGGCAGCTCTGCCTGTGGCCCTGGCGAGGGATCTACTATGCGAAGCCAGCTGGGCTCCTGATCCAGTGGGGACTTGGAGAACTTTTATGTCTAGCTGGAGGATTGTAAATGCACCAATCAGCACTCTGTGTCTACTTGGGGGAGGGTTCGTGGAGTCACCAGTCATCACTCTGTGTCTAGCTCAAGGTTTGTAAACACACCAATCAGCACCCTGTGTCTAGCTCAAGGTTTGTAAATGCACCAATCAGCACTCTGTGTCTATCTGATCTAGTGGGAACTTGGAGAACTTTTGTGTCTAGCTCAGGGACTGTAAACGCACCAATCAGCACCCTGTCAAAATGGACCAATCAGCTCTCTGTAAAACAGACCAATCCGGTCTCTGTAAAATGGACCCATTAGTGGAATGTGGGTGGGGCCAGATAAGGGAATAAAAGCAGGCTTCCCAAGCCAGCAACCATAACCCACTCTCGTCCCACTCCATGCTGTGGAAGCTTTGTTCTTTCACTCTTTGCAATGAATCTTGCTGCTGCTCCCACTTTGGGTCCACGTCACCTTTATGAGCTGTAACACTCACCACAAAGGTCTGCAGCTTCACTCCTGAAGCCAGCGAGACCATGAACCCACTGGGAGGGACGAACAACTCCAGACGTGCCACCTTTAAGAGCTGTAATGCTCACTGCTAAGGTCTGCGGCTTCATTCTTGAAGCCAGTGAGACAATGAACCCACTAGAAGAAAGAAATTCCGGACACACCATCTTTAAGAACTGTAACATTCACCGCGAGGGTCCGTGGCTTCATTCTTGAAGTCAGTGAGACCAAGAACCCACCAATTCCAGACATACTAACACCAGGATTTGTGCATGTGTTTTCTTCCCCAAGAAAGCTATAAACGGTGAAAATTTTGCTGTAAGTTTCCCTGTGTCCTCTCTCACTCTCTCCCTTCCCTCTCCCCCAAAACTAAAAAGAATGTTAACTGCCCGTTTTTCTGTGACCAGCGGACCTTACCTATACTCCCAATTCCAATTCCTTGTAAACATACTTTGTAAAGTCCTGTGAGATCCTGTCTCCTTTGCCATGCTGCTGCAAGGTCATAAAGTAAATGAAACCTAAGTTGCAATTCTGGTTTTCCTCAAAATCTAAGACATGTCACCAAATAATTGGCTGCCTATGTTTCTTGCTCTGGTATCATCTTCCCACTGCACATATTTCATGACTTCAAGAGTTTAAAAGGCAATGGATAATCTAATTCTGGCTACCCGTTCGGGACCCCTTCCACGCTGTGGAAGCTTTGTACTTTCACTCTGCTCAATAAAGCCTACAGCTTTTTCTCTCTCTGTCTGTGTCTCTGTCACTCGCTGCGGTCAGCTGCTGCACCACGGCATCAATTGTTTGGCACGGCTAGGCAAGAACCTTAGGCGTTACAGCTTGGCGAGCCAGCCAGGAGTCTCCAGGAAAGACATCTAGGTCATCACGTGGTGAGTACAATCAGACGTCTTTCACTTGCTATTCTGTCCTGTTCTTCCTTAGAATTCCGAGGCTAAACACTGGGCACCTGTCAGCCACTTAAAGACAATTAGCATGACCGTCGGACTAAAGACACGGTGTCAGGATCTCTGGGAAAGGGCTCTCTAACAACTCCCGACCCTTTGGAGTTGGGAGCATTGGTTTGCTTGGAACCAGTTCTAATTCTTTTGCTTTCCGAGGTGGTCCTGAAGTACACCCGGGAATGTCAGCAGATGTCTTGGTCTCCCAGATATCCTGGTTGAGACCATGGCCCTGACAGAGGCTCCCCCTGCATGGGTTAGTGAGCAGGAGACAGCCACATCTTCTGACTCCTGCTTCCTGGGTCCTAATGTCCACCGGTTAAACTTCTTTCCTCATCTCATAAGCAAGGTTATTCCCGCTCTGCAGAATCAAGATTCCCTATTTAGAAGTCTTAAATTCTTGCAGTGGCACCCAGAAGATCCCCGTTCATGGCGCCCTCCAGGGTTTAGGCAGGTGTCACCATTTGATGGCTATTTTAAAGGGCCAGTTCCCCACCATAGTGATGGTCCCCCACATCAGGACAATTTAAAGACAGGTCTGTAATTTTCATGTGGATAGTAGAAGCCTTAGGGCATTTCTTCCATTGCTCCCCCGATAGAGCTTCCCCTTCCTTGGGGCCTCTCAAGAACAATCTGTGGTGCATAGGCACAGGTCTTAGAGCAGTTGAATTGTTTTTTCAACCATTCAATAATTGGTATTGGATGGAAAAAATATATAGTCAGTTGGGACACAGGATACTGGTACCACCTTGAGAGGGGGACTTACTCCTTTGATAGTAAGTGGGGACAGAAGGGTAAAGTACAGCAGCTATCCTCTCATCCCTGGCCTAGAGGACATCCACCACCCCCTTTAAGCTTACTAAGCCTCTTGTCGCTAATTCAGAGATTTCTCCATGAAGGACAGTTTTATGGCCAGGCCCACATAGATTGGGCCTTAGCATGTAAGCATCAGTGGTGCCCCCAACCCAGGCCTTGCCACCTTGGAACAGGTAGGACGAATTGGCAGAAGGACCACAATAAATCCAACATTCATTGTGCCCCATTTAGTAGTTAATGAGTGCACGGCAGGGGCAAGGGAAGTTTCCATCCTGCCAGTAAGCATGGTTAAATCCGGTAGATGGAGAGCTTAGGAAAAGCAGCCATGAGCTTTGAGGACAATTGGACCTGACACTTAGGGGACACCCTAAGGGAAGACGAGTCCCAGAACTAACCAGGGGTGTGGGCATCCCTGTGTTTAAAATTCCAGATGGGTACCACACTTTCAAAACCGGACACTCCCTTAAGATGTATCCTAAATAACTAGGACAAATTCGATCCTGAGACCTTGAAAAAGAAGCAGCTGATTTTCTTCTGTACCACTGCCTGGCCATAGTATTCCTTACAAAATGGAGAAACTTGGACCCCTGAGGGAAGTATTAATTATACCATCATTCTACAACTAGATATTTTCTGTAAACAGGAAGGTAACTGGAGTGAAGTCCCTTATGTACAAGCATTCTTTGCCCTTTGTGACAATACTGCCCTGTGCCAAGTCTGCAAGCTTTACCCAAATGACAGAGGCTCACAACTGCCTCCATACTCAGGGCCTCTTCCCTCAGCCCCACTCTCCTCCCCCAGTGACTCTCCTCCATCCAGCCCCACTGATGTATTAAAGGCACACCAGAAAGAGAATGTAAACTCCAAGAGCCAGGCACCCAAACTATGTCCCTTACAAGCAGTAGGAGGAGAATTTGGGCCCATTTATGTGCATGCCTCCTTTTCACTCTCAGATTTAAAACAAATAAAGGCAGATTTAAGGAAATTCTCAGATGATCCTGATAACTATATAGATATTCTGCAAAGATTGGGGCAGTCCTTTGATCTAACATGGAGAGAGATCATGTTACTTCTTGATCAGACCTTAAGTCCTACTGAAAAAGAAGCAGCAGGGTGTTACAAAACTGCTTCTCTCTGCTCTCACAATGGCCATATATATCCCCAAGGAAAAATGATCTGAGCTGACTGCCCTGAGAAATGGGGGGCCAATGCTTGCTGGACGTATTATATGCATAGAGGTATGTCTGATGGAGGAGGCATCCAAGATGAGGCTAAAGAAGGGCATATCCAATCACTTTTAATCCAAGTGATTAAAAACTTAGTCTAAGCCGGGTGCGGTGGCTCACGCTTGTAATCGCAGCACTTTGGGAGGCCGAGAAGGGCGGATCACGAGGTCAGGAGATGGAGACCATGGTGAAACCCCGTCTCTACTAAAAATACAAAAAATTAGCCTGGCGAGGCGGCGGGCGCCTGTAGTCCCAGCTACTCGGAGAGGCTGAGTCAGGAGAATGGCGTGAACCCGGGAGGCAGAGCTTGCAGTGAGCCGAGATCGCGCCACTGCACTCCAGCCTGGGCGACAGAGCAAGACTCCGTCTCAAAAAAAAAAAAAAAAAAAAAAAAACCTTAGTGTAGCTCTCTAGTACTCCCACTCCGTACAAGAAATTAGACCTTTCCAGGCTACAAGAAACCCTTAACTCCCATTCTTGTCTCTGGAGCCTGTTAAACACCACCCTTACAGGAATACAAGAGGCCTCTCCTAGTAATCCAACCAACTGTTGGATGTGTCTCCCCTTGCTTTTTCAACCATATGTCCCAGTCCCTGTCCCCGGGCAGTGGAACTTATCCACCCCAGTCCTAAACACCACCAAATCAATCGGTCCCATAGTCACCAATTTACCAGCCACAAAGGCCTCAAATCTCACATGCATAAACTTCAGCATGACTCCTCTCAATAAGGACACCTCCCGATGTCAGTCCTAGATATCAGTAACCTCAGGTTTCACCTGTCTAACTTCAGGCATCTTTTTCACCTGTGATAACACAGCCTATCAATGCCTAAATGGCACTCCAAAAAAACTATGCTTTCTCTCCTTTCTAGCACCTCCCATGTCCATATATACTGAACAAGAGTTACAAAGTCTTCTTGTACCCCAATCCTACCACACATGAGCCCTTATTGTCCCTTTTACTGTAGGAGCCGAAATATTGAGCAGGCTTGGGACTGAAATTGGAGGTATAATCTCCTCCACCCAATTATATTATAAATTATCACAAGAATTAAATGATGACACGGAATGAGTTGCCAACTCCCTAGTGACCCTACAAGCCCAGCTTAATTCTCTAGCTGCGGTAGTCCTCCAAAACTGAAGAGCCCTAGGCATATTAACAGCTGAAAGAGGAGGAACCTGCCGCTTCAAAAGAGAAGAATGTTGCTATTTCGTTAAACAGTCAAGAATCATTACTGAAAAGGTCAAAGAAATAAGAGAATGGATAGAAAGTAGGAAAAAGGAGCTTGAACACTCAGGACCCTGAAATATGTTTAACCAATGGATACCTGTGACAGCCATCCTACTATTACTCGCCTTTGGGCCTTTCATTTTTAACCTCCTTGTCAAATTTGTTTCCTCCATGATCGAGGCCATCAAGCTACAAATGGTCTTACAAATGGAACCTCAAATAAGCTCAACTTACGGCTTCTACCGAGGACCCCTGTCTCAACCTGCTGGTCCCTCGACTGGCCTAAAAATTTCCCCCCTGGAGGACACCACAACTGCAGGGCCCTTTCTTTGCTCCTAAGCAGCAGGAAGTAGCCAGAACAACCACCGCCCAGTTCCCAACAGCAGTTAGGGTGTCCTGTTTATATGGGGGACTGACAGGAGGTGCCAGCTGGGCTTCCCCGGGCAAGTAGGGGCTCAGAAAGCTGTGAAACTCAGGCATTTCCTGCATCAGGACTTACTTCAGTCCTGGATAAATAATATTGAAGACATACGCTTAAAATATTCCCAACACCAGGATTTGTGCATGTGATTTCTTCCCCAAGAAAGCTATAAACAGTGAAAATTTTGCTGTAAGTTTCCCTGTGTCCTCTCTCCCTTCCCCCTCCCCCAAAACTAAAAGGTATTTTAACTGCCCATTTTTCTGTGACCAGTAGACCTTATCTATATTCCCAATTCCAATTCCTTGTAAACCTACTTTGTAAAGTCCTGTGAGATCCTGTCTCCTTTGCCATGCCACTGCAAGCTCATAAAGTAGATAAAACCTAAGTTGCAATTCTGGTTTTCCTCAAAATCTAAGACGTGTCACAAAATAATCTGCTGCCTTTGTTTCTTGCTCTCGTAACCTCTTCCTGCGACACGTATTTCCTGACTTAAAGAGTTTAAAAGGCAATGGTATAATCTAACTCTGGCTACCCGTTCGGGACCCCTTCCACGCTGTGGAAGCTTTGTACTTTCACTCTGCTCAATAAAGCCTACAGCTTCTTCTCTCTCTCAGTCTGTGTCTCTATCACTCCCTGCGGTCGGCCGCCACACCAATTCTTTGGCGTGGCTAGGCAAGAACCTCAGGCATTACAGTATTACTGTCAAGTTGACCATAATTTATTACAACGTCAATGTTTAAACCAAATTTTGACAACTGTCCTCAAGAACTTCAGAATTTAATCACACATCATACTTACCAGAGAAACAGAGGCCCTCAGATATAAATTCTGTCAACTTCATATTCCAGAATTAGTAACTTTTAACATTTTCTTTTGGTTCTCGCCTGAGAAGTGCTACTAGTTTTTGCCAAAAATGAGGTTTTCATGTCGCCCAGGATTAAAACAACTCCCAAATTTTAGGGAAAAGCCTTAGTCTCTAAATCCTATTCTCTAGAATTATTCACTCTGCCCCTCTCCTAGGTCTTCTGTCTCTGCATTGAAGCAAGAGTCCTGCCATGGCCACCAGATCCTAGTTTACCACCGATCTCTTCTTTATATAGCCAAGATTCCTGAAAAGTACACTTGCTTTTCTTTTGTTTATTAGATTGTTCTTGGCCACAACACTGCTTTAACAATGCCATTATGTTAATCACCTAAAATATTTCTGTAAAGAATTATTTAATTAACAACATAAATACATACTACTCTTTATTGATTTTACCTTATTTCTCAAATACCAACATAGTCTTGCTATATTCCAAGCACTTTAAAAGTTTTAACTCATGTAATCTTTTGATAAAGAGTGTAATCAACCCTATGATGTATGTACTATTTCTGTTCCCCTTTACAAATGATAAAATAGTCACTGAGAAGATCCATAACTTTTCCAAGGCCACACAGCTAGCAAGTGGCAGAACTAGAATTTGAACATTATCATCTACTTCTACAGCGTTAGCATCTACTTTTAGCTACCTCTTAAATATTAGCATTTTATAATGTTTAATAATATTTTAAATGCAATCAATAGATAAATGTAAATATCTTTATTCACCCTTTATCTCCCCAAAATAATAAACATTCTCTCAAATATGCCACCTTCCATTCTATGAATGTTTTATATTATTATTAATCATGTAAGTGTCCATAAAATATACTTTATATAAATACTATTATATTTTCTAAAATAGTTTGCAATCTATTTTTCCTTGCTCATTATCCAAGGATAAACTCTAATGCACATTATGACTCATCTTTCTCATACATTCATTTTCACTACTATATTGTTTCTGTAGTACTAGAATATATTTTTCTGTTTTACTGTTTGTGTCATTCCTTTTTTTTTTTTTTTTTTGGCACAGGTAGCTGAGGTTTTTGTTGGGGAAAAAACAAATTGAATTGTTTTGTAGCTGGAGGCATGGACAAGGGGGCTACCCCAGGCAGTAAACTCCCCAGCCAGTGGGCTGAGGGCTAGAGCTGAGCCTCAGGTGGGTCTCCTGTTCCCTGTGCTCCCCTGCACAGTGGCCTCCCTCAGGGGCTCTGGGGCAGCTGCAGGAGGGGTATACTGAGAGGGTCTGCTATGGTTGTTCACTTGGGGCAGGACGTCAGAGGACTAGGACACTGGCTTCCCATCGCGGGTCTCCATCTTCACAACCGCGGCCCTGGTGGAGCTGGTGCAGTTGAAGGAGCTGGAGCCCGAGCCAGAGCCAAAGCTGGAGCCCAGGCGTAGCTGAGGCCGGGAGTTTTGAGGTCCCCACAGGCTGAGCTCAGGGCATCTGCATAACCGCTAGTGGTCTTCCTATGGATACTCACGTTCTGCAATCCAGACTCCAGCAGGCTCTCCTCGCCCTCCAGCAGCTTCCTGTAGGTGGCGATCTCAATGTCCAGGGCCAGCTTGATGCTCATCAGCTCCTGGTACTCGCCCGCAGCTGCTGCTCCAAGTCCTGCTTGGCCCGCTGTAAGGGCAGCCACTAGCTCGGACAGCTTGGCCTTGGCATCTTTAACAGCCAGCTCCCTGCGCTGCTCGGCAACTGTGATGGCGGCCTCCAGGGAAGCCCTCTGGCATTTGACGCCCTCAGTCTCAGCCTGGAGCTGGCTGCCGTTCCGATTCATCTTGGAGTTCTCAGTCTTTGTGAGCTGCGGGTCATCCCCGTGCTTCCCAGCCAGCGTCTGCAGCTCCTCATGCTTGATCTGGTACATGCTCTCAGCCTCAGCCCTGCTGCGCTTGGACAGCGTCATTGCTGAGGTCAAGGTGCAGTCCGACAAGATTGCCAAGCGCAGCAGGGCTGAGGTGCGGCTGTTGTCCACGGACAGCACCACAGACGCGTCCCAGATCTGGGATGCGGTTAACTGCCACAGCACCATTTGCTAGTCTATAAAATGTCCCATATGTCTTTCAGCAGTTTTAAGTAGTTTATGCACTTCAACGGCATAGATGCTATAGTTTTTAAAAATGTATATATAATTATTTGAAATTTATTTTCCAATCATTTAGTTTTGTGAATTTTGAATTTAAAAAAAATGTTCTTTAAGACCCCTCCTTAACGGTTGATAGATTCAGCAAGTAACAATATGAGACGTTCAGATAAATTTAAATTTCACATAACAATACTTTTCCCCTGTAAGCATGTCCTAAATATTGCATGGGGCATGATTATAATAAAAAAGTAATTATTTATATGAAATTCAAATTTATCTGGAATCCCTGTACTTCATCTAGCAACTCTATGATGATTAAAACAAAAGTAGAGAACTAAAATTTATTTTCGTACTTCCTATTGATAAAAAATAAAATTAGATGTTAATTATAGAAAGTTCACAAAGCTAAAAATTTAGAATAAATTTGAATGGTCAAACCTCAATACTATTTTATTGTGAATTTGCAGCATTTACTGCTTAATTTTCATTGATCTTTTGAGACATCCTATATATGTTCAGTTCTCTGAATTTGTATTTCATTTGTTCTGCAAACCTTTGATCTTGCCTTTTACCAAATTCAATTTTTTCTTCTTTGTTAATGATAAGTATATTTTGTCTATAATTGCCACGTGTTTGAAGCAAAGGGGCTGCATAAAATGAATTCATCCAAATGTATTAATCAAAATTCACTCATGAATAACTAATTGCCCAATCTAGTAACAATTTGACTCCTTATTTTCCTGTTCTTTAGGAAGTATTTGACATTTCTGGCCGGGTGCAGTGGCTCATGTCTGTAATCCCAGCACCTTGGGAGGGCAAGGCAGGTGAGTCACTGGAGATCAGGAGTTTGAGACCAGCCTAGTCAACATGGTGAAACCCCGTCTCTACTAAAAATACAAAAATGAATTGGGTGTGGTGGCACACGCCCATAATCCCAGCTGCTCAGGAGGCTGAGGCAGGAGAATCTCTTGAACTTGGGAAGTGAAGGTTGCAGTGAGTTGAGATGGCACCACTGCACTCCAGACCAGGTGACAGAGTGAGCCTCTGTCTCAAAAAAAAAAAAAAAAATATATATATATATATATATGTAATTTCTGACCACTCCTAGTTTATGAGCCTATTTCTTTTGCTTTCTTCTGCCTTCCAATAGCTTTCATTTCTCTAACCTTCCGCCCTTTTATTATGTTTATTATGTCCATTCAGATCTCCCACATCTATAATCTCAAGGATTTTGTCCCTAGCAGTGTTACTTATTTTTTAATATAATCCCCTTCTTCATAAATGAGCTCATCAGATTTGCAGCATAAATTAAACATACACATTGGCAGCCCTTACTGTATTGTTCCAGTACAGCCCTTTCTCTACATTAGAAGTATGATTTGACACACATGTCTAACAGTCTCTGAACAGCCTTTGTTAGATTACACTTAATCTGTTATTAATGGAAGTGCTTATCTTACCCTACTTCTGTTTAAATATTTCACCTGTCCCGGTTTCTCTATCTTGATAGTGGATAACGACCACTCACCAGAATTGCCCAAATCAAATATATAAAAGGAAAGAGTGTCTTCTTGGTAACTGCTCTCAAATTGAGCACAATTTTTATTAATTCAACCTCCTAATTATTTTTCCAAACTGTCATTTTTTTATTCCTCCTCTAATGTGTCTTATATGTTTTACTCCAAAATTCATCCTTTAAAAATTGTATTAATTACTGCAGTATTTCCTAACACAGCTCCTTGGCTTTAGTTTTACTTCCCAGAGAAGAGTACTTCTCTCTTTGCCAGATTGAAGTTTTTTTAATAAAATCAGATCATATGCACAATCCTTTAATTGACTTTTTGTGTGTCATGCAAAGCCATTCATAGTCTCGCACATGCCAACTTTTCCAAATACATCTACAACTTACCAAATGGATAGTGTTTGAAGCCTACTAAATTTTATATTCAACTATCAAACAATCTGCGGTGTCTCTTATTATTCAAACTATTTGTTTCCCCTGTCTACCAGGAACACTTCTGCTGAATTATACTGTCCTGTTTCAATGAAATCAGATTTAGCCTGTGATTTCCTTTGAACACTGAAAAATACATAGATGTAATACACGTCACTTTTCGGCAAAGCTATATAGAAGTTAATTCTTGAGTCTGCCATATGTCTTTTTCCTCTACCACAAAGTTGTTCCATCTGTCTTGGTCCCTGAGCTGTAGCTGAGCCACAATGATAATAAATATTACTAAGAAATAAATTTTTGTTGTAACTTACTATAATGAGAAGATCATTATTCAGCATAACGACCCAATTTGGTGCACTGATACATTGCTCATGTTCTCTCATGACTCTGCCCTAGAATGAACTGGATGTTTTGCTTAGAGGCTAGTTGTATGCTTGATATCTAACACTACTCATAATTGATATACCAAGTGAGGCATCATGTCTTCCAATCTGATTTGTGGTCTTTCCTGTATTATTATACTGACCTCTATTTTAGAATATATTATACTAGTTTATAAATTTCAATTATCTATATTCTCCTTTTAAGTCCCCTCGGAGCAAGATCTTTCCTGTTTGCATATAACTAATTATTGTTGTGATTAGCACAACATATATGAGGGACTTCAAAAAATTCATGAAAATGTTTATTATGAAAAACTATGCATGGTTTTCAAAAACAATTTGCACCAAAATAAATTCATACTAGCTTTTAAAAACAAGTCTGAACAAGATCAGGTTTGAGGCACTAAAAAGTATAAATCAACAGTTTGAAAAGAGCCCCTATCAAAGCAACACGAATTCTGCTAAAATTGAAACAAGAACAAACATGAAATTTATGGTGAAGCTTGGATGAAAGAATGGTGAAATCATTGATGCTTTACAGAAAAGTTTATGGGGATAATTCCCTGAAGAAATCAGTACTTTAAAAATGGATAACCTGTTTCAGGAAGGGACAAAACCCCGTTGAAGATGAAGCCCACAGAGGCAGACCATCCACATCAACTTTGGAGGAAAAAGAAACTTGTTCTCAAAATCTTGTATAATCAATATATATTAGTTTAAATAATAAAGGTATCAACTAGCAGTATAAAGATAGAATTATTTTCACATGTATTTACATCTCTTGAGGTTAAGAGATTGAGACCAGATTTTCTGAGAATATAGGCAAATAGAGAATCTAGAGACTTGAATCTTAATATATTTCCAAATCTTGATTTTTTTTCTGCCAATACTCCAAGACTGATATTTGGGTCAGCAGTCAGTGAGAAATTCTTATCTGTAAATAACAATTTACAGATTGTTATTGAATAGTTATTATTGTTATTGAATTGTTAATAGAAATAGTTAATAAATAACAATCCTTATCTGTAAATACTTACTCTTGGAGTAAGTAACTCACTGAGGAGTGTTCCAGAAAATGTGGTTGTTTTCCTTCTTTGCCAAAATGTAAAAATATACAGAAGATCCTCTGATCCTAAAATATTCACAAAACAGCCCTTCGTGACGAGCTTCAACTCAATACAAAAGGGAATTATCAGCAATAAAAGCAAGGAGCAATTATCTCCATAATTTTGTGAATGCCATCTAATTTGAATCTGTAATGGACAGCAAATGAAATTATGCTCAATGTAGTTCCTGAAACTTTGTTTCCCATCCTGTATGTCATTCAGTAAATGGGAATTACATTCATCCTGCCTAATTTTATTTGAATTATTCTACTTCATATGTCAAAATCAGTTTTTAAGACCTATAATTTTTAACTTTAAGCTATGACATACACACAGTTTCTTACTTTTCTATTCTCACTGACATTACCTTAAAGCAAGTCCTGTACTTTTCATCCTCGATGAATGAAATCATCTTTAAAATTATTTCTTAACTTCCAAGTTATCCATTTATTTTCAACAAATTATGTCCTGCAAATGTCAGTTTCACATTGTCTCCCAAACGTTATCATTTGCTATAATTGACTGAAAACAAATTCTTATGCTTTCTTTGTGAGGGTAAAATTGATAATTCTTCCGGAGGTAAATCTGGAGAGACTGGATAAACCTGGTACACTTGCCAAATGATTTAAGATCCCAATCCCATCTCAAATTACTCGAAGTTGACGGAATAATATATTAATAGGTATGAAGGTGCTATAATGTGACAGAGAGAAGTGATAAGTTTGAGTAAGAGAGCATAGGGTTCTGGTTCCCGACAATAAGGTAGACCAGCATAGACTTCAGCTTTTCTTCCAAAAAATAAATCCAGGGGCCAGGCATGGTGCCTCATGCTTGTAATCCTAACACTTTGAGAGGCCAAGGTGGGCAGATTACCTGAGCTCAGGAGTCGAGACCAGCCTGGGCAACATAGTGAAACCCTGTCTCTACTAAAATACAAAAGATGGGTGTGGCAGCATACACCTGTTGTTCCAGCTATTTGGGAGGCTGAGGCAGGAGAATTGCTTGAACCTGGGAGGTGGAGCTTGCAGTGAGGAAAGATCATACCACTGCACTCCAGCCTGGTCGACAGAACAAGACTCTGTCTCTACAAAAACAAACAAACAAACAAATAAATCCAGGAAAACCTACAGAATTAAAATGGAGAATTCGAACTGTATTTAAAGTGAGAAAAATCATTCTCTATGCTGTCATCATACACACACACACACACACACACACACACACCAGGCATTATCGGTTCAGAATGTGGTTCAGAATGTGCAGTGTTTGCAGGTATATGACTATGCCACATCGTTGCTGGGTGAAATATTGATAAAAGAAGGTTATGGACAATCAGCTATTTTAGACATTTACTTCTTTAACCCCGCTTTCTCTAAATGTCGAGTGTTCATAGAATAAAAATTAAATAAAATGTCTCCTCCCTCTCTAGAGAGTCTCTGAGTGAAGTAGCATCAAACTGGGTTAGTTGGCAGTGCCTTTGTGTTCCCTGACACTCTATTTGAAGTCTACTCTTATCCTCTTTTTAAGCTCAGATTGACAAACTCAACTTGAGGCCTGCACTTTTGCCTTACTTCTGTACACATAACTAGACAGGAATGCTCATATTCCAAGGTGAAGGTACACACATAACCAAAATAATTACACATCTGAGAAAATGAACCACTATTATAGAAAGCGAGAATAATAAACACCATTCACCTCATGAAGCAGAGCTTCAGAAATGGATACAATTTTTCTGAAATGCCATAGGGCAAATAATAATTATAAAATAAACACTAAGAAATAGAAAATATAAAGTTAAAAATGACAGAGAATGAATTAAATATGTTTGTAAAGAGAAAACATGTACATAAATAAACAGTTAATAAATAATGAACATAAACCTGTAAATCAAAACTAATACCATTCAAATTCAAGGGTCTCAAAGGATGCCACCTGGGTTATATAATCCAAACTATACACCTAGGTTAAATTTAATAAGATAAAAAAGAAAGACACCTGAAAACTTCAACGAAAAAAAAAATCTACAAATACAAATAAAATTGATGCTAGCTTTTTCAATAGCAGCATGAGATTTAATAATACATTGTAGTTATATTTTTTATAGACATGTGATAAAAGAAATTAGAACCTAGAATTAAACCTTTACTCAAAACTCTATTTAATTTTCAGGGCAATAAAAATGTTCTGAAGCACACAAGAACTCAAAAGCATGTTAAGTTAGCTAGGCTTCTCTAGAGGGACAGAACTAATAGGACAGATGTATGTATGAAGGGGAGTTTATTAAGGAGCATTGACTCACATGATCACAAGGTGAAGTCCCACAACAGGCCATCTGCAAGCTGAGGAGCCAGTCTGAGACCCAAACCCTCAAAAGTAGGGAAGCTCAAAGTGCAGCCTTCGGTCTGTGGCCAAAGGCCCCAGAGTCCCTGACAAATCACTGGCGTAAGTCCATAGTCCAAAAGCTGAAGAACTTAGAGTCTGATGTTCAAGGGCAGGAAGCATCCAGCACAGGAGAAACGTGAAGGCTGGAAGACACAAGTCTGCTCTTTACAACTTCTTGTGCCTGCTTTTTTCTAGCTGTGCTGGCAGCTGATTAGATGGTGCCCACCCAGACTGAGGGTGGATCTGCCTCTCCCAGTCCACTGACTCAAATGTTAATCTCCTTTGGCAACACCCTCACAGACACACCCAGAAACAATGCTTTGTATTCTTCAGTCCAATCAAGTTGGCACTCAATATTAACCATCACACTTGTCAAATGAAGGCAAATTTTTGAAACATTCTTTCAGAAAGTACTTGTGAAATAAATTCAAAATAATGTTAAAAAATATGGAAGAAATGATAATCAAATAATTTAGTAACTTAATCATGAATTGCCAAATAAAAATTAGAGGCATAAAAACAAAATTTCTAGACAATATCAACATGGGATTACACGAGAAAGTATATGAAAGACTGCTAATTAATTGCTTCTAAAAATAACAGTTTTATTAAGATATAATTGATAAATCAGAGAATTCACCTTTTAAGAAGACACAGTTAATTATTTTTACTATATTCACAACGTTGCATATTCATCACCACAATCACTTTTACATTTTAATCATTCCCAAAAGGACACTTGTACCAATTAGCAGTAATTCTGTATTTTCCTCCAAACATATGTTAAATTAATTTAATTTGGCCCAAACAAGCCTCTATACTTGGGTGAAAAATTTGGCCCAAAGCAGCTGCATATAGTGAACTGCCACCTAGCTTAATGTGCAAGCAACTTGTAATCCATCCAAGAGTGTACCCTCATACACAGGCAACTGAGTCTCAGCCAGTCTTAATAGCTAAACGCTCAGCCAATCCCAGGCTGAAGGCTGCCAAATTATGCCCACATAAGGCAAATATGAAACTCTCTGGTTACAATCAATAATCTCTGCAGGGCATTTTTTTGCTTGTTTTTAATTTATAATACAGCTCACAATACTTTTTTGTAGAATTTGATTAGTAGATTCTGTCTTATGCTGTCTGTACATTGCTCTAAAGAAATATTTGAGACTGGGTCATTTAAAAGAAAAAGATTAATTGGCTCACAGTTTTGCAAGCTGTACAGGAGGCACAGCGATCACGGCTGAAGGCAAAGAAGGAGCAGGCACATCACATGGTAAAATCATGAGAGAGTAAGAGAGAGAGAGAAAGGAAGAGAGAGAGAGAGACAGAGGAGGAGAGAGAGAGAGAGAGAGACAGAGAGAGAGAAACAGAAAGAGAATGCAAAAGTTAGGAGAGAGTTGCTACATGCTTTTAAATGACCAGATCTTGTGTGAACTCAGAGCAAGACTTATCACTAAGGGAATGGTCCAAGTCATTCACAAGAAGTCCGCCCCCATGATCCAAACACCTCCCACCAGGCCCCATCTCAAACACTGGGGATTACAATTCAACATGAGATTTAGGTGGGACACCCAAACCATATCAGATTCCAAAATTCATAGGGAGTAGCAAGAGATCCATAATTGCCAAAATAATCTTGAAAAAAGATGGTTCAGAATGCTGCCCAGTTCTCAATCTGTTTATTGCTCAACTACAGTTCATTAAATTTCACTGTTAATATGCTCTCTTTAACATCCTCAACTATAGGCAACCACAAATCTTTTTTATTTCTCTATGGATTTGGCTACTCTGAAATTTTTAAAAAAGAAAATCATACAATTTGTGTTCTGATGACTGGCATCCTTCATGTATCATGATATTTGCAAGGTTCATTCATATGAAGGAAATGTGTAAAACTAATTCTATCCACAGATGACATGATCTTATATAAATAGAAAATTTCAAGAAATTTTATTAATAAATAATTAGGACTAACAAATGAATTCAGAAAGAAAAATCAGGAAACAAAATCAATATATACAAATCAAGTTTGTATACACTTGAAGGATCTGGAAAAAAATGTATTCCTTTTATAGTAACATCAAAAATAATAAAATACAGGGGAATACATTTTTAAAAAAGAAATGCAAAACTTTACTATGAGAATCAGAAGAGATTGTTGAAGAAAATGAAAGAAAACCTAAGTAAAGGAAAAACACCCCATGATCATAGGTCAGAAGATTCAATATTGTTCAAGTGTTAACACTCTCCAAATTTATCTCCAGTTTTAACACAATACCAATGAGAACAGCAGCTGATTTAGTTGTAAAATTTGACTAGTAGAATATAAAATTTCTATGGAATAGCAAGGCATCAAGAATTGTCAAAATAATCTTGAAAAAAAAGTTGAAGGACTCACACTTCTTGACTTAAAAACTGATTACAGTTTTCAGATGGTAACCAAGACAGTGTAGTACTGCCACAAGTATGGACAATATAGATCAACGGTATAGAATTGGGATTCCAGAAATAAAACCATGTGTTTATGATCAACTAATTTACAACAAGAGAATCAAAACCATCCAATGGAAAATTAATAGTCTTCCAATAAATGTTGCTGGGACAACTGAATACCCACATGTAAAAAAATTAACCCCTGTATTGTATTTTATACAAATATTAACTAAAAATTGATTAAATATCTAAATGTATAAGTTGAAAGTATAAAACTCTGTGAAGAAAATATAGGCACAAGCCTTCATGACATTGATTTCTTAGAAAATATGATTTCTTAGCTATGACACCCAAAGCTCAAGCAACAAAAACAAAAATAAAAATAGATAAATTGACATAATCCATGAAACCCAAAACTTTTGTTCTAGAAAAGACATTATTAAAGAGTGAAAAGACAACCCAAAATATTGGAGAACATTTTTGTAAATCATATATCTGATAAGGGACTTGTATCTAGGATACAAGGAATTGTTACCACTCTATAATATAGAGACAAATAGCACAATTTTAATAATGGACATTAGAGTTGAATAGACCTGTCTCCAAAGAAGATATGAAAATGGCCAATAAGCACATGAAAAGATGCTCAAAATCCTTACCTATTAGAAAATTCCAAATCAAAACCATAATAAAATACTACTTCATACCACTAGGATGGCTATAATAAAAAATTCTAATAGTAATAAAAACTTTGGTGAAGATATGGAGGAACTGGGACCCTTGTATTATGTTGAATGTAAAATGGTGCATCTGCCATGGAAAAAAGTCTAGAGTGATCCTCAGAAAGTTAAACATAGATTTACCAAATAACCTAGCAATTCCACTCCTAGGTATATATGCAAGTATATATGAAATGGAAACATTTGCAACAAAAAAACTTGTTAATAAATGTTAGCAGCATTATTTATAATAGCCAAAAAGTGTAAACAACTCAAGTTTCTGCCAACTGATAAAGGACCAAATAGAATGTGGCATATCTATATAATAGAATGTCATTCAGCAATAAAGCGATTAAAGTATTGATATATTGTATTTTATCCCTGAATTTCTCTGGCTGGAACCACCAATATGATGTTAATAGAACTTGTAAGAGTGGAATTTTCTTCTTGTTCTTGATCTTAGGGGGAAAGTAGTCAGTTCTTCACCAAGTGTAATGTTGGCTGTGGGTTTTCATACATGTACCTGTACTTTACCAGATTGAAAAATTCCCTTCTATTTCTAGTTTTTAAATGTTTATTATAGAGTGGTGTTAAATTTTATAAAAAATTGCATGTGTGGAGATGACTCTGTTTTTTGTTCTTTGTGATATGGTCTGGTATATTAAATTTATTGATCTTCATATAATCAACAAACTGCGTTTCTGTGATAAATCTCACTAGGTCGCGGCTTACAACCTTTTCTTTTTTTTTTTTTTTACACATTGCCAGATTAAGGTGGCTAAAATTTTGTTGAGAATATATGTGTCTCTATTTATAAAATAAATTGATCCGTAGTTTTCTTTTCTTGTGATGTTTTTCTCTGTTAGCAATTGCATTTTAAGATATATTTATTTCTAGATAGAAATATATAGAGACTGATCGATAGATAAACAGACACAAACACATATACATGCATACTACCTTTTAATATATACGTGTGTAAGTATATAATTTTCAAGAAATCAGTAAAGGCTAATATAAGTATGAATTTTAAATAAAGATGCAACTGTAATAAAAATGGAAATTGATTTTAAACTGGGATCAAATAAAACTGCTCTATCCAATGGAAAGCATAAAAAAATGGATAATTTTGAAAACTACGGGTTATATATAGTAAGTGAGAAAAGTGAAGAATAGTATGAGCAGTAAATCTGACTTAAACAGTATCGCATTAGGTGAGTTAAATCTACCATTGTAGAAACTATACTACACTTCCAAATGCATAGAACAACCAAATATAATAATACCCAGTCGATACTAAAATACATATAAATGCACAAAGAAAAGAATAGGCAAAGTTATATGAATTTTAAAAAGCAAAATAAAGCTACAGAGGCAATTTCATATCTGACAAAATTAAGACACAAATAGGGAAATATATATTGTAAAAAGTAATAATAGGGAAGAAGATAAAACCATCAACAAAATATGTCCACATAACACTAAAATCTTGCATTATGTTGTATAATAATTTATAAAACTATAAAAAAGACAAAAAATAGCTTGATATCTTTCATACTACTGCCTCACAAACTGAGATCTGACAGATACAGAATTAAGATATAAATATTTAAATGCTACTAATAATATAATAAATACAAAGCCTATAAAAATAAACATATTCCTAGAAAAGTATAAAATACCATAATTAACTAAAACTTGGAAGCTTGAATATGACTATAAGTATTTTATTTTTACTTTTATTATTTTTTGAGACAGAGTGTCACTTTATTACCCAGGCTGGAGTGCAGTGGCACAGTCTCAGCTCACTGCAACCTCTGCCTCCTGGGCTCAAGCAATCCTCCTTTCTCAGCCTCCTAAGTACCTGGGACCACAGGTGCATATCACCACACCTGGCTAATTTTTTTGTATATGATTTCTAGAGTCAGGGTTTTGCCATGCTATCCACGCTGGTCTCGAACTCCTGAACTCAAGCAATCCACTAGCCTTGACCTCCCAAAGTGCTGGGATTAAAGGCATGAGCCACCATGACCAGCCTGAATATAAGTATTTTAAAATGTAGCCACACCATATAACCTAGCAATTCCACTTCTAGTTATATAAGCAAATCAATATCCCAAAAGAGGTATCAGTCCTCTCATATTCATTTCAGCATTATTCACGACAGGCAAGACATGGAAACAATCAAAATGTCCTGTGGATGAATGAATTGATTTTTTAAAATATTTTTATATATAAGGAATGTGTGTGTATATGTATATATAAAACATTTCATATATATATGTATATAGGAAATCCTGACATTTGTGACAACATTGATGAACCTTGAGGGCATTATGCTAAGTGAAATAAGACAGAGAAAGACAAATACTGCTGCAACAGTTGTGAAACATGTGCATCTCGCTTGTATGTGGAATCTAAAAAAGTCAAACTCAGAGAGCAGAATGATGGCTGCCAAGGAGTAGGGAGGGGGAATATGGGGAGATATTGTTCAAAGTTTACAAACTTTCAATTATCAGATATCTAAGTTCTGAGGATCTGACGTACAGCATGGTGACTACAGTTAGCAACACTGTTTTATACATTTGGCCTTTACTAAGACAGTGGATATTAACTGTCCTTTCCCCTCCCAAAAAATAATGTAACTAGGTGAGGTAATGAACGTGTTAATTAACTTGGTTGTGCTAATCATGCCACAGCGTATTTGCATATCATGGCAGTATTGTACACCTTAAATATGTACAATTGTATTTGTCAATTATACCTCAAAAAAGCTGGAGGAAAAACCAATACAGAAAAAAATAATAATAAAAACAGGAGAGACAGACATTGTTCCTTGACTCTTGCTTCTGGCTGATTAAAATAAAAATTCTCCTATCTGAAGGATTAGCACATGACCTCAGGGCAGACTTTGGCTACAGTGCTGGCTAGCCCATTTGGAGAAAAAAATGCTTTCTTTTCTTTTTTATTTTTTTTTTTGTTTGTTTGTTTTGGTATGCTGAGGATTCTCCTGACTTTCTTACCAGCTCAGCAATACATTTGAATATTTTTAATTCAACATTGTAAAGTTATTTTGTACCAGAAGATGGTTTTTAGGCTATCAAATTATCCATATAACAAGAAATAGAAAATGTCTCACACATTTTCCATTACATCCAAAAGTCATAAAATAAAAAGTTATTCAGGAACTTCCTTTTCAACGACCACATATATGTTTGTTAAAATCAGAAAAATAAAAGAAACCTATCCTAAGACTCATCTCTGACATTCAACATTTCTTGAAAATCCACAAGTTACAAGACTGATTTTTAGGAATTAAATAGAAGAAGCAGAGAATATAGTTTAATTTCTCAAGTAATTCATGGTTTAGGAATAGTAATAGAACAAACACCAATTAGTCTTCCTTATTAGGGAAGAGATGTTTTACTTGACACTGTTTCTTTTAAAGTGACTTAAAATGCAATCGATCTTTCGACTTTTTCTCAGTGTCAGGTAAATCTTTCATTATCTTTCATGATAACTATATCTATTTCTACAATTTTCATGAAAAGAGACATCTTTTTTTATTTTCAGTTGTTGTAGTATTACCCAATAAGGTGCAGAGAGGTTAAATTATCCGGTAAAAGTAACTGAAAACTAGGTTCAAATATGATTTCAAGTGTTCACTCAACTTGACTGTTGACATAACACCTCAAGGGATCACAAAACCCATGCTCTCGTGCTTTTGCTGTTATATATATATATATATAAAATAATTAATAACACGCCCCAGAAAGATCCAAGTGTAACACTTATATGGTAAGGTATATTGCCTAAACATTAAGCAATCTCTGGGATGTTTCTTCTTTTTTATTTTTTAATTTTTAAAGATGGGGTTGTGCTATGTTGCCTAGGCTGGAGAGCCTTTTTATTTTTATTTTGACATATTTATATATCTTAAGTAAAGAATGGTATTTGGTATTTGGTTATAAAAAACAAACAAAAACCTGTCCAATTATACTCATTATGACCAAAGCAATGGTCAAGACTTCGTAACTCTCAGCCTTTGGCAGAAGGATGCATTGTCTCAAACGATCCTTGGACTTAATTTTATAACTTAACAACCAGTTAAACCCTAAAGACATCAAATAATAAAAAAATTATATACACACATAGGTTTAGAATAATTGTCATTGAGAAGCAATATAAACTTTATAACACCTCCATAAATAATTGTTCTTAAATGAATACCCATGGCATATTTGAATATCTAGAGTTGAATATTAGCTAAGTAATGACTTTAGGCAAGACACACACGTGTGCAGATACACACACAGCAGGAATGACAGTGCTTACATTCACAAGGAAGTTGTAACTAAATGCATATAAAATATCTAATATTTTGTATATTACATGATCACATCTAACAATAATATTTTCTGCCTTCAAATAAAGTTTAAAAATAAAAAAAAACAAGATTTTTTTAGCTGTGTTTTATAATACTCTTTGACTTGTGTGTGAAGTAAAACAGTGGATTTATTAGCCTTTCTCTAGAATTTATTTGGTTTTATATAAATTAAGTGTATTTTCTTTCTTTTCTGGACATCCTATATATGCAACCTCAACAAACATATGTAAGGTATGTCACTTTCAGAAAATGTAAGCATTACATTGATATGCATAACTTATACATTTTATAGTATTTTAATAGCTACAGCTCAGAAATAATACTTTAAATTCTATGTCTTTTAAAATGGCACCATTTCTAACAATTATTTACACCTCTATTTCTTCCAATGTTTTCGGGATTCACTGAGAGTTGGTTATGCTGTGCCAAACTTAAAACTGTAGTTCATTGCATGACTAAGTAGTCTTTTTGTAAATTATGAAACAAATAATTGCATTAAATATAAAAATTAAAAGATAAATTTGATAGTAGAATTTTTTCAAAAATAATATAGAAAGATTTAAAATATTATTAT
Source organism: Hylobates moloch (assembly GCF_009828535.3). Taxonomy (NCBI): domain Eukaryota; kingdom Metazoa; phylum Chordata; class Mammalia; order Primates; family Hylobatidae; genus Hylobates; species Hylobates moloch. The sequence continues at coordinate 79,744,660 of NW_026652291.1, forward strand.
TTGATTAGCATTCCATAAAAATTTTGATCACATGCAATACATAATATTTAAAAAATTAAAGAAATTAATATGCTAGCCATTCAGTAATTAAATGTATGTTATTTCTAAAATAGTATGTTACATAAAATAGAATTAGTTAACGAGATAGTAATATATTGAAGTAATTTTAAAATAACTAAACATAGGTAAGCAGTTTGGAATATTAAATAACTTGAAGTATTGGGTTTCATGCGTATATAGGGCATGCTATTTTAATCCTATGAGAAAAACATCCTATTTGCTTTCATTTTAGTGCCCTCTTATGGACTTCTAATTCTATGTATCCTGATTCAAGCCTACATAGGTCTTTATATTTCGAAGTAATTTGAAATAGTAAACATTTCTTTTTTTTTTTTTTTTTTCTCGCTCTGTCGCCCCAGGCTGGAGCGCAGTGGCGCGATCTCGGCTCACTGCAAGCTCCGGCTCGCGGGCTCACGCCATTCTCCTGCCTCAGCCTCCCGAGTAGCTGGGACTACAGGTGTAGCCACCACGACCGGCTAATTTTTTGTATTTTTAGTAGAGATGGGGTTTCACCATGTTAGCCAGGATGGTCTCCATCTCCTGACCTCGTGATCCGCCCGTCTCGGCCTCCCAAAGCGCTGGGATTACAGGCGTGAGCCACCGCGCCCAGCCTGAAATAGTAAACATTTCTCAAATGTGAAAGATAGAACATATTTTTATACTTAGCTAATATTCATACTTAGCTTTATGTGTTATAATGGTTGACTAATTAATTTGGATTTTTTCAAGTATTGTGAAATTACCTAGTGTATTATAATTTAGAAATAAGTCAGTTTAAGATTTATTATATAAACTAAATTACAGCAAATGTAAGTTACAATACCAATATAATGATAATGCAATATAACATCATTTCCAGCATAATTTTTAAGGAATGTGGAATTCCTCGTATAATGTAATAGTTGATGGCTGTCTGAAGAATAGGAGGCTCTCTGTGGTACTGAAATATTCCATTTTCTTTCAGGCACTTGCTATAAACGTGCATGACAACTGCTTTCATGCAGGTGAACAATAGAATAACATTTTAATCCTCATTCTAAAAGAAGGATTGGTCACAGAGAAAAGTAACTTCAATTATTTTCTAAAAAATAAAAGGTGAAGGAAATTGTACTACTTATAAAGTGGTCATTGCTTACATAGTGACATTTCATTCAACATACATCATTCTAAAAAAATCAAATAAAATAATTGACAAGTTCTTATGCTCCACATATCCTTGGAGTCCTCTCAATTCTAAAAGGATGAATGTTGCTATTGATATTTTTGGTAGAAGAGTAATTGCATACCCTTTATTCCTTAGTCATTATAGATGACAATAGAATATTGAGAATGACAACTAGATGCCTTATTTTCAATATATTTTTCTCTTTTAAATGGAAGTCTTTTGGAATCATTGCTAGTGTAATATAGAGCCTGGGAAAATTAAAATAACAAATTAAAAAATAACCAACATGCATCTAAGTCCAAAATATACCTCTCCTGATACTTTCACACACATGTAAAACGAAAAAGGCAGTATTGATAAATAACACTACGTTTCTGAGGAAAAGACATTCACATAGCAGTGTTAGATTTATGTAGAACCGCATTTTTTGTCCTTTTTTTTTGCTATACCACAGAATTACTGTTTCTCTCTCTTTCCTTCTATTTGAGATTAAGCTAATATTAAGGTGAAATGTTTATAGATGATGTCATAGTTTCCTCTTAAGTTTATTTAAAACCCACAGTGTTGAATACTCTAATATTAAGTACCCTGCAATTTGAACTTCAAACAATTCAACTGAAATTGAGTTTCACAGATTTAAACTTTTTTTAATCTCATGCAGTATCCTAATTACTTATTTGAATATATTAAATGACTTGCTTTTATATACAATTAGTATTTGTATACAATTAGTATTTGGATGCAGTTAAGGAACACTATTTCTGTACTATGAATAAATAATGACTGAAAATTTAAAACCCATATTAGATAAAGTAAAAAGTTTATCTTCTCTCTCTAAACTGCATCTTGTCAAATCCATCTTATACTGAAATACTCAAAGCAAGTTCGTCCATCACTAAGGACCCATATTAATTATTTTTATTTTTATTATGTCAGGTTAAATGATGTTCACAAAATTATGGAGATAACCCATCCCTTAGTTTCATCAGGTTTCCTTGTTATTACTTATACATTTTATCACACAACTAAGACTGTATGTATGCTCTTTGACATCAGACTCAGTTCTAATTGCTTTTTATATTTTCTAGAGTATATACCCCATTCCAGTAGATAATTGCTGATAAGAAGAATAAATTTTTAAAGAAATAGGAAGGGTGAAAGGAAACTGATTGTTACTAAACCTTTTTAAGCCAGAAATTTCATGAGAAGAAAGCATATGGGTTTCTCCTTAAATGAGTTAAACTATGGAGAATAGTGAGCTAGAGAGAAGAGGCTTCAGTATGGCCCCTGTGACAGAGGTCAGTATCAACAGACTAAGAATGAGGACAAGGAATAGAGCTCATTCATTATTTTCTCTAACAATAATTAGAGAAGTAATTATTCTTCAGTGTTTATCATAATACACTAAGGACCCCCAGAAATTGTTCCTTTCCTAATTATTTAACAGAAGAAGTGATACCATAACTTAATCAAAATTATATTAATCCTATAATTTTTAAAGAAAAATATTTATTCAGTGTTATCATGCATTTTCCACAGAATTGTTAAAGAAAAGTAACAGAAGATATATATAATATGTTGACAGTGGTGGGGAATTAAAAGTATGAGAGATATGCAAACTGTTATTAACAATGCTATCAACATAATTTTTCTTTATCTGAATTTAAACTACTAATAGTATAAAAATAGAGTCAACAAAAAGGTAGTTTTTAATAGACACATATTTATAAGGGGATTTTTTAATCTACCCCCTCAAATGTATTCTTTGTGTTATAAACAATTCAATTATACTCTTAGTCATTTAAACATGTACAATTAAATTGTTATCGACTATAGTCCCTCTGTTGTGCTATAAAATAGCAGATCTTATTCATACTTTCAATTCTTTTTTTGTTGTTGTTGTTAATCCGTTAACCATCCCCACCTCCTCTGTTCCCTCCCACTGCCCTTCCCTGCCTCTGGTAACCATCCATCTATTCTCTATCTCCATGAGTTCAATTGTGTTGATATTTAGGTACCACAAATAAGTGAGAACACATGATGACAAGCCAGGAATAAGGGCATTTTTACAAACTTAATTGAATATACATTCTAAAACATCCCCATCTTCATTATTAATTTAGAAATGAGGCCAATAACACTCATAAAAGAATATGAGAGGAGTTAAATTTTCAGGATCATTAATTTACCAAAATTTTATTTTAGTTCAATAATCTAATAACAGTTACCCAAGTCGGTTTTAATATTTTACCACAGATAACCAAGCAAATCTGCTAAAATTTTTGCTAAATACTAGAATTTCAAAATTAATATGAGCTAAAACAATTTTTAATGGAAAATGTGCATGTTACTTTCCCCTCTCAGAGAGCTTAGTTTGAGCTCTGTCTAGTGGCAATGATGTGGCAGTAATAGAATGCCATACAAATTAGCAGGCAGAATCTAGTGGGAGTAATAAATTATAGAAATAAAATAATTAAAAAGCTTGATTTTCAAGAATGATGACATTTAGAGTCCTTGAGTATGCATATATTTGATGCTTTTACTAAAATGTTAAGTATTAGTTTTAAAAGCTCATGTCTGTAAGTGGTATTGTACTGACAAATAAGTCATGCCTTTCAATAAAGAAGAGATCACTTTATCCAGTATGAAAAGAAGTCATGATAAGAGAGCATTGGACACATGTTTCATGTTCATAGCCATGAGATTCATGCTGGAATCTCCTCACTATCTTATAGTAGTTTTCAATACATGTCAAGTCTTTATTGTAATATTTTGCAATATTTTATTCTTGATTTAACTATTGTAAATATCAATGCCAAAACTGCAGAAAGCACCCATTTCAAGGAAAAAAACTCAAATGACTGATTAAGTTTACCAGATGCCCAATGCTTAGTACTTTTCATGCCAGTAACACCTTTGGGGGCTTTCCAAAGTTTTAGAATTGAATACACATAGAAGGGAACCACAGATACCTCTGCGGCAGTAGTCAGCATATATAATTTACATTGCTGGAAAAGTGTGCTATAGTATTCTGAATATACTTAGGAATATTAGTTCTGATGCTTGAGAAATTAACTTTATTTCAAAAACACTACAATTAATTGACAAATAAAGTAATAACATCTGTCATATGGAAAAGCAAACCTCTATTCCTCCCAAGCAATTATCTATCTTATATACCTGAAATTACTATTTACAAAACTTCCATTTACACTGCTTTTTTCATTTAAATTATTTGACAAGATAATCCATATTCATGGTGAGAACTGTCAAAAAAGTGCAGAAAAATGAATAATTAATAGAGAAAAACCAACTCTCACCAAATAACTTATTTATAAATTAATAAATATCACTTGATAAAGATAATTTTTCAGCCATTCCTGGAGTCCGTTAGATATGTGTTACCACAGAAAAACTTATAGCTTTTATTTTTATAACTTAGCACATAAAATAGTTTTTTGGCATTAAAATGTGATTATATAGCTTCCATTTTCAGCTCCAACATGTAAAAATATTGGATCTTGTCATTCTCATCATTACAAAAAAAAAAAAAAAAACCTGAACAGAAAGGAAATGATTTATTAGATCCATCAGAGAATTTAGATCAGTTGCCAAACGACCACCTGAACTCTGAAGAAAGAGACAAACACAGCAAAGAACAGCCTATATCAACTTACCTGGGGCAGAAACCTCTGGAGCTATAAAATAGTAGGATAATTTCCAATAGGTTATTTTAATGAATTCCTAGAGGTTGCGTGTGGATTAGCTTGTGAATAAGAGACTCCTGGGGCCCTTCTTCAAATTTTTGTCAGTTTTATCTACAGGAATTCCATCAGGTTATCATGAACATCTGAGTCACACATTCATACATTTTGGGAATGGGAAGCAGGAAAATAGCCATTTGGGTATAACTGCAGAGCATTCTTCACAACAAAGGCCAACACTCCAGGGGAGATTACTTTATTAGAGCCTTTTGGAGGGGGAAAGGACAATTATATGACGTTAGCCCCTTCTAGCTTTTCTGTCATAGGTATTAAGATTTTTAAAATGCTAATAAACATTAATAACAGTCACAGGCCAAGGACGGTGGCTCACCCCTGTAATCCCAGCACTTTGGGAGGCCGAGGTGGGCAGATCATGAGGTCAGCAGTTTGAGACCAGCCTGGCCAACATAGTAAAACCCTGTCACTACTAAAAATACAGAAATTAGCCAGGTGTGGTGGCATGTATCTGTAGTTTCAGCTACTCAGGAGGCTGAGGTGGGAGAATCACTTGAACCCAGGAGGTGGAGGTTGCAGTGAGCCAAGATCATGCAATTGCACTCCAGCCTGGGTGACAGAGAGAGACGCCATCAATAAATAAATAAATAAATGTCATAGCCCAGTGACACAAGACAACAAGAGGTGAAATAATTATTAAGAAGATTGAATCGAAATGATTTACAATCACAGATTCTTACAATCAAAGGATTATAGACTACTTTCCCTCTCACACACCCTACCACTATCCATTTCAGCAGAGCTCCAGTATAATAATAATAAATGACAATTTAAAGTGTTGCAAGATACAGAAGGTATCCTTAAAAACACTCAGAGACAGTAGCTGTGGAGGGTACAAGGACGCTAGGGAAAGCTGAAGCCCCTAACACCTATAGCTACAGCAAAGATTAAGTAGAATAACTACCCAAAACAATCTGTAATTACACCCTAAAACTACAGCACATACAAGGAAAGGTTTATAAAAGAAGTCAGAGTAAAAAACATCTTACCTACAGAGTAACAAGGATAAGAACTAAAGAAGTAAAGAAGAAGTAAAGACATTCTCAGACAAGCAAAATCTGAGGGAATTTGTTGCCAGTGGACTTGGCTTGCAGGAAATATAAAAAAGTTTCTTCAGAGCGAATGAAAACTGCATAGATCAAAAACTCAGATCTACATAAGGAAAGTGTCAGAAAAGGAATAAATGAAGGGAAAATAAAACATATATTTTTTTCTTATTCTTAGTGACTAATAAATAATTGTTTGTCCAAAATAATAATAGTAACAATATTTAGGTGTTTATAGCCATAGAGAAAAGTGAATTGAATGGCAAAGTTATAAAGGGAATAAGGAAGGAATCGAAATTTTATTGTATAAAATACTTGCCTTATCCCTGTAACTGCATACTTTTATTTGAAAGTAGACTTAGTTTAGTTAATCGTATATAATGAAAACATCTGGATAACCACTTTCATCCAACTGAAAGTGAATAATTTCAAAAAATCAAAATTAAAAATTAATTACTATATATACATATTATTTGATATACTAATAGAAGAGAGAAAATTAAATATCATATAATGCTTATTTAAATTGCAGAGAGCAAAACGTGGGGAAGATTATAAAACAGAAGAACAAAGAACAAACACAACAAATAGAAAAAAGTTACAAACAGGGGAAATATTAACCCAATTGTAGGTAATCGCTTTAAATATGAGTGGTCTGGCTGTGAGCAGTGGCTCACGCCTGTAATCCCAGCACTTTGAGAGGCCGAGGTAGGCAGATCACGAGGTAAGGAGATCGAGACCATCCTGGCTAACACGGTGAAACCCCATCTCTACTAAAAATAGAAAAAATTAGCCAGGCATGGTATCGGGCGCCTGTAGTTCCAGCTACTCTGGAGGCTGAAGCAGGAGAATGGCGTGAACCCGGGAGGCAGAGGTTGCAGTGAGCCGAGATCCTGCCACTGCACTCCAGCCTGGGTAACAGAGCGAGACTCTGTCAAAAAAAAAAAAAAAAAAAAAAGAGTGGTCTATATAGAACAAGTATAAGCAGAGATTCTTAGAGTGGATAGCAATAAACTATATATATTCTACAAGAAGCCTTCTTTAAATAAAAAGAAACAGAGGAAGGTAAGGTGCAGTGGCTCACACCTGTAATGCCAGCACTTTGGGAGGCACAGGCGGGGGCTTACCTGAGGTCAAGAGTTCGGGAGCAGCCTGGCCAACGTGGTGAAACCCCGTGTCTACTAAAAATACAAAAAGTCGGGCGTTGTGGTGCGCACCTGTAATCCCAGCTACTAAGGAGGCTGAGGCAGGAGAATCACTTGAATCTGGGAGGCAGAGGTGAGCCAAGATCACGACATTGCACTCCAGCCTGGGCAAGAAGAGCGAAACTCCATCTCAAAAAAAAAAAAAAAAAAAGAAGGAAGGAAAAAGGAAGGAAGGAAGGAAGGAAGGAAGGAAGGAAGGAAGGAAGGAAGGAAGGAGGAAGAGGAGGACGGGGAGGAAAAGAAAGAAAGAAAGAGAAAGAAAGAGGAGATAAAAGAGAATGGAGGAAGACATGGTAATACCAATGAAAAGAAAACTGAAGTAGGTATGTTAATTTCAGAGAAAGCTTACTTCAGAACAAGAGAAATCATCAAAGTATAAATTACATGATAAAGGGATAGGTTCTCCAAGAAGACATAACAATCTGCAACGCATATGCACCTAAAAACAAATGTGTCAAAAACACAAGACAAAAACTGACATAATTGCATGCAGAAATAGACAACTACACTATTATAGTGGGAGACTTCAACACACATTTTTCAGTAATTGATACATTCCACAGGCATAAAATTATCACGGGCATAACTTATCTGAAGAGTATCATCTCTCAACTGGATTTAATTGATATTGATAGAACACTTCATCCACTAACAGTTGAACACTCATTCTTCTCAAGCTCACATGGCACATTCACCAAGATAGATCACATTTTCAGTCATAAAACACAGCGTAACAAATTTTAAAGATTAGAAGTCATACAAAGTATCCTCTCAGACCAAATGGTATAAAACATAAAACAGAATTCAAGAACAGAAATATATCTGAAAAATCTCAAAATATTTAGAGATTAAAAACTACACTTCTACATAACACATGAGTCAAATCTCAAAAAAATCCTAATATTAAAAATAATTAAAATACAATTTATCAAAATAGTGGGATGAATGAAGGCAGTGCTTAGAAAATCACAGCTTTGAATGTGTACATTAGAAGAAAAGATCTAAAATCAATTACGTAATCTTCTACCATAGCAAGCTAGAGAAAGAGAAAGAACAATCAAATCCTAGAGAAAGCAGATTACATAAATATAATCAAATTTATAATAGAAATCAATGAATTTTAAAACGCAGAATTACCGAAACTCAAAGCTTGTTCTTTGAAAAGATCAATACAATTGATATGATTCCAGTTAGGCTAACCAAGAAAAAAAAAGAATAGACAAAAATTACTTATGTCAGAAATGAGAGAAGCATCACTAATGATGTCATTAACATTAAGAAATAATAATAAAGGAATATTATGAACAATTGTATGCCCATAAATTTATCAACTTAGATAAAATAGACGAATTTCTTGAAAAAGACAAACTATCAGAGCTCAGAAATGTTGAAACAGACAATCACAAAAGGCCTGTATATCAACAGAAGTAATTGAATTAATAACTAATAATCTTCCAAAAAAGAAAGCACTAGCCTACCTACATGGTTTTACTGGTGATTTCTCCCAAACATTTATCAATGAAATTATATAAATTTTCCATAATATTTTTCAGAAATTTGAATAAGAAGAAGCACTTCCTAACTCATTCTATGAGGCCAGGGTTAACCTAATACCAAATCCAGATCAAGGCATTGCCAAAAGGAAATTATAAACCTGTATCTCCCAGGAATAACAGATTCAATAATCCTCAATAGATTGTTAGCAAATGAAATCCAACAATGTATCAGAATAATTATAAATTGTGAACAAGTGAGATATTTTTCAGGTATGCAAGCTTGTTTTTAACATTCAATAATGAATTAATACAATCTACCACTCAAACAGATTAAAGAAGAAAAATCATATGATCATACCAACTAATCGATTAATGCAGAATAAACATTGATATAATTCAACACTCATGCATGATTAAAAAAAAACCTATCAGCAATCTAGGGAAAGACGGGTGTGCTAAATTTGATAAAGAGAGTCTACAAAATCCTACAGTTATCATTTTATTTAATCATGAGAAGCTAGATGCTTTACCCCTAAGATTAGGAATGAGGCAAGAATGTCCATTCTCAGCACTTTTGGTCACATAAAAATTGAAAGTTCCAGCTATTAAAATAGGGAAGAAAAGGAATTGAAAGGCATTCAGATTGAGAAGAAAGAAACAAAAACTCCCTTTGTTTGCATATCATCTGATTGCCCATACAGAAATCCCCCAAAACAGGCACACACACACACACACAAAATCCTGAAACAAATAAGCAACTATGGAAAGTTGACAAGGTACAAGGTTAATGTACAAAAAGTCGATTGCTTCTCAGCATACTAACAATGGAAATTGGAATTTGAAATTTAAAACATAATTTATATTAGCACAACAATGGAATATTTAGATATAAATCTAATTTTGTATATACATATATATGCATAATATGTAGAAAACTACAAAACTCTGGTATATGAAATCAAAAAAGCTCCAAATCAGGAGAATTTGGTGATAACCGATTAGAACTACCAATGTTGTTGACATGCCTATTCCTCCCAGCTTGATCTATACATTCAATGCAATCCCAGTGAAAATCCCAACAAGCTATTGTAGATATTATGGACTGATGCTAAAGTATGTCTGGAAAACCAAAGACTACAGCAGCCAATACGATACTGAAAAAGAACCAAGTTGGAGGAAGGACTGACACTCCTTGACTTCAAGGTATACTACATAGATCTAGTAGTTAAGATAGCATGGCATTGACAAAAGAGTAAACACATAATATTGGAACAGAATAAAATACCCAGAAAATGAGCTACATAAATACAGTCCACTAATCATTGAAAAATGAGCAAAGACAAAAGATGGGCAATAGGCAAAAGATAGTCTCTTCAATAAATCGTGGGGAAAAATTTGGAAATACATATACAACAATATATATACAGACTTTATACCTTTTCCAAAATTAGCTAAAGATATATAAATGTAAAATGCAAAACTATAAAACTTATAGAAGATAACAGAAGAAAATCTTAGTGACCTTGGGTTTGCTAAGGAATTTGTAGGTATAATACAAATAGCACATTCTAAGAAAGAAAATATTGATATATTGACTTTTTCGTAATAAAAAATTTTGGTCTGTGGAAGGCACTGTTAGGAGAATAACAAGACAAGCCACAAACTGGAGAAACATTTGTAAAGCACACATATGATAAAAGATTATATTCAAAATATACAAAGAGGTCTTAAAACAATAAAAAAAACAATTTTAAAAGTGGCAAAAGATCTAAACGGACACTTCAAAAGAAAAATATACAGACGGACTCATCAATTGTCATTAGGGAATTGTAAATAATAATTATATGTATATAAAAATATAATTTTTTCATGAGAAGCTAGATGCTTTATACATAAATATATACAAATATTATATATGTAATTTTATCATGAGAAGATATATGTATGCCTTTGTTTTATATATGTATATACACATATATATATATCAACATGTACCTAGGATATATATATATATATCTCACCACGCACCTTGGTTATACATATATATATAAAATAAAATATATATATTATAATATGTAATGTATAATATATTTATTTATATATTTATATATTTACCATATTATATATTTATTTTATATAATATGATAAATATATATAATAAAATTTTATAATAAAATACATAAAAAAATAAGATAAAGGTACATTATTTATATATATATATATATATATAACCAACACCTAGAATGGGTAAACTCATACAAAATTGACAACCTCAAATGTTGCTGAGACGCAGAATAACAAGAATATTTATCCCTCATCGATGGAAGTGTAGACTGGTAAGTCACTTTTGAAGACAATTTTTCAGCTTCTTACCAAGCTAACCATTGTCTAACCATACAAGACAGCAAATACACTGTAGCTACTCATCCAACTGCGTTGAAAAACTATTGTCAAATCAAGTTTAGCCTGGCCGGGCGTGGTGGCTCACACTTGTAATCCCAGCACTTTGGGAGGCCGAGGCGGGCGGATCACGAGGTCAGGAGATCGAGACCACGGTGAAACCCCGTCTCTACTAAAAAATACAAAAAATTAGCCGGGCGTGGTGGCGGGCGTCTGTAGTCCCAGCTACTCGGAGAGGCTGAGGCAGGAGAATGGCTTGAACCCGGGAGGCGGAGCTTGCAGTGAGCCGAGATTGCGCCACTGCACTCCAGCCTGGGCGACAGAGCGAGACTCCGTCTCAAAAAAAAAAAAAAAAAAAAAAGTTTAGCCTATAGCTGCCTTCTTATATATTTAAATTTGGCCTTAAGGTTTTTCTGTACATTGTGAACTATAACAAGTGGAGGTGTAAACCAACTATAGCCCACAAATGTGCAAATCACTGAGTTTTGGCCAGTCAAATGTAGCCAACTGTTCAAACTGTGTTCAAATAAGGCAAACACCGAGCTGTAACCAATCCAGTTGTTCCTGTATCTCACTTCTGTTTTCTGTACATTACTTTCCTTTGCTGTCCGTAAATCTACTTCCATCACGTGGCTGTGATGGAGTCTCTCTACATCTGCTGTGATTCGAGGGGGCTGCCTGAATCACACATCATTCATTGCTCAATTAAACTTCCTGAAATTTAATGCAGCTGAAGTTGTTCTTTTAACACCATGTACCATAAAATCTTGCGCCTAAATGTTTATAGTGGGTTTATCCATATTTGTCAAAACAGGAAGCAAACAAGATGTCCTTCAGAAAGTGAATGGATGACCAAATTATGGTACATTAACACAATGGAATATAATTTCATTCACAAAAATAAACTAGGATCTCAATGCACAAAGATAGATGGAGGAACCTTAAATATATACATTGCTAAGTGACAGAAAGAAGCCTGAAAAAGCTACATACTATGCCATTCCAATTATATTACATTTGGTCAAAAACAAAACAATAGAGACATTGAAAAGATCATTGGTTGCCAGACTGAGGGGAGAAATGACCATAGGAAGAACAGATAATTTCTAAGATTATTTTATTCCTCATGAAGCTGTAATTATACATACATGCCACTCCGCATTTTTAAAAAACCATAGAGTCCACAACACAAGGGGACAAGTTTCATGTATGAAAATTTTAAAATCATAAGGAAGGTCATACATTTCAAGAAATGCAGGCAGATTGTGAAAACAGTATCTAAAAGTGTTACAAATGTATAACAAAACCTCACTTAAAAGGGAAAGGAAGATGAAAAAAGAGGGGAACAATTATTTGGAAATGATTTGATTCCGTAAGACTAAAAGCAGAAGGAAATGCTTATAAACATTTAGTTGATAAACTTGTCTCAAGTGGTGATAAAGTGTATGAATTTTGATACTGCTATGCATGTATATTAAACCTGAACAATTAAATAAATGGATGGCAGACAGTGATCATCGTGTTTCTCACTGGTAGAGGGGAATTTGCAAATAAGCAGGCAATAGAAGTTAGAACGATTCATGTGGTAATGGGTTAGAGTTGGAGACATCAGTAAAATGTCTCATTTAATTTACTGTACATACATACGTTTACATACTAAAATATTTATACATATGCATATGTATGCAAATTAGTATGCATGCAAATATTTCTTTGCTCTTTCAGTTGAGTTTAGAAAAAATGCTACCCACAAGGCCCATGAACATATCTATTGCCCAGATTTCAGTTTCTAATATTCTCTATTAAAAGTAAGTGGGCACAATGGCTCATGCCGGTAACCCCAGCACTTTGGGAGGTCAAGGCAGGCATATCACTTGAGGCCAGGAGTTGAAGACCAGCCTGGCTAACATGGTAAAAGTAATCAGAGCTCCTGGAAGAAATGGCTGATTCTGAGTGAGAAAATGTACACAATTAGTGATGATCTTTCAGTGCCAGAAACTAAGGAAGTGCTCAAAACATACACACACACACACACAAACACCAAACCAAGTGTAACACACAGCAGTGAAGATACATCAAAGGGGCACAAGAACTAACTCACAGCCAAGTGGAAGATCTGCCAATGTCTGAAAACGACACAATTTCAGCAAAAAGTAAAATAAAATAAAATAAAGGTACATAATATTGGATTATGAAATATGTAAAATAAACATTCATGACTCATGTACATATAAATAATAGAATAAATTAATAAATGATATAAAAGAGAGAAATATATTATGTAGAAGAATCCCAAATAGTTCCTACTGCTTAAGTATGAAGTATACATAATGACTTCCTTCCAATGAGTACAGTATGCAAAGAATAATAATAAAGAGCTATTTTACAATAGATAAATCTGATGACTATTACTTTAGCCATATAACCAAGGTCAGCATCAATAATAATAAATCATGGATAATTCACACCCTTGATAGGATCTGAAGAAAAGTGCATTCTACTTCTGTGATCTTCCTGGCACAATCTATAACCTCAGTCTAATCATGAGATATAGTCCAAGAGAGGGACATCCTACAAAATAATTTACCACTACTCCTTGTATCTATCAGGTCATCAAACAAATAAGAAAAGTCTGGAAAAATATCACAGTCAAGAGAAGCCTAAGGAGTTGTGACAACTAAAGGTTATGTGGTAATCCTGAATGAAATCCAAAAACAGAAAAAGAACAAAAGGCAAAACTAAGACATTTAAACAAACCATTAATTATAACAAATATGTCATAGTAACGTAGAGTCCTAATAATTGGAGAAACTTAAGTGGCAGGGATGATATAGGAACTCTGCCCTATATGCCCAATTTTTCTGTAAACTCAAAACTCTAAAATTCCTCTGTTAATAAAAATATAATTAACAAGATTGGTAAAAAATTTCAGTTTAATAGAACCAACCATTGGCTATAACATTTGATTATCTGTGGGGAAAAAAGTCTGTACATAATAACTTACACTAAACCAAATGTAACAGTTATATTCTACTCGCCACACTTCAACAAGGTTAGACATTTCTATACTTATAAACATCTAGTCATTATTTTTACTTTTAGGCAACTCTAGTGACAGATAAGCATTGTAGATATCATTTTAGACTTGATGATCATACTAAGTCTCAGTTTCAAATATTGCATATGCCTGGAAAACCCACAAATTAAACTCACTTGCATGGACACTCTTGGATTTTGGATTCCTTTCTATCAAAATGTTTAATATATATTTAAACTTCAACATGTCCAAAAACAAACTTCAGGTATATTCCTATCACAAAGTGCCCATCTCTCAGTAGGATCTCCATCACTATTAGCAAAGCTAACTCTTTAACTGTGCCAGTCAAAAACCACACAGTTTCCTTAATTTCTCTTTTGAACACCCTACGTTGGTCAGTAAATCCAATTAGATCTACTTTTAAAATACCATCAGAGGTTCCAAGATGGCCAAATAGGAACAGCTCCATTCTGTACCTCCCAGCATCAACGATGCAGAAGATGGGTGATTTCTGCATTTCCAACTGAGGTACTGGGTTCACCTCACTGCAGCTTGTCAGACAGTGGGTGCAGCCCATGGAGCAGGGTAGGGCATTGTCTCACCCGGGAAGCACAAGGGGTTGAGGAATTCCCTTTCCTAGCAAAGGGAAGCCATGACAGACACTACCTGGAAAACCCAAACACTCCTACCCTAATACTGCGTTTTTCCAATGGCCTTAGCAAATGGCACATCAGGAGATTATATCCCGCGCCTGGCTTGGAGGGTCCTATGCCCAAGGAGCCTCACTCACTGCTAGCACAGCAGTGTGAGTTCCAACTGCAAGGCAGCAGTGAGGCTGGGGGAGGGGCGTCCGCCATGGATGAAGCTTGAGTAGGTAAACAAAGCAGAGGGGAAGCTCGAACTGGGTGGAGCCCACCACAGCTCAAGGAGGCCTGCTTGCCTCTGTAGACTCCACCTCTGGGGGCAAGGCATAGCTGAACAAAAGGCAGCAGAAACTTCTGCAGACTTAAACATCCCTGACTGACAACTTTAGAGTAGTGGTTCTCCCAGCACGGAGTTTGAGATCTAAGACTCAGACTACCTCCTCAAGTGGGTCCCTGACCCCCAAGTAGCCTAACTGGGAGAGAACTCCCAGTAGGGGCCAACTGACATCTCATACAGCCAGGTGCCCCTATGAGATGAAGCTTCCAGAGGCAGGATCAGGCAGCAACATCTGCTGTTCTGCAATATTTGCTGTTCTGCAGCCTCTGCTGGTGATACCCAGGCAAACAGGGTCTGGAATCGACCTCTAGGAAACTTCAACAGACCTGCAGCCAAGGGTCCTGACTGTTAGAAGGAAAACAAACAAACAGAAAGGACATCCACACCAAAACCCCATCTGTATGTGACCATCATCAAAGACCAAAGGTAGGTAAAACCACAAAAATGGGGAGAAACCAGAGCAGAAAAGCTGAAAATTCTAAAAATCAGAGCACCTCTTCTCCTCCAAAGGAACGTAGCTCCTCACCAGCAATGGAACAAAGCTGAATGGAGAATGACTTTGATGAGTTGAGAGAAGAAGGCTTCAGATGATCGGTAATAACAAACTTCTCTGAGCTAAAAGAGGATGTTTGAACCCATCACAAAGAAGCTAAAAACCTTGATAAAAGAATAGACAAATGGCTAACTAGAATAAACAGCGTAGAGAAGTCCTTAAATGACATGATGGAGATGAAAACCATATCATGAGAACTACGTGATGCATGCACAAGCTTCACTTGCCCATTTGATCAAGTGGAAGAAAGGGTATCAGGGATTGAAGATGAAATGAATGAAATGTAGTGAGAAGGGAAGTTTAGAGAGAACAGAGTAAAAAGAAATGAACAAAGCCTCCAAGAAATATGGGACTATGTGAAAAGACCAAATCTATGTCTGACTGGTGTACCTGAAAGTGACGGGGAGAATGGAACCAAGTTGGAAAACACTCTGCAGGTTATTATCCAGGAGAACTTCCCTAACCTAGCAAGGCAGGCCAACATTCAAATTCAGGAAATAGAGAGAACACCACAAAGATACTCCTCAAGAAGAGCAACTCCAAGACACATAATTGTCAGATTCACCAAAGTTGAAATGAAGGAAAACATGTTAAGGGCAGCCAGAGAGAAAGGTCGGGTTACCCACAAAGGGAAGCTCATCAGACTAACAGCGGATCTCTCGGCAGAAACTCTACAAGCCAGAAGAGAGGCCGGGCCAATATTAAACATTCTTAAAGAAAAGAATTTTCAACCCAGAATTTCATACCCAGCCAAACTAAGCTTCATAAGTGAAGGAGAAATAAAATACTTTACAGACAAGCAAATGCTGAGAGATTTTGTCACCACCAGGCCTGCCCTACAAGAGCTCCTGAAGGAAGCACTAAACATGGAAAGGAATAACCAGTACCAGCCACTGCAAAAACATGCCAAAATGTAAGGACCATCAATGCTAGGAAGAAACTGCATCAACTAATGAGGAAAATAACTGGCTAACATCATAACGACAAGATCAAATTTACACATAACAATATTAACCTTAAATGTAAATGGGCTAAATGCTCCAATTAAAAGACACAGACTGGCAAATTGGATAAAGAGTCAAGACCCATCAGTGTGCTGTATTCAGGAGACCCAGCTCACGTGCAGAGACACACATAGGCTCAAAATAAAGGGATAGAGGAAGATCTATCAAGCAAAAGGAAAACAAACAAACAAACAAAAGCAGGGGTTACAATACTAGTCTCTGATAAAACAGACTTTAAACCAACAAAGATCAAAAGAGACAAGGCCATTATATAATGGTAAAGGGATCAATGCTACAAGAAGAGCTAACTATCTTAAATATATATGCACCCAATACAGGAGCACCCAGATTCATAAAGCAAGTCCTTAGAGAACTACAAAGAGACTTAGACTCCCACACAATAATAATGGGAGACTTTAACAGACCACTGTCAACATTAGACAGATCAACAAGAGAGAAAGCTAACAAGGATACCCAGGAATTGAACTCAGCTCTGCACCAAGGAGACCTAATAGACATCTACATAACTCTCCACCCCAAATCAACAGAATATACAACCTTTTCAGCACCACAACACACCTGTTCCAAAACTGACCACACAGTTGGAAGTAAAGCTCTCCTCGGCAAATGTAAAAGAACAGAAATTATAACAAACTGTCTCTCAGACCACAGTGCAATCAAACTAGAACTCAGGATTAAGAAACTCACTCAAAACCGCTCAGCTACATGGAAACTGAACAACCGGCTCCTGAATGACTACTGGGTACATAACGAAATGAAGGCAGAAATAAAGATGTTCTTTGAAACCAATAAGAACAAAGACACAACATACCAGAACCTCTGGGACACATTTAATGAAGTGCATAGAGGGAAATTTATAGCACTAACTGCCCACAAGACAAAGCAGGAAAGATCTAAAATTGACACCCTAACATCACAATTAAAAGAACTGGAGAAGCAAGAGCAAACACATTCAAAAGCTAGCAGAAGGCAAGAAATAAAAAAGATCAGAGCAGAACTGAAGGAGATAGAGACATAAAAAACCCTTTAAAAAATCAATGAAAACAGGAGCTGGTTTTTTGAAAGATCAACAAAATTGATAGACCACTAACAAGACTAATAAAGAAGAAAAGAAAGAAGAATCAAATAGATGCAATAAAAAATGATAAAGGGGATATTACCACTGATCCTACAGAAATACAAACTACCAACAAAGAATACTATAAACACCTCTACGCAAATAAACGAGAAAATCTAGAAGAAATGGATAAATTCCTGGACACATACATCCTCCCAAGATTAAACCAGGAAGAAGTTGAATCACTGAATAGACCAATAACAGGCTCTGAAATTGAGGCAATAATTAATGCCTACCAACCAAAAAAAGTCCAGGACCGGACAGATTCACAGCCGTATTCTACCAGAGGTACAAGGAGGAGCTGGTACCATTCCTTCTGAAACTATTCCAATCAATACAAAAAGAAGGAATCCTCCTTAATTCATTTTATGAGGCAAACATCATCCTGATACCAAAGCCTGGCAGAGATAAAACGAAAAAAGAGAATTTTAGACCAACATCCCTGATGAACATCGAAGCAAAAATCCTCAATAAAACACCAGCAAACTGAATCCAGCAGCACATCAAAAAGCTTATCCACCACAATCAAGTGGGCTTCATCCCTGGGATGCAAGGCTGCTTCAATATATGCAAATCAATAAATGTAATCATCATGTAAACAGAACCAAAGACAAAAACCACATGATTATCTCAATAGATGCAGAAAAGGCCTTTGACAAAGTTCAACAGCGCTTCATGCTAAAAACTCCATAAACTATGTATTCATGGGATGTATCTCAAAATAATAAGAGCTATTTACGACAAACCCACAGCCAATATCATACTGAATGGGCAAAAACTGGAAGCATTCCCTTTGAAAACTGGCACAAGACAGGGATGTCCTTTCTCACCACTCCTATTCAACACAGTGTTGGAAGTTCAGGCCAGGACAATCAGGCAAGATTGACAGAAATAAAGGGTATTCAATTAGGAAAAGAGGAAGTCAAATTGTCCCTGTTTGCAAATGACATGATTGTTTATTTAAAAAACCCCATCTTCTCAGCCCAAAATCTCCTTAAGCTGATAAGCAACTTTGGCAAAGTCTCAGGATACAAAATTAATGTGCAAAAATCACAAACATTTCTACACATCAATAACAGACAAACAGAGAGCCAAATCATGAATGAACTCCCATTCACAATGGCTTCGAAGAGAATAGAATACCTAGGAATCCAACTTACAAGGGATGTGAAGGACCTCTTCAAGGAGAACTACAAACCACTGCTCAATGAAATCAAAGAGGACACAGACAAATGGAAGAACATCCCATGCTCATAGATAGGAAGAATCAATATCGTGAAAATGGCCATACTGCCCAAGGTAATTTATAGATTCAATGCCATCCCCATCAAGCTACCAATGACTTTCTTCACAGAATTGGAAAAAACTACTTTAAAGTTCATATGGAACCAAAAAAGAGCCCACATTGCCAACACAATCCTAAGCCAAAAGAAGAAAGCTGGAGGCATCATGCTACCTGACTTCAAACTATACTACAAGGCTACAGTAACCAAAACAGCATGGTACTGGTACCAAAACAGAGATATAGACAAATGGAACAGAATAGAGCCCTCAAAAATAAAACCACACATCTACAACCATCTGATCTTTGACAAACCTGACAAAAACAAGAAATGGGGAAAAGATTCCCTATTTAATAAACGGTGCTGGGAAAACTGGCTAGCCATATGTAGAAAGCTGAAACTGGATCCCTTCCTTACACCTTATACAAAAATTAATTCAAGATGGATTAAAGACTTACATGTTAGACCTAAAGCCATAAAAACCCTAGAAGAAAACCTAGGCAATACCATGCAGGCCATAGGCATGGGCAAGGACTTCATGACTAAATTACCAAAAGCAATGGCAACAAAAGCCAAAATTGACAAAAGGGATCTAATTAAACTAAAGAGCTTCTGAACAGCAAAAGAAACTTCCATCAGAGTGAATAGGCAATCTACAGAATGGGAGAAAATTTTTACAATCTACCCATCTGACAAAGGGCTAATATCCAGAATCTACAAAGAACTTAAACAAATTTACAAGAAAAAAAAAAACAACCCCATCAAAAAGTGGGCAAACGATATGAACAGACTGTTCTCAAAAGAAGACATTTATGCAGCCAAGAGACACAAGAAAAAATGCTCATCATCATTGGCCATCAGAGAAATGCAAATCAAAACCACAGTGAGATACCATCTCACACCAGTTAGAATGGCAATCATTAAAAAGTCAGGAAACAACAGTTGCTGGAGAGGTTGTGTAGAAATAGGAACACTTTTACACTGTTGGTGGGACTGTCAACTAGTTCAACCGTGTGGAAGGCAGTGTGGTGATTCCTCAAGGATCTAGAACTAGAAATACCATTTGACTCCACCATCCTATTACTGGGCATATACCCAAAGGATTATAAATCATGCTGCTATAAAGACACATGCACACGTATGTTTATTGCGGCACTATTCACAA
This sequence comes from Hylobates moloch, assembly GCF_009828535.3. Lineage (NCBI taxonomy): Eukaryota > Metazoa > Chordata > Mammalia > Primates > Hylobatidae > Hylobates > Hylobates moloch. The sequence goes on from NW_026652291.1 coordinate 79,764,972, forward strand.
TAGGAAAGACTTGGAACCAACCCAAATGCCCATCAATGATAGACTAGATTAAGAAAATGTAGCATATATACACCATGGAATACTATGCAGCCATAAAAAAGGATGAGTTCATGTCCTTTGTAGGGACATGGATGAACCTGGAAATCATCTTTCTGAGCAAATTATCGGAAGGACAGAAAACCAAACACCACATGTTCTCACTCATAGGTGGGAACTGAACAATGAGAACACTTGGACACAGGGTGGGGTACATCATACACCAGGGCCTGTTGTGGGGTGGGGGAAGGGGGGAAGGACAGCATTAGGAGATATACCTAATGTAAATGACGAGTTAACGGGTGCAGCACACCAACACGGCACATGTGTACATATGTAACAAACCTGCACGTTGTGCACATGTACCTAGAACTTAAAGTATAATAATAATAAAAAGAAAATAAATAAGTAAATAAATAAATAAAATAAAATACCATCAGACTCCGACTACTTCTCAAATCTCCACTGATGGTCCCTCATCCAGCATTTCTTTCTTATGTTTTTGCAATTGCTTCATAACTGTGTTTACTGCCTTTGTTCTTGACATTCTACGTTGAAACCACGGTGATTATATTTAATTTAAATGTTATGTCATGTAAATTATGTTTAGAATCCTCCAGTATCTTCCATATCACTAAATAAAACTAAGAGCTCGTACTGTAAGACATAAAGTCCTATCTACACCCTACCATACCTCAGAAGTCTTCCCCTACCTTCTTTCTTATTCATTTTTTATCCAAATTCTGTTCCTGGAAAACTATAATTCTTCTAGCTCAGACTTTTGCACTTATCCATTCTGCCTTCTGCCTGTACGTTGTCAAAAATGTCTACATATTTTTCTCCTTAATTTCTTAAACCACTTCAAGAATTTGCTCTAAACTCACCTTCTCATTACTGACTTTCCTGCCTATCTCAGTTAAACTGTAGAAAGCCTAATTCCTTTCTCAGATTGTGTACACACTGCCGTGATTTATTTTTCACTGCAGTGCTCATCTCCAACTACTAAACAGTATATTCTACTTATTCATTTGTTAATTATTGTTATTTTTCAACTATAACGCTAGCCCCAGGGTCAGGTGTTTTTGCATCTTATTCACTGTTGTATCCATACATTTAGAACTAGGAGATCTCAAAACAAGTTTTCAAGAGAAGGAACAAATAAGCAATGCCTAGGTGATAAACTGTAAATACTGGCCCTCAAATCTAAATGTCAACAATGTTATATAACCAAACACTTTTCCCATTAGACCAGAAGTCACAAAGGCCAAGCACCACATCTAGGCAACTATAATATCATTAGAAACATGGTTTTACTTTAGCCTCATTAAAATTTATTGAATTACAGATTATCTTTTCCAAAAGTTTAACTTTTCCATATTAGAAAATATTAGCACCTAATACTTCCAAAGTCTAAAAGTCTAAAACAAAGTCTAAAACTTTAAAAAATTAATGGGCAGTTATGGTAGTTTGAGGTGTTCGCAAAGTTCCTACACACACACACACAAAAGGGTATAAAATTGGACTGAGTTGTCAAGAACTACCATTTCAAGGTTCTAGAAACCCATAAAAGGCAGACAACTGAAGTGTTTATTCTTGAATAACTACTAGATCATAAGTTAAGAACAACAAGCATTTGTGATCTTTCCTGGGGCTCCACCATCTCCTAAAGCTTAGTGAATGACTGAACCAAAACCACAATTTCCTTTATGAAAGGCTGAATTAATCCTCAAAACCCTGGCTTTTTCAGCTTAAAAAACAAAAAATAGGATCTGTAGAAAACAACTGTTTAAAATTCACAGATTTGCTTGCCTAGCAGGTTGATGAGCCAGAAATGAATAGAGAAACCCTAGAAATAACAAAAGCCACAGAAAGGCAAGTTAATTTCTTCACATGCCCCTCATGGGCTGAAATACTCTATATGAGTGGGAGATCAGTTTCTACGTAGACCCTGAAAAAAAAAGCCAAAGATAACTTGAAAACTGGATAAAGTTTACTGGGTGCACTCTCAATAAACATCTGGGAGAAAACTTACAATCTCATTTATCTGAGCTTGACTTTTGCCCACATCACTAGCTGACCACTAAGTTATGTAGATGCAAGGCTAACAGTTTGAAATACAGGTTAGAAAATACTAATAAAATTAAAAACCCCGAGCAGAGAATTCTACAGCCACACTTTACAGGGGAGACACATTCTGCAGTTTATGTTCAGGCTAATTATTAAAAAGTCAAGCAAACAAATGACATAGAAGAGCAAATCAGAATTCAAACTGGGCATAATTTAAAAATACAAAGAACGAGAATAGTTTAGCTTATAGTCAGAAAAAAAATCAATAGATGGCTCAAGATGTTTCATTAGGCAGAGAAGAACTTTAAAGCAGCCATTATAAGCATGAACTGTAAAAATTATTTATAAATAATTAAAGAAACTATAACAAAGATCCAAGTCAAAGAAACTATAAAAAAAGATCCAAGTCAAAATTCTATACCTGAAAAGTACAATAACAGAAATAAAAATATAAAAATATCAAAAAATGGGCTTAACAGCAGATTTGCAATATCAGATAAATAATCAGTGAAATTAAAGACAAATTAATACAATTTATTTAACCCACATAGAGCGAAAAAAATTGAAAATAGATTACTAGAGCTTCAAAGACCTGTGAAACAAGATTAAACACCTATGAGACAAATCAAGCAAAGCAATGTGTTTATATGGTTGTCCCAGAAAAAGTAAACACTGCAGGGGTGCAGACACATTTGTCTTTTTAAAAGAAAACAAAACTTGCCAATTTCAGTGAAAACACTAATCTATAGATTAACAGAAATTAACAAATGCCAAGTCAAGTTTTTATAAACACTACATTTAAACAATTGTGGAAACTGCTGCAAGCCAAAGATAAGCTGAAAATCCTTTTTTTTTTTTTTCCTGATCCAAGGACTCTTACTATGAAAACCTTTAAAGCATCAAGGGATAAATGATACAAACAGAACTTATGACTAACGGGAGAATGTATGACTAACGGGAGACCACTTCAAATATAATAGAGATTAGATGCATTTGAATGACATGCAAATTTCTGAAAGAAAAAAGATAAAGAAAATCTCAGCCAAAAATTTTATATCCAGCAAAGCTATTATTCCAAAATAAATGCAAACAAATAAATCAGCAGAATTTATAAAAAAGAATAAATTACTAAATATATCCTTTAAAATATACTAAAGGAAATCCTTTAGGCTTAAAGAATATTGGATAATTAATTCAATAAGAAATAAAGAATACAAAAATGGTCAAAATATGAAACGTTAAGATATTATGTTAATGTAACTAATATCTTAGTTACATGTAATGTAACCAATATCTTAGTTACATGTAATGTAACCATCATAATATAATTTAATATACAATATTGTTTGTATATAATATATATTCCATATATAATTTCTTCTTAAATTCTTTGAAAATAATATATACATACACAGTATAAAAGTGTGGCAGGGGCTTTAGAATAGGATAATGAATAAAGGCTAGTAAAATTTCGGGGATCAAAATAGAAAAAACGGAAAGCCTAGTTAGCCTTGAACAGACTTCTGGTGGAAGTGTATGTTAAAAAGTCTGCAAATGAGACTCTGAAGGAAGTGAGAACCACAGTAGAAAAATTTATGCCTTCTTAGAGAATATCTAAATTGTCATAACCAGAATACTAGTAGATATATAAACATTGTAAGTGTTGCTGGTGAGGACTCAGAAGCAACTAACTGATGAACGCGCTATTAGAAAGTAGTCTTATGTAGTTGCAGAAAGCTCAGCTGAATTCTGTATTACAATTATGTTTAAAGCAGAATTAAAGACAAATGACTTTAGTATTTATCAGGGGAAATTTCTAAGCAATATGTTGAAGGTAGAGCCTAATTTCTTCTTTCTACTTACACTAAAATGTGGAAAGAAAGAGATAAATAGAGGGAAAAATTATTAAACAAAGAGGTATAAACTTAATAATCTAAGAAATTCTTAACTTATGCAGTTGCAAAGGATGATGAAATCAGAAGATCCACTATCAGCAAAGTGTGCTCTGGAGAGAAAGTTGAGGAAGTGACTGTATATCCGTTTGCTAGTGCCTTGGAAGAAACATAAGTTTATTGTATTCACTAAATTTATTTAAAAACATTTTTTTTACTTGTTTATTCAGTGTAATATATACTATGATGTTTCATTTGTAATATTCATGTTATTTAAATAAAAAACAAAGGAATAAGGAGAAATGTGATTTAAGCAGACAATAATAATAAACATGAATTCACAAAACACAAAACATGCCAATCACTATTGCTGAATTATCATTATGAATTAAAGAATCAAAGTCCTACTATAAGCGGTATAAAAGATACATTTTAGGTTCAGAGCCAGAATAGACAGAAAGTAGAATGATCAAAAAATACATACCATACAGAAAATAACATAAAGGAGCTGAAGTGGCTACTTAAAGGTAGGCTAGGCTAAACTATGATGCTAGGTCTAGGGAGTATGTCTTGACTTACATTCAACTTGCAATGGGTTCATTGAGATGTAACCTCCTTGTAAGTTGAGAAGCATTTGTAATGACTGATACATGAATGTTCATTTAATGTTTATTGCAAGATTATTCATAGTAGCTAAAAATAGGAAATAATTAACATGTCAATCAATTGGTGAGTAGGAATAAAGATGAATGAATTGGTGATATATGCAGCAATAAGAATGAACCTCAGAAACACTATGTTAGATGAAAGAACACATTAAAATGGCTGCATTCTTGAATATTTCAACTAACACAAATGGTGTGAAAATAAAAACTTTGGCGTGATTTTTACAAGTGACTTTTTTCTTAAGATTTACCCACAAATACTATTTCTCTGCTCATTCTTTTAAGATTCTTCTGATAATGGATTACTGATCCTCCAGGATTACTAACGATTGTTCAGAAGTTTCTGGATTTCTGAAATACAAAAACCTTCCTTCCTTCTCATCTAAAAATCTGTTCAATATCTAATAACTTGCTAAACCAAGTACCTCTGAAAAATAGTCTTCAATAGCAGTAAGTAAATGATTAATTAAATATGGTTCTTAAGTAGTTAACTAAGCTAAATTGTATGTTCAAACATATAATTGTATCATTGATTTGACAGCATGCTAAGAGAAAGCATGAATGTCATTTTCAAATATGCTGCAAACTATATCCCAAAATGTAATTCTTAACACAAAGTAACAGAACATGGTAAATAAAGACCAGAATATTCCAAGCCATCTGATTTATTTAGCGAGTAAAAGGGACAAATAGTTGAACTGCCTAGTATTTTTTGAAGGGAATATCTTTTCACCCAACGTTGAACTTAGAAGAGTAATACAATGTAGGTGAGAAAAAGTGAATCAGATAAATTCCTGAGTGTCTCTAGACAGAAGATAAACGCCACAGATTGTCTTTTTGAGAGAAGAATATTGGGGTGAGAAGGTTATAGTGATCAAGCCCCAAACAGGTGATTGTTAAATTCAATAACCTCCTCAGTTTTCTTATTGACTTCTCAAATCTCCCATTAAGGAAATGTCTCAAGGAAAAGAGACAAATAAACCACAAAGAGAGTGATTTCAAATAAAGCCAGCTCCAGAAAGAAATGGCCGTTACAAATGAACATGAAAATAAAAATGGCTACAAAATGTAAGCTGGTTGTGCACTGCTTAAATTATTACAAATGCGGATATATCCCTGAGTGTTGAAATCTTATTTAAGAAACAAATAAAGTATAGATATTTGGAATGAAAATCCATTCCCTTGTTTAGGTTGTAAAATCATGCATTGTGTTTTCAGAAATAGAAATCTCTTTTAAAAAGTGTTTAAAAAAAAAAAAAAAAAAAAGGGCTGGGCGCAGTGGCTCACGCCTGTAATCCCAACGCTTTGGGAGGCCGAGGCGAGCGGATCAACAGGTCAGGAGATCAAGACCATCCTGGCTAACACGGTGAAACCATGTCTCTATTAAAAATACAAAAAAGCAAAAATTAGCCGGGCGTGGCGGCGGGCGCCTGTCGTCCCAGCTACTCGGGAGACGGAGGCAGGAGAATGGCGTGAACCCGGGAGGCAGAGCTCGCAGTGAGCGGAGATTGCGCCACTGCACTCCAGCCTGGGTGACAGAGGGAGACTCTGTCTCAAAAATAAATAAATAAATAAATAATAAAGTGTTAAAAATAAAGACAGGAGGACTCCTGATCATTTTGCTTTTTTCATGTGTTCCATTTCTAGGGGAAAATAAGACTCTAGATAAATCTCTCTCTCTCTCTCTCTCTCTCTCTCTCTGCGTGTGTGTGTGTGTGTGTGTGTGTGCGCGCGTGCGCGCGTGGGGAGAGAGAGAGAGATGTTTCCAACAGCCACACTTTAATTTGACTACAATTTAATAACCTACAGTAGCACAAAAATAGTTTAGTAATGGGTTAAAGCATCTAGAAGGAGGATTCTCAGCATTGGCTTTTGCAACACCTTATATCCCCAAATTTTGTTTGGAATTGCATAAGCACATGGCAAATGGTACAAATGATACAATTTTTCACATTGTAGAAATCATGGAACATCTATAAATCTAGCAGCATTTTAACATTCTATCTAACAAAATGATTCTGCATTGATTCTTTCCTAGCTTATCTACAGTGTAAAGATTTTGAGAGCTAAAAAAGAGCTCTCAAATTGGGCAAAAGGGTTTTGATTTTGATTATTTTGTACTTCTTACAGTTGTTATATAATCTGAAATCTAAAAGTTAGTACACTTAATAATATATCATTGTAATTAAAATGCATAAGTTGGATATCCATGCCTCATTTATCAGTGACTTAAGTTCTAAAGGGACCTGTTAAACTCAGTTGACTTCATTCTGCTAATCTAAGAAACTATGCTAAAATCTGGCCAGCTGTCAGTGAATGTGCGGTTGTCTCAGGTTCCTGTTGCTTTATTTTATCTTGAAAGATATGTGTTGTATAGTTCTTGGTTTTTCTCTAACTCTTTTCACTGCTCACGCTATACAATTGCTTATGATGATGATTGTTCATCCATAATTAGACTCCGTGTGCATTATAGTCATCCAGTTACAAATATTTTTACATAGTAATTTGAAATCCTAATTTCCTGTTTGAGGAAGTAGTTATAAATATAGGTCCCTGTAATAAAAATAAGCTTTTTATAATCTTATTTAACAGTGATGTTGATATAACAGTTTGAAAAAACCATTTGTCATTACTGAAAAAATATGAATTAATCTTAGAATCCAAATAAAAATAATAATTCTATTCTTTCATCTCTATGGGAAAAAAAAATTCTGTTTAGATTAGAGTAGTTTTTTTTATCGATTAGGAGACTGAGGGGCCATGGAGGAAGCACCTTGGCTGCTCTTCTCAGCAGCAGCTTTTAAATTGAAAGGGTTTACAAAGCTATATTCTGCCTGCCCTGGATACAGTGCTGCATCATCTCCTCACCCACACTAATTTTTTCTTTCAGTTATTAATACCTCTTGCCACTGGCTTCCATTCCAATTATTTGGTACCATTCTGATTCTTTATCTGAAGGCTAGTTATGTATGTTTAAGGGTATATTCACAGCATCAAAATTCAGAGAGCTCTACATTTATGATGCTTGCTCTGTACATATATTTGATGAAGTTAAAAATTCAAGTAAGCAAAAATAAATCTATTAAAAGACTTCCGAGACCACTTCACCAAAAACTACCGATCGTTACTAAGAGAAGTTAAAGAATCGCAAAGACAATTGAAGGTTATACAATGATCATGGTTTAGAAAAATCAATAACGGAAAGAAGCCAATTCTCCCTAAATTGGCATTGCAACAAACAAAAATTTTTGCGGATTTTTAAAATTGAAAGTGACTGGCTGATTTTAACATTTGTTTAGAAATGCGAACGCCTGGAAATTGTCGGAAATAGTCAAGACAATAAAACTTTAACACTTCTAGATAGTAGAAGCCTGTAATAATAAAAAGTCTAGACTAGACACAGGAATAGAAAAACGAATGAATGGAATAGAACAGAGATTTCAGGAAAAGGTATGAGCACATACTTTATCTTTCTATATAACAATGCTAACAGAAGTTCAAAGTAAAAATTATAATTTTAAACAATAAAAATAATGTAAAAATTAGTCTTTCTTTTCCCTTTTAATGGGACATGATTTATAATATGATAATTTAAAGTTGAACCACCTCACATATTTTGACAAAAAATTGCATTGCACACCTAAGTGAGAATACGCTTTGATTAAATGATCAGCTTATATAAATTTTGTACTTAAGATAATTTCTAATGCATAGCTGAATTATTCTGACATTTAAAAAAGCTTTTTAAGGCCAGGTACAGTGGCTCACGCCTGTAATCCCAGCACATTGGGAGGCCAAGGCGGGTGGATCACGAGGTCAGGAGATCGAGACCATCCTGGCTAACACTGTGAAACCCCATCTCTACGAAAAATACAAAAAAATTAGCCGGGCGTGGTGGCGGGCACCTGTAGTCCCAGCTTCTCGGGAGGCTGAGGCAGAAGAATGGCGTGAACCCGGGAGGCGGAGCTTGCAGTGAGCCGAGATTGTGCCACTGCACTCCAGCCCGGGCGACAGAGCAAGGCCGCGTCTCAAAAAAAAAAAACAGCTTTTAAAAAAATTAAACTGAATAAAGTAAATAAAATAGTTTTTCCATCCTTCATAGCAAATGCAGTTGCTGCTTCCTTCAGAATAAACAAGATTATGACTTTAAATTCTTACTCTATTGAATTGAGAAGAAAGAACTTTGACAAGGTGAGCAAAGAATGATAAAAAATATGTGGCAAATTCATTTGAAACTCTGATATATCTGAAGTTTACAGTTCAAGGATTATCGCAGATTGCATAGCTAGTTACTCCCTAAATAACTTTTTCTGTGTATACTTTTGTAGGAAACCTGGGAATTCCTCCACCCCAAGTGTCCTCAATGTTTCTTAATGCCACTTTTGACCTCTCAGTTGCCTATAACTACATGTTGAATTAAAGAAAGAACACACGACTGAGTATCTTCTTTTGCCCTAGGAAGTGAACAAGATTAGGTGGGTGTTTGTGTTAAGTTTTGCTTGGAAGCAGACCTAGAAGGCTTTTCAGCAAAAAACAATCTTAGTGTGGCTTGTGACAATTTATGAAAATTTTCTAACTTCTAACTGAAACAAATAACTATATTGTTCTCCCAACTAGTCATGTTTATTTTTGTTTACAGCACTTATTATAAACTGAGATGGATACTTTTTTTTTTTTTTTTTCAGACGGAGTCTCGCTCTGTCCCCCAGGCTGGAGTGCAGTGGCGTGACCTCAGCCCAGTGCAAGCTCCACTTCCTGGGTTTACGCCATTCTGCTGCCTCAGCCTCCCAAGTAGCTGGGACTACAGGCAGCGCCACCATGCCTGGCTAATTTTTTGTATTTTTAGTAGAGACGGGGTTTCACCATGTTAGCCAGGATGGTCTCGAGCTCTTGACCTCGTGATCTGCCCGCCTCGGCCTTCCAGAGGGCTAGGATCACAGGTGTGAACCACTGCGCCCTGCTGATACTTTTTTTTTTAAAGTATACTAGTGAAATGTTGAACCATCTGAACTACATTTTGAGCACTGAATAGCTTAGTTTTAAATGTTATGGCTAGTAAGGAGATATCTGTAAAACATAAAAAAAGAATAATTTGTCTAATCTACATTTTTAAAATATAAAAATTGATGAAACATTTTATGTGTACTAAGGACTTTCATCATAAAAGTGACAATAAAGAGATGATGTTACAATAACCTCATCTCACTTTGTCCTTAAATTGATAAAAATTGCCAACTTTATTTATTTATGGTATTTATGCTTTTCTTATGATAAGACAAAATTAAAATAGCTAATTCGTTTGCCAAATGCCTGAGAAAGTAATAATAACTAGTAATTTTACCTTCTAATACCTTCCTAAGTAAAAACATGGGTATACTACATCCTTCCCACCCTGGCAATGTTTGTAAATCAGCATCTATGGAAACATACAACTGCAGGTTTAAAAAGCAAATTAGACTTACCGTGATTTGTTTTTAGTAAAAATGGGAAACTGGGGAGAGAAATATTATGTTTTATTATGTTTTAACAACTATGGTACACTTGTTACTAAATTCTAGGCTCATTAGTTGTTTATAAGTTTGTTTCTGCAATTTAGAATAACCCTGCTTATTCCTGTGAACCAACCAGTGATCTCTGACTGCTGCTCAGAAGAAACAAGAGGGTAAGTTATGTAAAAATTTGGATCAGTATTCTAATTCTGGGCACATTACAATCACCTAACAACCCAATATCAGCTTAGTTCCAACAGTGGCCCAGTTCATCAAAAGCCTTCAAATTTAGTTTACCAGGAATAACTTTACTTATTTTGCTTGACTCTTATGGAATATATTGGTTTTATACTCTGTGTAGGAATATAAGACAAGCTTACTGAATGTTTTCTTAAGTTAAACACATACTAATAATCTTCCAGATAATCCCCTTTTGTCAAAACTCAAGAGTTATGATGGACCTTACCATACTGCTGCTTTCTGATTGAGCTCCTCTCTACCCTGAATGCAAGAGACTCTCATAGTTAGGCAGGAATATCATCGCCCCTATTCAGCCTGAAGAAGTCACAGAAGATGAATTTTAGTCCCTCTGGTTCTCTTACAAAATGGAGGGAAGAAATGTCACAGGTGTGTCAGCCACAGCAACACCATCTTGAATAGGAGCTGGGTAAAATGAGGCTGAAACCTACTGGACTGCATTCCCAGATGGTTCAGGCATTCTAAGTCACAGGATGAGAGAGGAGTTTGGTACAAAATACAGCTCATAAAGACCTTGCTGAGAAAACAGTTTGCAGTAAAGGAACCGGCCAAAACCCATCATAACCAAAATGGAGATGAGAACGACCTCTGGTTGTCCTCACTGCTACACTCCCACCAGTGCCATGACAGTATTCAAATGCCACGGCAATGTCAGAAAGTTATCTTGTATGGTCTAAACAGGGGAGGCATGAATAATCCACCCTTGTTTACCATATCATCAAGAAACAACGATAAAAATGGTCAATCAGCAGCCCACAGGGCTGATTTACGGAGTGGCCATTCCTTTATTCCTTTACTTTCTTAATAAACTTGCTTTCACTTTGCACGGTGGATTTGCCCTGAATTCTTTCCTCTGCGAGATCCAAGAACCCTCCCTTAGGGTCTGGATCAAGATCCCTTTCCTGTCACAGTAGGGCAGTATGTACTTCAGTTCTTCATGAGTTACTTACAGCACTCTCTTCCCCTAAGTCTCAGGTCGACTCTCAGGATCCTGACCCTGGTAATGACTGGTGTGACAGAAAATATGATCTATGACAAATTATTGCTTCTGAAAATAAGAGTTCACAATTGAGTTAATTCTCTTTTGCCTGGATTCTTCCCTCTAAATTTTGTCTGTCCTTAGTCTTAATACAAAGGCCCTATGTATAAGTAAGTCTAAGAGTTTACTGTATCTGAGAGACCTTAAGTCTCCCAGACACGATAAGAAATATGTCTGAATTATAGTGCTTGATGTCCCTGTTTGTGCATAGGGGTGTGTGTGTGTGTGTGTGTGTGTATGTGTGTATATATATATATACACACACACTATACATACACAATATATACATGAACTATATATATACTATATGTATATACTATATATATATATATATATATATATATATATATATGTTTTCATATTAACAAAGAGAGGCCTTAATGTAGTTAAATTTTAGAGTCTCAACACTGCTATAAGCCCTTACCAGTCAAAAGTCATTTAAATTATCCTGGATTCTGAAGAGGGATTACAATTAGCAGCATATTTTAGGTAATAGTATTGATAATCCCACAGTCACAAACATTTCAGCAGAATGTGGGTGGCTTGATTGAAGCCCTTCATTGCCTGCTCCATCTATACCCTGCAGAGCAATTTAGCTCCTTAAATAACCATCCCCTGCTGTTTAAAGCAACGACGTGTTATGCAAAGTAAATCAATATATGTCATTTAAGTAAAAAAATTTCTTAATTTGCCTCATCACAAGAATGTTTAATAAATCTTGAGGTCTTTGTATTAAGAGAAGATTTGATCAATTTTAAGATTAGAATATTCCCAAATAAGGTTTCATAAATGACATAGGAATTAACATCATAAAGTAGAAGTGCTAATTGAAATTTTTATAAAAGCTGATTTTTAATCCTTTTTAGGAGGAAAAAAAAACCCTTCAATCAGGATCTAATTTATAAGGGTTTCCTGTGAACATTAGTCAGTGAATAATTTATTTCCATAACCTACTTATGAAAGCTTCAAATTGTTATTGTAATTTGTAAGGCATTGAGATTCACCCATCTTTTTTTGCATTTACACCTGGCCTCAAATACTGGGTTACTTGATAATTTGCAAAATAGAGATTTTATAAAATAAAAATAACAATAAAGACAAAACAAATACTTAGATTGGAGAGGTTGGCTATAAATTTATTATCCACTCAAACATAAATGCCTTGGTTAAAATTTTAAATATTCACTTTATTTTCACTTTTATTTTTATCGTATCATAAAATTGACTGAAACTATCATTCTTATATGTAAGGTGGCATGATAGCAATATACGTTGGTCTATGCTAAGATAACCTTGATGATTTATTGGCTTAAACTGCTTCAGAGGTACAATACCCCAAATAATTTTTTTTTTTTTTTTTTGAGGTGGAGCCACGCTGTGTCGCCAGGCTGGAGTGCAGTGGCGCGATCTCGGCTCACTGCAAGCTCTGCCTCCCGGGTTCATGCCATTCTCCTGCCTCAGCCTCCTGAGTACTTGGAACTACAGGTGCCTGCCACCATGCCTGTCTAATTTTTTTTTTTTTTTTTTTGTATTTTTAGTAGAGACAGGGTTTCACCGTGTTAGCCAGGATAGTTTCAATCTCCTGACCTCGTGATCCGCCCACCTCAGCCTCCCAAAGTGCTGGGATTACAGGCGTGAGCCACTGTGCCCAGCCAAACAAATTAATCTGATATTATTTAGTAAATGGATCTCAAAACAGATAATTATGTAAAAACAGTGTACACATTAGTTGTCCAATAAGTTCTAATGGATAGCATCTCTTTTACAGAAGCTCTTTAAAAAATAAAAATAATACAAAGAAATGGGAGAAAAAGATCAACATATTCAAAATCGCTCATACTATATCCTGGGTTAAATGACATAGCAGTTCTCATACTGGACTCCAGAAGTAAGCTGACTTACCCACCCAGTTATGGGCACTGGAAATTAAGGCAGGCCTTTCAAAACTGGAAAATAAATTGCAAAGATGAAGAGGTAGCTCTGTCGAGTAAACCCAGTTATTTTTTCCAAGCTTTAATAACCAGTTAAGTCATTCTACTGTTAAATGAATAAAGAAACTAAAAAATGTCATTACTGTGTGTGTGCTTAGAGAAAGTACTTCATCTTGGTAAGAAAGGGTAGACAGAAGACAATGTCACTAACGATTTGTATCTAAATTATGTTTTCCTAACAAAATAAAATTTAAGATAAAGAATCATAATGTTCATTATAACAATGTTTTTGTTTTTGTTATGTCACAATCTATTTGCATGTATTACTAAAATTTTTTTTTGAAATCCAAGTTTCTTTGAAAAGTTGGTCAAATGGATAATTATTCCTTAAAATCTTTTCATATCTGCCTAAAATTATTAATTTATGCTTAATTTATATGCTACTTTAATAATCTACATACTATTAAGAGTGAACACATTTTTTTAAGAATGAAAATTCTGGTAACTTATAGATAGAACTAGAATTGCATTGTAAATGGTGTCAGCACTAGCATCCACCTGACCGAATGATTTTTGAGAAAAATAGTTTATTCACATAAATACTTAATGTTGCCTGTATAACAATCTTTAAAATTTTAAATAATTGTTATAACAATTATAGTAATTATGATTTTATTGCATTTGGGATCTATTATTTTAAAAGGGGAAATACAGACTATTCTGGTATAGCACTAAAGAGCATGAAATAATATTTTTTATTATTCTGTGAATTCTCAATTATTTATTCAAAATTGAAGAATCATTCAGGCAGCATTTTTTGCTTGAAATAATATTCTTGCAGTTAAAATTTCTCTTTTTTTGCCATAAGACTCAGCACACTTAATAGACCCTTTTTATGACTGTCTTCTTCAGAAGTCCATAAGCTCCATGAAGAGAGATCTTGTTCATCTCTATGACCAAGGATGACACAGTGCAGGGCAACAGGATGTATCTAATAATTAACTGTTAGATAAATCAGTGTTTTACTAAAAATATAAGTACAACTAACTTTCTTAATGAGAATTAAGCCTAACATATTATCTGAAGCAAGAATAAGTGGCATAATCTTTTTGATAACTACTGAGTCTTTATTTTGTTACTTAACATCATTAACTCATTTCTTCAACCACAAACATCTTGTGACCAAGAATACCTAAACTGGGAATGTAACTCAGCAGGGTTGGCTTTATCTGGCCTTTATTCAAGATGATGTCTCTTTGGTTGGGATGCCTCTGACATCAGGATAGTGAATTAGACCAAAAAACCAACAATAAAAGTAATAATTAAACCTTTAATTACTTATCATAATAGCATCAGCAAAAGGCTAAATTGGAAAAGGCACCAACACCCCTTTTCCCCATTTCCCTCTATTGAATGGCACACTAGTCCAGGATCAGGTGGATCAGCATATACGTGGAGGATGTGGGGAGGAAAGGTATTAGGTTGGTGTAAAATAATTGCGGGTTTTGCTATTACTTTCAATTAACAGTTCTTATCATCTCAGAGGAAGGCTTGTACAAAAGGCTTCTCTAGTTTTATGGACCTTGGGAGCCAGGGGAAGAAACGGGGTGGAATAACTAGGAGTAAAAGAGAATGGAGTACTAAAAGTCAGAGCGGCAAGATTTCTTCCTGCTTCCCTTCTTCACTTAAAATGATTGAGAAAGGCCTTTGCCAAAGGCTTCGGACAGTCTTTGAAATGCAGATGCGTGGTGCATAAGTTAGGAATGCAAAAAAGCAACAGCATGGCCAAGTGGTGGTGGGTTGAGTGGTGGGGACGGAGGTCAGCTGAGTCCTGAGTCCTTAGCTGTAACTCTCTTCAGAGACTGCAATGCACTGGATGTGCACCCGTTCTAGTGTGGAGAGAGCAGTTTTTTCCAGAGAGGCCTGCCGGGTAAAGCTTTTGTAATTGCCTATGGTCAAGCCTGAAAAAATCACACATAGGGTTTTGAACAGTAGCTGGACTCCTCCCCCACAAGAACTGCATTCAAACTTGCATTCCCATGATAATAATGATGATTGTTTCTTCATATACTTACTAGCTAAATGTTTAGCATTCTTTATGAAATCTTTATTAAACTAATATGCCAATTTTCTTGGTTAATATTATTCATCTGTGAAAAGTCTTCATCTATTCTGATAGACATATTTTCAAAAACATGTGTATAACAATTATTTTCTCCCACTATGTTGCTTGCTTATCCATTTTGCATACTTACGTTCCTTAGCTAGCTTTTGTTTCGGTTTTGATGTTTTTGAAATAAAGCTGTTTCTTGCTAATGCTTCCTGGGTCCCCTCTAGGAAATCCTCACTGTGTCAAAATTGTAAAGGTATCATACTTAGTTTTCTTGTAGATTTGTAGCTTCAGCTTTAGGTTAATATCTAAAATCAGTCTCAAATTGTGTGTGGTTCATTGTATTTGTATGACTAGCCAATTGTTCCAGAATAATTTGTAGAATAGTTTTTTCCATATTAAATGAATTTGGTGCATTTTAAAAATATATGTTGGTCCTGTATATGTACGTTTATTTCTGTACACTGGTTTAATTGATATATTAGTCTATCGTTATGTCAGTACCACACTACATCTTGATTACAAAATAACGTATCATTTCTCAAAATGTTTAGAATATTTCTTCAAAATTGTTCTAGCTATTTTATAACTGAACTTTCACGAGCTTTAGAATCAATTTGTCAACTTCTAAAACAATATTGTTTAGAAATATGTTATGATTTCTAATAATTATAATTTTTGGAGCAATTGAAATTGTAACAATATTGAGTTTTTGAATCCATAAATATTGTATACATCTTAAATACTGTACATAACATAAATATTATATACATCTTAATGCTTTTATCACCAAAGTTTTATAGTTCTTACTGTAGATAGAGATCTTATACATATTTCTGTTAGATTTAGCCCTACATTTTTCATATTCTTCAGTGTTTTTGTAAATGATATTTTAATTTTGTAGTTGTTTATTGCTAGTATATGGAAATACATTTGAATTTTCTATAGTGATACTATAATTAGTAAATGTCATAAATTAATTCTATGTTGTATATTCCTTAGGCTTTCTTCTGTAGAACACTGTACTGAAAATAAAACTGCCTTACTTCTTCTTCTTTAAATCGTATACTATTTTTAATTTTTTCCATTATTGGACTTACTAACATCTCAAGGACAATATTGAATAGAAAGATTGAAAACAAAAATCCTTATCTATTCCAAAAAAGTATTCACATTCTGACCAACAAAAGCATTAGCTATGTTATTAACTACAGAATTTATGTAGGTGACTTCCATAAGATGAGAAAATTTTCTTCTACTTTGCTCACACTCATTTACAACTATTGTATTTTGAAACTATTTTATCTGTATCTAAGTCAAACAAATATTGAAACACTTTAGCTAATCAAGAGTACATAGGCTGGAAGGAATATGAGGAACAGGAAGAGTAGGTGAAAATGATATAGTTGGAAAAACAAAGAATGACTGCCATGGAACACTGATTTTCTCTTAAGAATATGTCTGTATATCCAATATGTGAAACGGACAGAGTGCCATAAAACAGACACAGTGCCGTAAAACTGCCTTCTGCACCCTCTCAGTTAGGGTTTGTATTCTCAATATCAGCTTTAGGCTCAGATGACTATCTACATTCTTTGAATAACTGTTCAGTCACATTTTCTCAATGAGCAAAATAAAAAGCCTCTTGTTTTTGCAATAAATAAATGCAAACACAATATGTGCACATCTTCTATTCAGTGACTGGTACATAGCGACATTTAATTTCTATTATTTGCTTCGTTGATGATGTTTCATGTAAAGAAGATCATAATCATCAACATCCTGAAGATGATAAAGATGGTAAATAACGATTATTTAAATCCTGGATACAGAGTTGTGTTTGAAGCCCATAATATATTAATAGAAGAACTACTGAAACTAACGGAAGGAATGAAAAATTAATTTAAAATAATATGCATTGCTTTGGTGGAAAAGTAGCAGCAGGATGTGAACTACGTGCTATACAAGGTATCTTAAAGTAAAAATAACTGACAGCTGAAAGCATCCACACCGAAGCTGAGTCAACAACGCAAACTGCTTAAGCAGCTCCTGTAACTTTCCTTTACAGTTATGTAAACTGCCAGCCCTATCAATCTAGGGTTCTTTGATTCTATTTTTTCATTTATTTCCTGCCTCATTCTAAATAGGTGATTTATTACACACAATATTTCAAGTTGAAATGAATTTAAATTGAGAAAACGATGAAGCATAAAGAAAATAAGATTGAGTGAGGTTTGAGCACATCGTGCATGCACCGAAGTTCTGCACTTTTAGTAAAAGCTATAGCAGCTAGGAGCTGTTCAATTATGTAGTTCAGTGAATCTGCAAGACAAAAGACCAACTAAGATTTCTTAGAAAACCTTGAAAAGCATTTTGATACCTAGTAACCTGTAACAGAGAAAATATTTAGTAATGCAAGATTAGATTACATTACAAATGTCCTTACTTTATAATAATCATAGCAATGAGTTTTGGAATGATAGTTGTTAATAGCGACCTTTGTCTAAGGTGATCAGACTGCATGAAAATGGAGTGTGGTTAAAACATTTTACAGGAGCCTAAGGATGAAATTCAATTACATGGTCCTTTTTGATTTTGTAAAAGTTAAGCATATTTTAATATTTCCTCATGCCTTTGAAATGTTCTTATACATCTTCTGTTAGAGAGTTGATCAAATTCAAACACCAGCATCTGCATTTTGTCCTCAAACAATAGCTTTTTTTTTAAAATTAAGGGTTTCTCTTTCTTTTCGTCACTGGACATGAACTGATTATGCTTTTTGAAAAACAGATAATTATTTATATATCTCACAACTGTAATACATCTTTTCCTCTGAGGAATTGATGTAAATACATAGTTATTCATTCTTTCTGTGATGAATTCCATCAAAGCTGCCTGTTACTTAAAAAAAAATTTTTTTAGTTTATTTGCCTATATGAAAATTGATGACAAAATTTTTTCAGAAAAAAATATTTAATTGGGAGAAAATATTCTATGAAACTATGACAGACATTTAGGTAAGAGGTGACAAATAGGCTGAGTAATTTTTTAGTAACACTTATATTATTTCTATGTGGAATGTGAATCAACCATTAAAAGAATTGGCAAGCCGGGCGTGGTGGCTCACGCCTGTAATCCCAGCACTTTGGGAGGCCGAGGCGGGTGGATCACCCGAGGTCGGGAGTTCGAGACCAGCCTGACTAACATGGAGAAACACTGTCTCTACTAAAAATACAAAATTAGCCGGGCGTGGTGGCACATGCCTATAATCCCAGCTACTAGGGAGGCTGAGGCAGGAGAATTGCTTGAACCTGGGAGGCAGAGGTTGCGGTGAGCCGAGATTGGGCCATTGCGCCATTGCACTCCAGCCTGGGCAACAAGGGTGAAACTCCGTCTCAAAAAAAAAAAAAGAAAAGAAAAGAAAAAGAAAAAGAATTGGCAAGAAAAATAGTAAAAATGTTGCGTAGGAAAATTTTCCAGAATGCATACCATCTTTAGTGTGTGAATTAATAATTTATTATTTTATTATGCAGATTTTGTCAATTTACTGTCCATTTCTCATTCTTTAAGAATTCTGACTGATGAATTACCTTCGGATAACCTTGATTACTTAGGAATGCTGAACTTACGAATTATAAACAAACCATTTTTTTGTCAAATTTGCATCCATATAATTGTCTTCTATACAAATTCATTTATCTAAAGCATATTTACTACTCCTCAGCACACCAGCCAAACTCTATATTACATAAGGACTGAAAGTAATATTTATGTTTTCTTTTCTTTATTCATAAAATAGTAGCATGCTGGTAACAATAATTACTTAAGACAGTATTAACTAAAAAACTTTTGGTTAATATTGAACAGAGTTCTTAGAAATTAATTGAGATAAAAAGTCACTTAAATTCTATTTTAATATTGATATTTTCCTCTTACAGTATATGTGAAAAACATGTAGATAATGTTTTCAGAAGGGATTTGAAAAACAGAGTAAATTTCTGTTGTGACAGCTTAAATGTCCCCATTTCCTTTGTTACAGAGACAAATCCCTCTCGAGGTCACACTTCAGTGATAACCAAGTTAAAATCAAAATTTTCCTTCAAAAGTGGCAATAAAAGTAACTATTTTTCTCACAAGAAAGAACAATAAATCTTAAAAAGAAGAAGTTCTCCTGCAAAGATTTGAACTGTATGAATATTAGTCGTTTGTGTTTGAATTCTGCAATTAGTTTCAGAACAACATCGTATCCTGTACATTCCGTATGTTTCCTCACTTCCACATCCCACCTGATAGAAAGACCATGCTTTCATAAATTTTACACAACTGGCAGGGTCATTTTGCCAAATTAAACCTGGACTCTGGAAAGAGATGTAAAATGAATGCTCAAGTCCATACTCATTGAGTAATGCCATGGGATTTAGAAGGCCCTGGATAACTTATTTGGAATTTATTCGAGATTGGCTTGTGTTGGGGTCTATGGCAACCAGTAATTGTGAGCTTATATTAAAAACAGACTACTGGGATGCCTCCAGGGTACAGAGAGCTGGAAAGGCAGCAGAGGGCTGGCCTAGAGCTTGTCTTATGTGCTGAGTGAGATGACTTCTTTTGGATGGCTTCAGTGAGAGACTGGGTGGATGCTAAGATATTCCTGGACCACTCTGGCACACAGGATAGCCAAAAGGTGGGTGTCCTGGTTTTGGGAATGCCGAAACAGGTTTTGACCAGCTCAGAGCAAAGAATAGGAGCTAAAACTGGCAGAATTATGATCTGAGCAAACAGAAAGCTGGTGGGAGCCTTCAGCTTCCTGGGCCTGGTTTTGGCCAATAATTATCTGACTCTAGTTAGATTATACCTGAGCCAGTGTTTTCAGAATTTAGTGATTTGTAGAACCAAGTTCTCTGTGTTCAGATAAGTCTCAGAATATGACTCCTAAATTGTAACAAAGGAAGTAATATCTGCTAGAGGCATCAGAATCAAATGCTGACATTAGCTTGGTTACATATTTGAATTTCTATTAATTTCTTGCAGGTGGCGAGTATTTTGTCTATTGCCCTATGAAGGTCATTGAATTCAAATTTGGAATCACCTACGTTCTGACCAATATGTTTATAATAATGGTTTATTCTTCTTAAAGAAAATAACACTAGCATAGGATGATTCGTTTAAAGCCATTTATCCAAAAAGTTGCAAGTGATAACACTATCTAGTTGTAATTTTCTGTGGTCTTATTTGTTGAAACCAGATTTGTTCATTTTTTTTTCCTCATGGGGATTTGGCAATGGATGGCATATTCAATAGTAGGTAAAACTGAGGGCAGTGACTACTCTTTTGGATAATTTAAGAATGATGTTAGAATGTGCATATTTTTATCTAACAAATATATTAAAAAGGAAAGAAAAAAGAGTCAGGTCATTAAGAGTTGATAACAACCAGGAATCTACAGAAAATGAAAAAAAGAATGAGTGCAAACAACAAAATGAGAAAGAAAGCAGGTATTAGATATGAGTCTTGGTTTAATACCATGAATAGACATAGTTCACTATCTGATGTCATCGGCTTGTTGCTAAGGTTTTGAGTCAGGTGTGTTTATGAGCATTAATTGTTTTCCCAGGATATATCAGTGTTCTTACATTAAGTCTGTATTTGAGGATCCTTTGACTTGTGTTCACTTCTGAATTGTGTCTTTCACTGTGAAATGTAAACTCAAGGATTGAATCCCTGGAGTTTCACTACTCCACTTGTTATTAATAGGGTCTGATAAAGTTGCTTCCAAAGGAATCAGAAAAAGTTTTTCTCTGATTCCTCTTTCAATAATTGAAATATGCTTATTCAAAGTCATAAGAGGGAAGGCAATCTCAACTTGTTGATGATAGGTTACTATAGTAAGTGAGCTCCTTACAATATTTCACTGCATCTGCACAAAGCAGGGCATAGTGTAGTAGAGAGAAAAGTATCTCTAAATGCATAGACATTCCAGTTACCAATTCACAGAAGAATAATTAATATGTCTTTGAAGAAATGTGCTGTATGACCATTGGAGCTAATTGGAGTACCTTTGGCCAAAGAAACTCAAGGATTTATTAAAGTTTAAATACTTTTTACTTAAGAATGCCATTAGATCTTGAACCCTTCCAGAAGATTGGGGGTGAAGAGACAATTGAAAACAGAAAATCAAGTAGTATTTGAGACTGTTAGAGCTGTGACTTTTTAGCAAAGGAGTGCTTCAATCCATTCTTAAAACAGAGATGCAATAAGTAAAACATATTCAGAATCCATGGAGAAGAGAAACTGGATAAAATAACTTGAAGTTGCCCAAACAGCCCTTGAGGATTTACTTTCTGGTCCTGCCCCATCTTCACAGATTTTTCATGATTATGTGGTTGACAGGTAACTCACGAAACAAAAATAATCTCAGCTCTGTATTTAAAGTCTCTTATCAATGTTGATTTGAAATACTAAACAATTTGTACTATGATGAATACTCAGATGGAGAAATTTATCAAATATTTATTAAAACTCATCTAGTGCCACCAAGAGGCTATCTTGGGAGCATGAGAGACAATCAGTTGAAGGGTAAGATATGAGAATGAGAAACTCCAAGAGGCCTCAAGCTTAGGGGGTGCCAGTCTTTGGGGAAGCCCAGTATTTTGTTTCTTTTACTTTGAGAACCCCACCAGATCCTTATAGTGAAGATCTAAGAAAGATCCTTCATGGCAATGGCAGAAGAAGGGAAAAAGGAACCATTGTGAAACATCAGTGTGTTTTTATCAGTGGCAAAACTTACATTCTAAGAGAAAGAACTTCAATTTCAAGATTTGAAAGAAACAGTTATGTTCTGACATCCTATGTCATCTGGGAAAAGTGGATTCCTCCTTGTCTCAGTCTCTCCGGCCTTCCGGGAGTAAAGAAACAAAAGAACAACAGCAAAAACACTCTTATTAGGAAACAAGGCTTGGAAGAAATAGATTGGGAATGTTACAGCAAGAGAAAGGAGCAGGGCCTGAGGAGAAAAAAGCTAAATCACCGGAGAAAAAACAGAAACACTTCTGAAAGTCACAATCCCAAGACATAAGGCCACTAAACAACTGAGACTGAATCTAAAGTTTATGGAATGCTCCTACTAACACCTTACCACCAGCCAACAGGGCTGCAGGTTAATTCCAGTGGATAACTGCTGAGAGTTACAAGACAGTCTCTCTTTAAGGAGCAGTATATAGGAAAGCTAAGGAAGGAGATAAAGACAAAAGACACTGGGGGAAAAAAGTGAAGCCTTTTATACTTAAAGTTAAAGCAAACATTACACACATGTTTTATTAAATAAAACAACTGAAGTACTAGCCAAATGAGAATAAATTCTTACAATTAAGATCTATTTACATCAGTTCATACAATCTGGCCAGTTGTCAACAAAAAATTTAAAAGCATGCCAAATGACAAGGAAAAACACTGTCTGAAAAGACAAAATGAGTGTCTTTAGATATGAAATAGATATTAAAATTGTGAGACAGAGAATTTAGAATAACTATGATTAGAATAAAATAAAGGAGGGGAGGGCTTCAAGAAGGTTGAATAGAGGCACTCATCACTCAACCTCCTCCACAAAGAAGAACCAAACTAGTGAGTAGATAATCACGCTTTGAATAGATCACCTAAGAGATTGCTAGATTTCAACAGAAAAGTGACAGGAAACACCTAAGGCAAGGAAGGAGAGGAAAGCAAAGCAGCCTTCCGATGTATGGGGACGAGCAGCAACCCTGCCACCCCCAGTTACAGGGCCACTGTATATTTACAAGTGTCCTGAGCAAAGGCTACCCTGCTGGAAGCTGCCACCTGGAACTAAAATGGATAAATTTGAAGATGGAAGAGGATTGGAGCAAATATCATTGACATTTCACTAATTGTAACATTTGTTTTTCTCTGTTTCATGTATGTTGTGTCCTTATAAACTATTTTTTTCTTCCTCCTTTCTGTCTGATTTTCTCCATAACCAAACTTAGTTCATACCAAATTTCGGGACACATTATCTGGAGAAGGGTGGGTTCCTAGGTACATAGGAACATAAGATGAAAATGGTCTGCTTAACTCTGTGGGGCAAATTCATTTTTTGGTGGGAGAGGGAAGGCAACTGTTTTTAGAAATGATTCTATTCTCAGAGAACAAATCCCAAAATATGCGTATCACAGAATAGTAAATATATTTTTTGACTGTGTAACATGATGTCTTCCACGATTTGCATTTACATGCACAAACTATTTTCAAATAGGCATAATAGATCATATACGTAGTTATCTATCATCTATCTATCTATCATCTATCTATGTATTTGTGTGTATGTATCTTCCAAAATAACATAAGTTGCAGCCATAAAAAAGAATGAATTCATGTCTTTGCAGGGACATGAATGAAGCTGGAAACCATCATCCTCAACAAACTAACACAGGAACAGAAAACCAAACACCGCATGTTCTCACTTACAAGTGGGAGCTGAACAATGAGAACACATGGACACAGGGAGGGGAACATCATATACCAGGGCCTGTTGGGGGCTGGGGGGAAAGGAGAGGGAGAGCATTAGAACAAATACCTAATGCATGTAGGGCTTAAAACCTAGGTGATGGGTTGATGGGTGCAGCAAACAGCCATGGCACACGTATACCTATGTAACAAACCCGCACGTTCAGCACACGTATCCCAGAACATAAAGTAATATTTAAAAAAATTAATAATAACATAATAAGAAACTAATTTATGATCCAGTGATATTTCTGATATACTATCATGATTTTCCTCAGTATTGCTGGATCTCTACAACACAGTGCAAATCAAATGGTTAATAAGTAATTACAAAATCTTCCATTTTATTTTGAAAATGTCTCCCATAAATTGGTGTCTCGTCTTTCCTGAGTATTCTAATGTTTTTTCTTCTCTTTTCTTTTTGTGAAATTTCATTTTCTAACTTTTTTTCTTGATTATTCAATATACTTTTGTTTTCTGGAAAGCATACTTTTTTCTTAATTAGTAAAATATTTTATCAAATATGATAATAAAATAAAAATACGATCTTTTTAATTTTCTTAGAATTGGATAGTGTGTTACCTTTCTGTTTAAAACACATTTAATATTTACCTTAAGGCTTAATGTTAAAATAAAAATCCCTGTAGTATTGCTATAGATTTCACAACAGAAACTATAATTCATGAATAAAAATGTCGGTGATTTTTTTCCTCTACTGAACATTTTTCTTGAGGTTTTGTGCATTTCATAAAGATTTAAAAACTTTGAGTAAAAACAATTAAACTGACTTTTTACGATATGTGCCACATTTTTGAAAGATTTACTACCTTGATAATTACATCACCTTTTATTTAAAGACTAAGTATACTAAATATTGCTTGAAAAGATATTTATGGGAACAGATTATAAGGACAGAAAGAAAAGAAAAGATTTTAAAAAGAGTATTCAATTACCTTTAGATTTAACATGCAACTTAATTCTTGTAGGAGTATTTTGATTTAGTAATGAAGATTATATTGGGAGACTATTGAAAAGGTAGAAGAAACCTGTTTCTAATAAATGTACTCAAAAAAGCCATATGTACAATTAATTGTACTCTAGTGTTCACATTCTATTTTGATGTATTTAAGAACAGTTTTACGCAAATGACAGATTACATGCCTAGAGTAAAATATAATGTTACTTAATTCAAATGATGAGTTAAAATGTATATCAGGGAAATATTTTTTAATTTTAGATATTGGAGCCGCAAAAGTTTTGAAGAGATAAAGGACAGCAAAGAAACTTTTATTAGAATTGTTTGATGTTTTTTATTTTTAAATTTTTACTTATTTTTATACATTTTTAAGAAATCAATGAAGATTATATTATTAGATTATATTCGTTGAGCACTTAATCACATGCTAGGATTTGTATAAAGTACTGAATATATATTTCTTCCATTTTGAAAATCAAGCCATAATTTACACATAGTCATACTTTGAAATACCCAATTTTG
The DNA here is from genome assembly GCF_009828535.3 of Hylobates moloch. Taxonomy (NCBI): domain Eukaryota; kingdom Metazoa; phylum Chordata; class Mammalia; order Primates; family Hylobatidae; genus Hylobates; species Hylobates moloch. The sequence continues at coordinate 79,790,471 of NW_026652291.1, forward strand.
TGATTTTTTTTTTCAACAAATGTATATAGTCTATAGCTACCACCAAAATCAGGATACAGAAGAGGTGTATCCTTCCAAAGAGTTTCTCATGCCTCTTTTTAGTAAACCCCTCCACTTTTTTCTAGAATCCAGGGGTGTCCAAACTTTTGGCTTCCCTGGGCCACATTGCAACAAGAATCATCTTGGGCCACACATTAATACACTAACACTAACAATAGCTGATGAACTTAAAAAAAAAATCTCATAATGTTTTAAGAAAGTTTACAAATTTGTGTTGGGCTGCCTTCAAAACCATCCTGGGCCTCATATAGCCGAGCGCCATGGGTTGGATAAGCTTGCTCTGGACTCTGCCTTTATTGATCTGTTATCTCTTCCTAAAGTATGACTCTAAAAGAATGTCATGTAAATAAAATCATATATTATGTAGCTTTTTGAGTCTGAATTCTTTCTCAGATTCAGCTATATTGTCACATGTAGCAATATTCCTTTCCTTTTTGTAGAAGAATAATATTCCTTGTTTAGATTTGGATGTACCATATTTTGTTTATTCATTTCACAGTTGAGGGACATGTGACTCATTCCATTTTTTAGCAACTATTAATAAGTCCTCTATATACATTCACGTACAGTTTTGTGTGAACATAGGTTTTCATGTCTTAGTCTGCTGAGGCTGCCATAACAAAATATCATAGCTAAGCGCGTAAAAAACAGCAATGTACTGTATATTCTCACAGTTCTGGAAGCTGAAATTATAGGATCAGAGTGCCAGCATGGTTGGGTTCTAATGAGCACTCTCTATCTGGCTTGCAGAGAGCTCCCCTCTTTAGATATCCTCATATGACCTTTCTTCAGTGCTTTGTGCTTGCAGAGAAAGAGAGAGAGAGAGACAGTCTGAAAAAGGAAGATAGAGATGTCTCTTTATCTTCTTATAAGGCCATAATTCCATCATGTGGGCCTCAATATTACAACCCAAGGCCACAACTCCAAATACTATCACATTAAGGCTCAGAGCTTCAACATTTGATTGGCAGAGGAGACACAGACATTAATTTTATAATAATATCATGTGGGCAGATTTCTGGAAAAGGAATTACTGAGTTATACCATGAGTGCTATGTTTAAAGTTTCTTTTAACTTTTATTTTAGGTTTGGGAATATGAGACAGGTGTGTTACCTGGGTATATTTAAATGACACTGAGATTTGGAGCATGAATAATCTCATCACCTAGGTACTAAGCCTAGTACTCAATAGTTTTCAATCTTTACCCCTCCCCTTCTCTACTAGGCCCCAGTTTCTATTGTTGCCATTTTTATGTATGAGAAGAATGTATATTCTTTGATAGATGGAGTATTCTGTACATGTCTATTATATACAATTAGTTAAGTGTTGTGTAAAGTTCAGAACTTCTTTCTTAGTTTTCTGCTTATGATCTGCCTAATGCTCACAGTGAGATGTTGAAGTTCTTCACTATTATTATGTGGCTTTCTAAGTATTTTGGTAGTTCCAAAAGTACTTGTTTTAAGAATCTGGGTGCTTCAAATTTGGGTGCATATTCATTTTTAATCGTTAAGTCTTCTTGTTGAATTGAACCCTTTATCATTATGTAATGCCCTTCTGAGTCCTTTTGTACTGTTGTTCATTTAAAGTCTCTTTTCTCAAATGTAAGATGTGCAACTCCTGATCTTTTTTATTTTCTCTTTTCACGATAGATCTTTGTCCAACCCTTCACTTTAAGTCTATGGGTTTTCTGTCATTCTGCGTGGGATAGGTCTCTTGACAATTCTAAGTGGGCATTTCCTTTTTTCCCACTTGCAACTCTGTTCCTTTTAATTGGGGCATTTTGATCTTTTACATTCAAAAGTCATGTTAATATACGACGTTTTAAACCTATCACGAAATTGTTAGCTTTTTCCTTTGCAGTTTTTATTGCGTGGTTGCTTTAAAAATTCAGTGGGCTACGTACTTGTGTGTTTTGGGGGTATCAAGTATCATTCTTTCATTTCCATGTTTAGAACTCTCTTAAGAATCTCTTATAAAGCCTGGACTGCAAATTCCCCTAGTGTTTGTTTGTCTGGAAAACCTTTTATTTCTCTTTTGCTTATGAAGCTCACTTTGGTGAGAGGACAAAATTTATTTTATTTAAGAATGCCTAAAAGAGAAACAGGCCACCCATCTCTTGTGGTTTGAAAGCTTTCTGCTGAGAAGTCTGCTGTTAGTCTGATGTGGCTCCTTTTGTATGTAATCTGATCTCTTTCTCTAGCTGCCTTTAAGATTTTTTCTTTAGCATCGACCTTGGATAGTCTCGTGAATCTATGCCTTGGTGATATTCATTTTGAATAGTATCTCACAGCTGTTCTCTGGATTTCTTATATCTAGATATCTACCTCTCTAGAAAGATCAGCGAAGTTTTCTTGGATTATTTCCTCAAATATGTTTTCCTGATTGTTTACTTTTAATACTTCTCTCTCAGGAATGTCAATAAGTTGTAGATTTGACCAATTTACATAATCTTGTATCTCTTAAAGACCTTGTTTTTAAAGATTTTTTTTCTTATTTTTCTCTCACTGGGTTAGTTCAAGAGAACAGTCTTCAAGCTCTAAAATTCTTTCTTCTGTTTATTCCAGTCTATTGAGAAAACTTTCCATTCTATTTTGAAATTTCTTAAGTGAGTTTTTTTAATTCCAGAAACGCTGCTTGATTTCTTTTTAAAATATTTATCTATTCCTTCATTTCCAGGATTTTTAAAATAAATTTCCTCATGTTAATTTTCAACCTTGTCATGAATTTCATTGAACTTCCTCGCAATTCTTGCTTTGAATTCTTTCTCTGTCATTTCTGAGTTTCCATTTTGGTTAGGGACCATTGCTGGAGAGCTAGTGTGTTCCTGTCATGGTGTCATACATTCAGACTTTTTATGGTGCTAGAATTTTTGCCCTGATTCCTTTTCATCTGAAGGTGCATGCTTTTCTAAATTTTCAAAAACAAAATTCTTTTGTGCAGGTAGAATTTTTTTCTTTTTCTCTTTTCCCCTATAATACTTTGTGGGTTTTTTCTTGCTCTTTCTCTTTCCCTTTTCCTTCTTCCTTATGTCATAGAGAACACTGGGTAGAGTCTTTTGTCTTTGCTTCTATAGCCCTATCCACTTCTTTTGGTAGGTTTAATATTGGGCTGCGCAGTTCAACCAACAAGCCAGTAGATGGTACTTATAGATAAGAGCCAGCTGTAGCTCATGCGGCTGGGTATATTCTTGATACTCCTTTATTCACCAAAGCTCTTTGTTGCCTCAGGAAATGGGCTGACCTATGTAATTTACAGTGGTCTGAACTCCCTGCTAAGCACTGGAGGGGTGGGGACCATAATGGGTGGGGCTGGACCTAGCATGCCCACCTACAGGTCCCCGCAATGGCAGGTACAAGCACCAGCACCAAGGGATAATCAATGGGTGGCCACCATGCATTCAGAAGTGTGCCTAGGTTTGAAGCTGTGAAACCCTTTTAGCTCTAAGCTCTCTGCATGGGTATTGGGGCAACCTAAACTCCTAATCTAGGAGAGTGAGTACTCCAAAAACCTGGAGATCTGCTTGGGCATGCAGTAAAGAGGACGGTTCTGCACTAAGATTTCTTCACAGGAAGGTTTGGGCCGCTCAAACTCCTAATCTACGGTAGCAGGTACGCCAAAGTCCTGGAAATCTGCATTGATGTGGAATGGAGTGATCCCCTTTGTACCAAGATCTCTGCACAGAATAAGTAGGGGCACTGCTACAATTTAAGTACCACCTGGCAAGATTTCTAATGGTCCGTGATACAGGCAATATTACGGACCATGTCAACAAGCAGGTCAACCTGCTAGCATTGTATCCTGGGAGACCTGGAAGGGCTAAAACAGCAGTGCCAGTTGGAATGCAGCTTAAAGACCCCAGTTAACAATACCTAGTTAAACTGGAAGCAAGAAAGGTCCTAGTATTTGTACTTAAGAAATTGCTTGCCCATGGACTTCTAAAACCTTGGAATTCTCCCTGTAATGTAATACCCCCATTTAAAGCCTTCTGGCTAATACTATTTGGTACAAGATTTCAGGGCAATTAATGAGACTGTGATCCCAATCCACCCATTAGTGACAGATCCATATACTCTTTTAACTCAAGTGCCAGGGAGCACAGAATAGTTCTCAGTCTAAAATTTAAAAGATGTTTTCTTTTCTATCCCTCTGGCCCTGGAATCTCAATACCTTTTGCTTTTGAATGGGAAGATCCCAATAGCAGAGAAAACCCACAATACACCTGGACAGTACTCCCTCCCTCCGGGCTTTCAAAACAGCTCCCCACCCCCTTTTTTTTTTTTGGCCTGAGCCTTAGAAAGATATCTGAGGGATCTACAACTGGAAAACAGGAGGACACTCCAGCAGGTAGATAACTTTTTTGTGTGTAGCCCAACCTGGGAGAAATCTGACCAAGTTACTATAAAGACCTTGAATTTCCTGGCACACAGGGGATACAAAGTGTTCAAAAACTAGGCTCAAATCACCGTTCAACTGGTTTAATATTTGGGGTATATTTTGTTCCCCAGGACCTGGCAAATATCCCCAGAATGGTGCAAGATATATATGGTTTAGGAGCCCTCAGTACCAAGCAACAGCTTCAATCCTTTCTGGGAATGGCCAGGTTTTGCAGAATATGTGTTCCAAATTTGGTGTCATAGCAAAACCCCTTTATAAAGCAACTAGGGGGCCAGAAAATGAGTCAATGGAGTGGGCCCTAGAAATGAGGGGAAACTTTGCCAAGTTAAAACAGGCTCTTAACCAAGCTCCCACTCTTGGCATCCCAAACTTCATGAAGCCTTTTTCCTTGTATATAGCAGGAAAAAAAGGGCAGAGCTGTGGGAATACTAACCCAGAAATTGGGATCAGAACCCATACCAATCATCTACTTTTCAAAGACATTGAACAGAGTAGCCTCAGGGTGACCAAGCTGCCTGCAGGCAATAGCAGCCACTGTTATTTTAGTGGAAGAAGCCACTAAAATCACCCTGGGTCAACCACTGAAAGTGTTAACTCCACATCAGGTAAGGTCAGCCCTGGAAATAAAAGGACTTATCTGAACGATGGGAGAAAGGTTAACCAAATAACAGGCTATATTCCTAGACAGTCCAGAGCTTACCCTTAAAACCTGTAACACCCTGAATCCAGCTTCATTGCTGCCCACAGACCCAATGATTGATCACTCCTGCAGGCAGGTCATCGCATACACATATGTCAGCTGACCTGATTTAAAAGATCAGCCCCTCCCAGATTCAGAGGATAACTGGTTTACAGACAGCAACAGCTTTGTGTCCAGTGGAGAATGCCTGGCTGGATATGTGGTAGTAAATTACAACATCATCACTGAGTAACAACCACTACCCCAGGCACATCATCACAAAAAGCTGAGATCATTGCTCTCATTTGAGCCCTGATACTGAGAAAAAGGAAGAAGCTAAATATCTATACAAATTTCAAATATGCATTTCTTATGGCTCATAATCATGCTGCAATTTGGAAAGTAAGGCGACCACTGACTAGCAAATGTTCCCTCATAAAGCATGGGTCTGAAATTCTACAGCTATTGGAAGCAATACACTTGCCAGAGGCTGTAGCCATGATCCACTGTAGAGGGCATCAAAGGACTGAACCCCTACAGCACAAGGGAACAAAAAGGCTGATAAGGAAGCCAAAGCAGCAGCTTTCAGTGTAGTCTCAACAAATCTTAGGACTGCTTCCCTTCTAGGATTCCCTAATAGAACCTGAATACACATCACAGGAAAAACAGTTAATAAAGGAGGAAGGAGGTCAAAAATGAGGATGCTGATGATATATGGGATCAAAATTATATCTCCCTCAAACAGCTCAATGAAAAGTTACAAAAACCCTGCATAACTCTTACCATATGGTGAGAGAAGCGACTCTGGCTATGGTAAACAGGCCCTTCACTGGGCCTAACTTGGCTTTGGCAGTGAAGCAGTTCTTCCAAGCCTGTTCAGTGTGTGTATTCAACAATCCAGGAAGCAAAATACCCCATGTAATATAATCAGTTCAGAGAAGGGGAACCTACCCAGGAGAAGACTGGCAACTCTACTTTCCCCATGTGCCAGCTTGCAGAGGATACAAGTTTTTGCAAGTACTAACTGACACCTTTACTGGCCAGGTTAAAGCTTAACCTACCAGAACAGAGAATGCTAATGAAGTTATGAAGGTTCCCTTAAAGGAGATAATCCCCCAGTTTGGGTAACCCCAAAGCCTCCAGAATGATAATGGCCCATCTTAAGTCTCCCAAATGACACAAGGGATTGCTAAAGCTCTTGGAATCAAATACTATTTAAATTCAGCACAGAGACCTCAATCCTCTGGGAAAGCAGAAAGCACTATTCATACTCTAAAATGGGCGACAGGTAAGTTATGTCAGGAAACATCAGAAACTTGGGTCAGCTTAGTGCCCACAGCCCTCTTAAGGATCTGTAATTCCCCAAGAGCAAAAAGTAATAGGAGCCCCTATGAAACGTTATATAAGAGGCCATTTTAAACTAATGAGCTAATTACTGATCCAGAAATTGCCAGTCTAATAGAATATCTAGTTAGCTTGGGACAGACTCAGCAGAATTTGCAAGAGTTTGGAACCCAATGACTCTCCACACCAGGAAATAACTAGTAACCCAAGCTCAGGCCAGGAGATAAGGTACTTGTTAAAACGTAGAAAGAGTGGTCACCTGCTCAACAACTACAACCCAAATGGAAGGGACCTTTTTCAGTAGTCCTGGCTATGCCTTCCACAGCCAAAGTACTAGGATTAGACAGTTGGATCCATTTTTCCAGGGTTAAGCCTGCAATACCTGAAGCCCCAGACCTGAAACCCAGAGCTCCTGCCAGCTCCTATGCCTGTGAACCTGTGGAAGACCGGAAGTACCTGTTTAAAAGACAGTCAAAAGGTAAGTAAATGCCTACCAACTCTCTTTGGTGTCTTTGTTGCACATTTACTGTAAGCTGGATAATAGTAGCTATTTTTACATTTCTACAGTTTAATTGCCCTCTTCTGAATGGATGGAATCACTTCCTTTGTGATAATTAAGCAAAATGTTTTCATTCATTTTTATAACGATCATTCCTGACAGTATAGGTATCCACCCCCTGAAGTTCCTGTTCAAATAACAAAATAACAGATAAGTATTTCTGGCTCTATAATGATTTGCCACAGTCTGCATATGCTGGTAATTAATGAATTATGAGTATTTATTAAGAACTTTTTAAATTTAACACATGGACTTTTAAATACCACCAGTCCAGCTTTGGCAAAGAACTGTTTATACTGCCATCCAATCCCAGCCTGATCTTGGGCCCTTGAAAAAATAACCTATCAGCCTAACTACAAGTGGGGTACTCCCTTAAAACTAATGAACCTGGATGACTTGTACGACTTCAAAAGTATGGAAATGACAAAGGTTACAAAACAAAAAGCAAGCCTTCTTCATTACTATCAAAGCAATCTTTCTGGGGTTGCATCCCCTCCAAACCCATTTGGGGCCCAATATCGATGTACACAGAATTAAAATTCCAGGTGCTACTTCATATTAAAAGAAGCCAAAATTTTGGTTAGGCCCTGAGAACCTTGAAAAGTCCTCAATACAACTACACTCTGGAGATTAATCCCTCACATGATCGTGTGAGCTGTGCAGTTACCCAGATAATCTCATTAAGAAAACCTGTACAGTTTTTATAAAAATGACCCCAGTTGGGGGCACTTTAAAGGACACACAGACTAAATACTGTCCAGGTAGATCCACTGGCTGTATTCACATTCTTCCTTGGGAAGAATGTACTAATCCTGAGACATCTCATTGCCTTTTGGTTCCCCAATATGAAAAAAAAAAAAAAAAAAACTCTGGGCAGTTGCTGGTGGACACTAAGCTTAACTGCCTCCATTGGAAAAGTAGGACTACTGGGGCAACTCAGGATACTTCCCAAAAGGTTTGCAGCCTTTAACCAGGGCTACTTTAATAGGAACCTTAACAATAGGGAAAGCAGAAACAAGCTAACCCATATGTTCACCACAGAGAACAACTTCTGTCTTGAAAAACAAGGAGCCTTTTTCCTGTGTAGTATCAGTTCCTACTTATGTTTACCAGCCAAATGGACAGGAACCTGTATTCTCATTTATTTAGCCCCTAAAATCAATATAGGTCCCAATAACCAGTCTCTCATTATACCTTTAACTGCAACCATCAGACACAAATGAACCATACAAGGAATACTCCCTTTTAGTAGGGCTAGGAACAACAGCAGGTGCAGGAATGGGAGTTAGCAGGCTTGCAACTTCCCTATCCTATTAACAACACTTGTCTAAGGATCTTTCAGACAGCATGGAAGACAATGCTCAAAGTATTAATATCATCACCTTACAAAATTAAGTAGATTTCCTGGCAGCAGTAGCTTTACAAAATAGAAAAGGAATGGATCTCTTAGCTTCAAAAAAAAAAATTGGCTTATGTATTTTCCATGAACCAATCAGGATTAGTAAGGGATGCAGCCCCAAAATTAGCCGACCAGGCATCTAAAATGCAACGACAATTGTCTGAGTCATGGGGCTTCTGGACAAGGACACTAAGTTGGGCTTCATGGCTCCTTCCCTTAGCTGGCCCATTGTTAGTAATTATACTTCCACTGGTGTTTGGACCATGTTTTTAAAATCTTTTAACCAGACTTATTTCTTCTCACCTAAAGACCATTAAGCTCCAAATGATCACGCAGCAGAGCTACCAGCCAGCTCCAGATAATTATGTCAGGCAAAGCCATCGAGAAGTCACCCATCTTCACTAGAGAGAGCAGGCAACAGTTCCATAGTCTACAAGAGTTCCATGGTCCCCAACTGGGCATGGCGTCCCAATTAGCATGAAGCAGACACAGAAGAAACACCATCAGGACAAATATACCTAATGTATATGGAGCTTACAATGTAGATGATGGGTTGATAGGGGCAGCAAACCACCAGGCAACATATATACCTATCTAACAAACCTCCACATCCTGCACACATATCCCAGAACTTAAAGTAAAATACAAATCAATAAATAAATTCTAAAAAAGAAAGACCATTGGTCTCTCTGCCTCCCATAAAAATTTACAGGGATCATGTCTCTCAGGGGAAAATAAGGCAAGAGAATACAATCTGGAGACAGGGAGCCTAAGACCAACCTCTGTCTGACTTTTTGGAATTAAACCGATAGGAAAACATCAGCCTCTGACTGGACATGAACCAAGCCTCTGATTGGTCATGGGCCAAGTCTTCATTTGCACAGGATGTAACCAATTAGAGGCCTCAAAAGCGTACCTACAGGTGTTGCCAAATTTTTTCAGTCAATAAAACCCCAAGGGATACTATATTCGGAGCTCTTGAGCTGCTTGCTTGAGCCCACTCTCACTCTGTGGAGTATACTTTCGCCTCAATAAATATTTATTTTTGTTTTCTGTTACTCTATTTATGCATTTGTTCAATTCTTTGTTAAATGCACTAAGAATCTGGACAACTCACAGTCAGGACTTCATATCTGGAAACAGTCTTAGTAAATATGATGGTTAATATTAAGGGTCAATTTGATTGGATTGAAACACGCAGAATGACACCCGTTTCCTAAACAACCTTCCACAAGTTTTTCTGGTCAAGCATTACCTTTCTATCAGGTTATCAAAATTGTTAAAATTGTTAATATATACTCATCTAAATGATACTTGAAAGAGCAGTTATTTTAACGAAAATATAGCTAGATGAAATTAAAATGATTTTGATGGATTGATTTTTAATAAAATAGATTACTTTTCAAGATTGGTTCTTCCTGTTTCATTTTCAGATTCATTGTTCCGCTAGTACTGACTCTGCCCATTGTATATAGTAGATTATGGCTGGCAAGTTTAACGTTTACAGCATTGAATTCTTACATCAACTGGACATATATTATTTCTGATCACTCTGTGATTGCTAAATGTAATAATATTCTTTCTCCCAGATATACAGGAATAATCTCCATATAAATATATTTTAACCAAAATAACAAATTTGGACAAATTACATTTTGAACAAACTGATATGGTTTGGCTGTGCCCCCACCCAAATCTCATCCTGAATTGGAATCCCCACAATCCCCGTTTGTCATGGAAGAGACCCTGTGGGAGATCACTGAATCATGGGGGTGGTTTCTCCCATTCTGTTCTCATAATAGTGAGTGAGTTCTCATGAGATCTGATGGTTTTATAAGTATCTGGCATTTGCCCTGCTGGCACTCATTCTCTCTTGTGCTGTCCTGTGAAGAGGTGCCTTCTGCCATGATTAAAAGTTTCCTGAGGCCTCTCTCGCTATGCAAAACTGTGAGTTAATTAAATCTCTTTTCTTTGTAAATTACCCAGTCTCAGGTATTTCTTTATAGCAGTGTGAGAAGGCACTAATACACAAGCCATTTCATACATACATCTACTAAATATCTTTTTCTCTCTTTATCAATTTGTCTCAACAAATACAGCACAATTTGGACACAATAGGTATTCAGTAAAAATTATTAGCTGGCACTTTGTATTAGTCAGTGTTCTCTAGAGGGACAGAACTAATGGGATATATATATAGATGCAATCACAGAGTCCCACAATAGGCCATCTGCAAGCTGCGCAGCAAGGAATCCAGTTCAAGTCCCAAAGCGGAAGAACTTGGAGTCCAATGTTTGAGGGCAGGAAGCATCCAGCATGGGAGAAAGATGTAGGCTGCTAGGCTAAGCCAATCTAGGCTTTTCAAGTTTTTTTTTTTTTTTTTTTTTCTGCCTGCTTTATATTCTGGCTTTGCTGGCAGCGGATTATATTGTGCCCATCCAGATTAAGGGTGGGTCTGCCTTTCCAAGTCCACTGATTCAAATGTTAATCTCCTTTGGCAACACCCTCACAGACACACCCAGGAAGAATACTTTGCATCCTTCAATCCAATCAAGTTGACACACAGTATTAACCATCACATGCTAACTTTCAAAAAGAAGCTCAGGTTAAATTTAAGCATACCCTAGTGGTGTGAACCACTCTAGTCAAATTTCTTCCAGAGATTTAGCTATTTCAGCAAAGAACATAGTAGGTGAGAGTATATGTATCATCTATTTGACAAAACATGAATTTTCCAGTGATAGCTATTCTGTCAACATAAAACAGTGTATCTTGAATAAAACTTTTTTAAAAATTTTCTAGAGTATTGCATGTGCATGTGTGCGTGGTAGTAGGTAACTGCCCAAATGTCAGTTTTGAGATGTTGATGGTGGGCCTATTTTTATCTGTAACTGTATTTATGTAGGTGTCTCTTCAGAAATATGTCTGAACTGGTCACTTTGTTCTACAGAGAGTGAAAGAAACATAAATGTTCACAAATATTTTCTATGACAGTAAATTTCACTGATTTCTAAATTTAATAAAACGCCATCTTGCATATTTTTGAAAAAGCATTTAAAGTAACACACGTAATTATATCTTTGTATCTGGTTAAATTCCAGAAGAATGTTCCAGTTGAAAATATGATTCCTATTAGTTATAAGTGTCTCAAGCATTAAACATGAGAAAAATAATAATGTTTATAATGTAAATAATTGAAAACAGACATTCTAACTTTTGAAAAACACATTAAATGGAGATATAAATACTAGATAAAGTTGCATTTCCTAAAGTTATACTCTGTGTAATTGAGCCTGAAGAAATTCACCAGGATGGTTAAAACTATGCACATGCATTTGATGAATGATAATGTTCTAAATCTAGATATTTTAGGCAAATTATTATTATATTAAAATAGTATTCACTTATCCTCTATTTGAATTATTTAAAATATGAGACCATATTAGAAATAATTTTTCTAGATGAAATTTATAAAAATGTTAAAAATAGTTCAGTAAGGTATTTTGTTTGCTTGTTTTTGCAGCCCATGGAGATCTCCCATTTGCCTTCTTGGGGAAAATTATTGCCAAATAAACCTTATATTTAATAATATTGAAGGAAAGTGAAAAATTATTTTAAGAGTTGGCAACTATTAAAAAGTATTTTACATTTGTCTGGAACCTTCTTTATGTGATATCTTTCTTACTGATTTACTTAAATGGTTACTTTGAATAAAATGAATACGAATTCATGTATTCACAGCAAATAACTATAAAATTATGTTTTTAAATACTTGGTTAACTAAGTGATAAAAGTTTTTGATCAAAGTCCTCAAGTGTTAACCTCTAACACACTTACATATCCATTACCATGTTAAAGATAGAATTATATAACACCTCAGATATCAGGGTGTTACCAGACTGCGTCAGCAGTTTTATAAATGTCAACTCCTGATTATTACATGTGAAAGTGCAGCAGCACAGTAAAACACCGAACTGGCCTTTTGGCAATCACTGGAGTATTACATTCTAAAGGTCAGATGTACATGATTACCTGTTTCACTTTGTTGGGAGGAGAATAGCTGAACCACTCACAACTTGTTCAATTTCCCCTTAATACTCTAAGAGCTAAGGCAAAAAAATCTGGAAATAGAAAGTAAAAATTCACAGTAAAATGGAAAATAAGTATTATCACAAGACTATTTTACACAAATGAATATTTGCAGTTAAAAATCAGGGATAATAATAACAATTTGTATTTCATTAGAGTAAATATATGATACAGCTTTCAGATCTAATATATTTATCTTAAATAACTGATAGTAAAATGACATAAATAATTATTGTATATCTTATTCTGTATCTACTTATTTTCTGCATATATTTTGACTTGTATTTTCTATTTTGTTGGCACAGGATTTTATATGACCAATTTAAACGTTATCAGCTCTTAACTTGTTTCAGTTCTTCCTCAAACAAAAATTCTGAAGGTACATTTTGAGATTTCCTTAAAGCTATGAAAATATTAATTCACTAACCATGAGCAGATGACACCTACATTCTTTGAGTATCTACTTGCAAACACAACACCCTAACCTAATACTGCAGAAATAGTTCCATATCAGTTTTTTAAAGCTTCTTGAGAATCAGTAGCATTACCTATGAATATTTCTCACTTTTCATGATGTAAGGTGGAATACAATGACTTTAATCTGACACCAATATTCAGGACCCAGAATAAACAGACAAGCAGAGGCATATCCCCAGATACTTACATGAATCATCAAGGTTAGAGCTGTTTTTTTCTGGACTCCCTCTGGGCATACACAGTGTACAATTTACATAATTTTTAGATATTACTTGCACAAAAACAAAGAAGGCAAAATTAAAACCAAAAATATCATCTTTTAAGAGATTTTAAGAGAAATGTAGTTAGTGAAGATTACTGTATCATTTAAATATATTAGAACAAAATATTTATAGATTAATTGAATAATTTATCCAATTCAGACAACGAGAGATTGACGTATTCAACTAGTATCATCAGTATCGCTAAATCTTTCTATGTAGGATTCATACATATCTTTAATATCTAAATGAAAAGACACATTAAAACTGATCTAAAAATAACCTAAAAGCTGATAGTCTAGAGAGAATGTTATCTGAAGCTACCAATGTCCTTTAAAAGTGGAGATTTTTTAAGAGACTTGACTTTCTTTAAAAACACATTCCAGAAACAAACACTTCCAGGGTGACAGAATAAGAGCCTCCAAAATTGACTCCACATACAAGTAACAAGATTCCTGGCAAATAGTGTCAAAAATCACATTTTTCATAACTGTGAAAATTAACCAAAGCTTGTAAAAATTCAATGATCAGAAACATTTCAACAGCAAAATTTTTTTTGATTTGAAATATGGGTAAATTCATTACTTTGACTTAGCACCAAGACTTTTATGAGAGATCTGCCACCACGACTCAAAGACTTCCCACCAGGTCCCACCTCCAGCATTGGGGATTGCTCTTCAACATGAGATTTGGAGTGGACAAACATGGAAACAATATGAGCTGGCACGGAGAGAGAAAGATAGGGAGAGATTTGATAACAGTTACAAAATCACAGCTAGATAGGAGGAATGAGTTCAAGTAGTATATAACACTGTAGAAGGACTATAGTTAACAATAATATATGATATAGTTTCAAATAGCTAGAGGGCATTGACAGTTTCTAGTGCAAATAACTGATACATGCTTGAGATAATAGACATGCTAATTACCCTGATCTGCTCACTATACTGCATAGGTATTAAAACATTACTATGTACTTCATGGAGATGTGGAATTATTATTTTTCAATTTAAAAAATAAAATTAAATAAGAAAATAAGATGAGTTTCAGTAAGAACAGGGATGTTTGTACTATTTTAATGTGCCTTCATCCCATATCTGTCTCTGCATCTTTGTGGTATTCTTAGTAGTCAGTTATGTCAAATTATGGCAGCTGAGAAAACCGGCATCCAAGCAGACACGTGAGAGGCAAAAAATAATTTGTGTTCCCTAAAGACCCATCCCAAGAGAATTACTACTATTTGACCTGTCTGGCAATTTCCTGTGAAAAGCCTTGTTTTATTTGAACTGACTCAGATTTCCCTCAATGATAAAATTCCTATCATCAAAAAATTGTCTAAAAAATCAGGGGAAATTGTTGACTACTGTAGTAGTATAAGGCAGTAACATCAAGTGGAGCAAACATATGATTGGCCAATAAATTTTTTAAAAACTGAAAAATGAGACATTCATTGGGGGCCTTGGAAAAGCTCTCTGATATATTAATGGAGGTCACACACAGAAAAGAGAGAAACCTCTAATTTCTGACTTCTGACAACAATTCAGGCTCTGTGCAAGCCAGAAGTGGAAGCTAAGATAGAGGTGTAAACTTCCAGATGATTGAAGCCATGCCTCAATTCAAATAGAGCTCCTTAAGAAATAGTGAGAGAAATATTGGTCCAAGACATTTTAAAAAATCTCTGTCCAAGCATTAGCAGGCCACTAAGCTAATAGAGAAGATATGTTAGTGGCCACACATGAAAAAAAAAATTTTAGAAAATTAGTCCAGGCAAACAGCACAGCAATAAAACAGCAACAATGATAAATCCTGAGAAAGGAGGGGGCATCTGATTCCCAGAGTTTTCACAGTATATGATTAAAAATATCCAATTATTGCCAGGCACCATGGCTCATGCCTGTAATCCCAGCACTTTGGGAGGCTGAGGCAGGTGGATCACCTCAGATCAGGAGTTCAGGGCTAGCCTAGCAAACATGGTGAAACCCATCTCTACTAAAAATACAAAAAATATTAGCTGGGCTTGGTGGTGCATGCCTGTAGTTCCAGTTACTGGGGAGGCCGAGGCAGGAGAACTTCTTGAACCCGGGAGGCGAAGGTTGCAGTGAGCCGAGATGGTGCCATTGCACTCCAGCCCGGGCAATAGAGCGAGACTCCGTTTCAAAAAAATAAATAATAATAATAATAGTAAAATAAAAAATCCAGTTATTGACAAGAACTGTGTTTGAAACACAAAATTAAAAATTTGGACAGGTCCTGTTAAATTTGAAACTATATAGAAGAATCTTCTTTAAAAATAAGTTTAAGGAAAATGCATATAAGACTCTAACAGATTAATTTTTAAATCAAGGCAAAGGAAATGGTGGGAATAGTTCTACAACACAACTCTGCTGGCATCTTCAAGATACTAATGACTCGAAAAATAAAATAAAATAAACGTGGTGGAACTGCTCTAAAATTGGAATAAACAGAAAGGACAACCAAATGCCAGACAAAAAAGTGCCAACCAAATAATCTGAGTACTCTCGGCCTTTTAAAATGTTTTTCTTAAAATTTTAAAACTTAGAAACGAAGTTGAAAATATAAAATTAGATATTACATTTTTTAAACCTTTAGAAACATAAGTAACAAAATATTTTATAATATTATATATAATGCAATAAAATATATGTCCTTTTATATAAAGTTGTTTAAACCTGAAGTCTTTTTCCACATAATAGTAAAAGGATTATCCTTTCCATAGCTCCAGAGTAAAACGAAATCTGTTTCAATGAAAGCACGCACAGTAAGGAATTAACTGTCTCAATAAACAAAATACAGACAGAACTCAAGCCGTCAAAAATTTCAAGGTCTCAAATCACACAATCCGCAACAAAAAAGTAATCTCATTATTCTTTAGAAGATGCACCATGTTACTGAACTGTACTCCCTTCTGCCAAGTCTGTTCACTAGATTCAATTTAATTGGGAATGATCAGTTAATCGGAAAATTATCAGTATAGATTGCAAGCAAAAGCAGTGCAATAGTTCTTCAATAAACATTTTTGTTCATGTAGTTATGTTTGGCCTAGGCACTGTGAATTTATACAAATATTAGCTGAAAATATTAGAAAATCCAATTAACAATGGTTTGTAACTCAATATTGTTCGTATCATTATAAAACAAAAAGACTAAATGAGACTGGTGGTGTTGCAGGTTTTCAAAGACTTGGGTGTCTTGCATCTTTCTGTCTAGTATATAATCAAATATTAATATTTCACACATGCTTATAAAATATCAATATGTGGTCAGATTTCTATAAATGTGATTGTTCAGTTCCTATATATTTTGCTAATTTTCTGCTCTTTATTATGTGAAATAGAAATTAAAGCATACCCTATTTTCAATAACTATTTTGAATGAATCTCATCCAAAGTTGCCTGATTTGGGAGTTTGCTTTCTGCCTATAAATAAACAAGATTAAGCTTGTAAAAAGCATGCAGCTACATTTTGTACATTGTATATTATGTGTTTTAGCTACACTGAGAATATCTTAATTAGCATATTAAAAATTTATCTCTAGTGGTTTCTTTTCACTCACTATATCATACTATTTTATATTATTTTAATTCTTGCAAGGTTTGTCTTTTTTTTCTTCTTACTTTCCTCTATTCGATCTGATTGATCCCCTTTACCTTTTTCTTAGTTATTTTGTATAATTTTAACATGCATTTTTATCTTGACAGTCTCAATTCAATCAAAATTTATATTTGCCTGGTAAGCAATGCAATTACAGTTACCTCAAACAGAGGTTAACTGCTGTTACAAAGATTCAACGTAACACTTTATTTAACATAACTATCTAGAAATATATGCTCATGTTTGAGTACTTAAAATAATGCCCTGCCATGCACAATCACAAATTTTATGAGTTTGTCAAAAAACATGCATCAGTACCCGCAGTAACAGGAGCTTCACAAATCTACTTCCTGATCTCTGAATCACTACTTCTGGAAGGTTTTGGTCAGTTATAACAACAACAAATATACAACCAAAAATACAAACACATATTTGTTTGTATATGTGTTTGTACGCACACACACTCATATACACAAACACATAGCGTGATGAATACATGTGGAGTTAAAGTTAAGAAACTGAGGTTGCATCTAGAGGCTCCCAGTTTGGGAATTACTTATGTAAACTTAACACAAAGTACAACTTCTCTGCTTACTTCCTCACTCCTTGTTCTCTTTCCACGCAGATCCACTAGATTTCACTCTACAGCATCTGAACACAAGCCCCATATATTCATGTAAATTTTTGTACACACACACACACACACACACATACCACATCATAACTAAAGATTTAATAATTTGATAACTACTCTGAAGACTTAGAAGTCTAT
This sequence comes from Hylobates moloch, assembly GCF_009828535.3. Taxonomy (NCBI): domain Eukaryota; kingdom Metazoa; phylum Chordata; class Mammalia; order Primates; family Hylobatidae; genus Hylobates; species Hylobates moloch. Next base: position 79,808,118 of record NW_026652291.1, read on the forward strand.
TTAGTTACAAAATATTTAAATTGACTACTATTTTATGAGAATAAAAAGCAGATCATTGCGCTAATTTCACATTTTCATAATTGCTTTCTAATTTTGCTTCTGCTTTAATTTGATGGGTCACCTGAGCACCAGGGCTTAAAATGTCTTATTTTGTAGAACATAGAAGCTTAATTCCAGAATGATGTCTTCTAAGCATGGTTGAGTACATTTATTACTCCAAACAGTTTTGGAATTGAGATATTTTCAAGAAGAATACTAAAATGTTTTCCATTTTCACGTAAAGTTTTCAGCAATTTTTATTATTTCAAACTCACAAGTGTATTTTTTTTATTTCTATGCAAAATCCTGTACCCAAGTGGTATTATAAGTTTGTAGTCCTTGAACTCTTATCTGAAACTGGAAATGAATGCTCTGATAATCCCCAGAATAATCAATTATTTCACAGAAATTCTTAGGGTTGTAAATTATTACTGTAAGTCACTCTGACCTTACGGTAATCACTCTACCTGACATAGTCAACTGTATTTCCTTAGAAAATAAAAAAGAATATGTATTATTAGGTAGTTTAGGTAGTCCTTACGTAAAATAAAATATGATTTTGAGATTTTGCTTAATCATGTTAAATTCAAGTTCAATTAGCTTATGTTTACAGCAAAACCTGCTTTCATAATATTTCAGGTAGTAATTAATGAAGAAAAGATATATCCTTTAGCCTTAAACATAAACTCACTCCTAAGGAAAGATGATAAAAGTTAATAGCTAAATTTAAATTTAAATGTCTACTATAAATATACAAACTATCATTCATAGAATAACATGATATGGCATGACAGAAAAATATTTCACTCAATGGTTAATACATTTCTAGTTATTTTAAATTAGTGATAACATATAAGATATATCAACATTAATGTTGAATTTTATATTTAAGGATAATGGGATAATCCATAGGAATAATGAATTCTTTATTTATTATACTGAAATATTTTTAAATTTCACAACAGTCTGGCTAATTGATTGCTTTAATCAGTTTATAAGTGCATAATTCTTAGTACTTTAAAATACCTAGTTTTTTTCATTAAAACTTTACAAGCTTTATACATTACTAAATATCTATTTGAACGAGTCCAGAAATAACGTCACAAGTTTGCAGTCAGTTTATTTTAATTTTTTTAAATATAAGATTCAGGGGATACATGTACATGTTTGTTACATTAGTATGTTGTGTATTGCTGAGGTTTGGGGTACGGATGTTCCCATCTGTCACCCAGATAGTGAGCATGGTACACAGTAGGTAGTTTTTCAGTCCATGTTTTCCTCCTCTCTTTTATTCATTCTTGTAGTTCCCATTGTCTACTGGTCCCATCTTTATGTCCACGTATTTTTGATGTTTAACTCCCACTTACAAGTGAGAACATGCAGTATTTAGATTTCTGTTCCTGTGTTAATTTGCTTAGGATAATTGCCTCCTGCAGTATCCATGTTGCTATAAAGGACATGATTTTCTTCTTTTTATGGCTGTGTAGTATTTCATGAGTATGTGTACCACATCTCATTTATCCAGTCCACCACTGTTGGGCACCTAGACTCATTCCATGTCTTTGTTATTGTGAATAGTGATGTGACGAACATACGCATGTGTGTATCTTTTTGGTAGAATAATTTATTTCCCTTTGGGTTTATAGTCTAGTTATGAGACTGCTTCAACAAAGGTCCCAAGAACACACAAAAGGAAAGGACAGTCTCTTCAACAAGTAGTGTTGGGAAAACTGGATATTTCACACGCAGAAAAAATACATTAGACCCTTATCTCACATCGTATGGAAATCAACTCAAAATGGATTAAAGACTTAAATGTAAGACCTGAAACTATAAAACTACTAGAAGTAAACATAGGGAAATAATGTAAGCTGGATGACATTCTGGGCAGTAATTTGTTGGATAAAAATATCACAACCTACAAAATTGAAGATAGACAAGTGGGATACATCAAATTGAAAAGCTTCTGTACAACAATATTAAAACAAAAACAGAAACAACAGAATAAAGATACAACCTATGAAATGGGAGAAATATTTGTAAACCATACCTCTAATAATGTGTTAATATACAGAATACATAAGAATCTCAAACAATTCAATCACAATAAAACAAATAACCCAATTTAAAAGTGGGCAAAGTCCCTGAATAGACATTTCTCAAAAGACATACAGATGGCCAACAGTTATATGAAAAATGCTTGCCAACAGTAATCATCAAAGAAACGCAAATGAAAACAATAATGATGTATTACTTCACACCTGTCAGAATAGCTGTAATAAAAAAGACTAAAGATAAGTGTTGGTGAGGATGTGGAGAAAGGGAAACTTCTGTACACTGTTAGTGGGAATATAAACTAGTACAGCCATTATGGAAAACAATATGGAGGTTCCTCAAAAAATTAAAAATTGAACTATCATATTATCCAGCAATCTGAGTGCTGGGCATAAACGCAGAGGAAATAAAATCAGTGTCAAAGAGATACTTGCACTACCATGTTCATTGCATCATTATATACAACAGCCAACACACAGAATCAACCAAAGTGCCCATCAGTGAATGAATGGATTAAAAATGTGGTATATGCACACAGTGGACTATTATTCAGCCTTAAAAAAGGAAATTCCAGGTGGAGCCAAGATGGCCAAACAGGAACAGCTCTGGTCTACAGCTCCCGGCGTGAGCAACTCAGAAGACTGGTGATTTCTGCATTTCCATCTGAGGTACTGGGTTCATCTCACTAGGGAGTGCCAGACAGTGGGTGCAGGACAGTGGGTGCAGCGCACCATGTGCCAGCTGAAGCAGGGCGAGGCATTGCCTCACTCAGGAAGTGCAAAGGGTCAGGGAGTTCCCTTTCCTAGTCAAAGAAAGGGCTGACAGACGGCACCTGGAAAATCGGGTCACTCCCACCCTAAAACTGTGCTTTGCCAATGGGATTAAAAAACAGCACACCAGGAGATTATATCCCACACCTGGCTAAGAGCGTACTACCCCAGGGAGTCTCCCTGATTGCTAGCACAGCAGTCTGAGATCAAACTGCAAGGCAGCAGCAAGGCTGGGGGAGGGGCACCTGCCATTGCCCAGGCTTGATTAGGTAAACAAAGCAGCCGGGAAGCTCGAACTTGGTGGAGCCCACTACAGCTCAAGGAGGCCTGCCTGCCTCTGTAGGCTCCATCTCTGGGGGAAAGGCACAGACAAACAAAAAGAAAACAGTAACCTCTGCAGACTTAATGCCCCTGTCGGACAGCTTTGAAGAGAGTAGTGGTTCTCCCAGCACGCAGCTGGAGATCTGAGAACGGGCAGACTGCCTCCTCAAGTGGGTCCCTGACCCCCAAGCAGCCTAACTGGGAGGCACCCCCCAGTAGGGGCAGACTGACACCTCACACAGCCGGGTACTCCTCTGAGACAAAACTTCCAGAGGAATGATCAGGCAGCAGCATTTGCGGGTCACCAATATCCGCTGTTCTACAGCCACTGCTGTTCTGCAGCCACCACTGCTGATACCCAGGCAAACAGGGTCTGGAATGGACCTCTAGCAAACTCCAACAGACATGCAGCTGACGGTCCTGCCTGGTAGAAGGAAAACTAACAAACAGAAAGGACATCCGCACCAAAAACCCATCTGTACATCACCATCATCAAAGACCAAAAGTAGATAAAACCACAAAGATGGGGAAAAAACAGAGCAGAAAAACTGGAAACTCTAAAAAGCAGAGTGCCTCTCCTCCTCCAAAGGAACTCAGCTCCTCACCAGCAACAGAACAAAGCTGGACAGAGAATGACTTTGACGAGTTGAGAGAAGAAGGCTTCAGACGATCAAACTATTCAGAGCTACAGGAGGAAATTAAAACCAATGGCAAAGAAGTTAAAAACTTTGAAAAAAAATTAGACGAATGGATAACTAGAATAACCAATGGAGAGAAGGGCTTAAAGGAGCTGATGGAGCTGAAAGACAAGGCTCGAGAACTACGTGAAGAATGCAGAAGCCTCAGGAGCCGATGCAATCAACTGGAAGAAAGGATATCAGTGATGGAAGACGAAATGAATGAAATGAAGCGAGAAGGGAAGTTTAGAGAAAAACGAATAAAAAGAAATAAAGCCTCCAAGAAACATGGGACTATGTGAAAAGACCAAAGCTACGTCTGATTGGTGTACCTGAAAGTGACGGGGAGAATGGAACCAAGTTGGAAAACACTATGCAGGATATTGTCCAGGAGAACTTCCCCAATCTAGCAAGGCAGGCCAGCATTCAGATTCAGGAAATACAGAGAACGCCACAAAGATACTCCTCCAGAAGAGCAACTCCAAGACACATAATTGTCAGATTCACCAAAGCTGAAATGAAGGAAAACATGTTAAGGGCAGCCAGAGAGAAGGCTCGGGTTACCCACACAGGGAAGCCCATCAGACTAACAGCAGATCTCTCGGCAGAAACTCTACAAGCCAGAAGAGAGTGGGGGCCAATATTCAACATTCTTAAAGAAAAGAATTTTCAACCCAGAATTTCCTATCCAGCCAAACTAAACTTCATAAGTGAAGGAGAAATAAAATACTTTACAGACAAGCAAATGCTGAGAGATTTTGTCACCACCAGGTCTGCCCTACAAGAGCTCCTGAAGGAAGCACTAAACATGGAAAGGAACAACAAGTACCAGCCACTGCAAAACATGCCAAAATGTAAAGACCATCACGGCTATGAAGAAACTGCATCAACTAACGAGCAAAATAACCAGCTAACATCATAATGACAGGAATTAATTCACACATAACAATATTAACTTTAAATGTAAATGGTCTAAATGCTCCACTGAAAGACAGAGACTGGCAAATTGGATAAAGAGTCAAGACCCATCAGTGTACTGTATTCAGGAAACCCATCTCATGTGCAGAGACACAAATAGGCTCAAAATAATGGGATGGAGGAAGATCTACCAAGCAAATGGCAAACAAAAAAAAGGCAGGGGTTGCAATCCTAGTCTCTGATAAAACAGACTTTAAACCAACAAAGATCAAAAGAGACAAAGAAGGCCATTACATAATGGTAAAGGGATCAATTCAACAAGAAGAGCTAACTCTCCTAAATATATATGCACCCAATACAGGGGCACCCAGATTCATAAAGCAAGTCCTTAGTGACATACAAAGAGACTTAGACTCCCACACAATAATAATGGGAGACTTTAACACCCCACTGTCAACATTAGACTGATCAACGAGACAGAAAGTTAACAAGGATACCCAGAAATTGAACTCAGCTCTGCACCAAGCCGACCTAATAGACATCTACAGAACTCTCCACCCCAAATCAACAGAATATACATTTTTTTCAGCACCACACCACACCTATTCCAAAATTGACCACATAGTTGGAAGTAAAGCTCTCCTCAGCAAATGTAAAAGAACAGAAATTATAACAAACTGTCTCTTAGACCACAGTGCAATCAAACTAGAACTCAGGATTAAGAAACTCACTCAAAACTGCTCAACTACATGGAAACTGAACAACCTGCTCCTGAGTAACTACTGGGTACATAACGAAATGAAGGCAGAAACAAAGATGTTCTTTGAAACCAACGAGAACAAAGACACGACATACCAGAATCTCTGGGACACATTCAAAGCAGTGTGTAGAGGGAAATTTATAGCACTAACTGTCCACAAGAGAAAGCAGGAAACATCCAAAATTGACATCCTAACATCACAATTAAAAGAACTGGAGAAGCAAGAGCAAACACATTCAAAAGCTAGCAGAAGGCAAGAAATAACTAAAATCAGAGCAGAAATGAAGGAAATAGAGGCACAAAAATCCCTTCAAAAAATTAATGAATGCAGGAGCTGGTTTTTTGAAACGATGAACAAAATTGATAGACCGCTAGCAAGACTAATAAAGAAGAAAAGAGAGAAGAATCAAAGAGATGCAATAAAAAATGATAAAGGGGATATCACCACGGATCCCTCAGCATTACAAACTACCATCAGAGAATATGACAAACACCTCTATGCAAATAAACTAGAAAATCTAGAAGAAATGGATAAATTCCTCAATACATACACCTTCCCAAGACTAAACCAGGAAGAAGCTGAATCTCTGAATAGACCAATAACAGGCTCTGAAATTGTGACAATAATCAATAGCTTACCAACCAAAAAAAGTCCAGGACCAGATGGATTCACAGCCGAATTCTACCAGAGGTAAAAGGAGGAACTGGTACCATTCCTTCTGAAACTATTCCAATCAACAGAAAAAGAGGGAATCCTCCCTAACTCATTTTATGAGGCCAGCAACATCCTGATACCAAAGCCTGGCAGAGACACAACAAAAAAACAGAATTTCAGACCAATATCCTTGATGAACATTGATGCAAAAATCCTCAATAAAATACTGGCAAACCGAATCCAGCAGCACATCAAAAAGCTTATCCACCATGATCAAGTGGGCTTCATCCCTGGGATGCAAGGCTGGTTCAACATACGCAAATCAATAAGTGTAATCCAGCATATAAACAGAACCAAAGAAAAAAACCACATGATTATCTCAATAGATGCAGAAAAGGCCTTTGACAAAATTCAAAAACAGTTCATGCTAAAAACTCTCAATAAATTAGGTATTGATGGGACGTACCTCAAAATAATAAGAGCTATTTATGACAGACCCACAGCCAATATCACACTGAATGGGCAAAAACTGGAAGCATTCCCTTTGAAAACTGGCACAAGAGAGGGATGCCCTCTCTCACCACTCCTATTAAACATAGTGTTGGAAGTTCTGGCCAGTGCAATCCAGGCAAGAGAAGGAAGTAAAGGGCATTCAGTTAGGAAAAGAGGAAGTCAAATTGTCCCTGTTTGCAGATGACATGATTGTATATCTAGAAAACCCCATTGTCTCAGCCCAAAATCTCCTCAAGCTGATAAGCAACTTCAGCAAAGTCTCAGGATACAAACTCAATGTACAAAAATCACAAGCATTCTTATACACCAATAACAGACAAACAGAGAGCCAAATCATGCATGAAATCCCGTTCACAATTGCTTCAAAGAGAATAAAACACCTAGGAATCCAACTTAAAAGGGATGTGAAGGACCTCTTCAAGGAGAACTACAAACCACTGCTCAATGAAATAAAAGAAGATACAAACAAAAGAAGAACATTCCATGCTCATGTGTAGGAAGAATCAATATCGTGAAAATGGCCATACTGCCCACGGTAATTTATAGATTCAATGCCATCCCCATTAAGCTACCAATGACTTTCTTCACAGAATTGGAACAAACTACTTTAAAGTTCATATGGAACCAAAAAAGAGCCCGCATTGCCAAGTCAATCCTAAGCCAAAAGAACAAAGCCAGAGGCATCACCCTACCTGACTTCAAACTACACTACAGGCCTACAGTAACCAAAACAGCATGGTACTGGTACCAAAACAGAGATACAGACCAACGGAACAGAACAGAGCCCTTAGAAATAATCCCACATATCTACAACCATCTGATCTTTGACAAACCTGACAAAAACAAGAAATGGGGAAAGGATTCCCTATTTAATAAATGGTGCTGGGAAAACTGGCTAGCCATATGTAGAAAGCTGACACTGGATCCCTTCCTTACACCTTATACAAAAATTAATTCAAGATGGATTAAAGACTTACATGTTAGACCTAAAACCATAAAAACCCTGGAGGAAAACCTAGGCAATACCATTCAGGACATAGGCGTGGGCAAGTACTTCATGTCTAAAACACCAAAAGCAATGGTAACAAAAGCCAAAATTGACAAATGGTATCTAATTAAACTAAAGAGCTTCTGCACAGCAAAAGCATCTACCATCAGAGTGAACAGGCAACCTACAAAATGGGAGAAAATTTTGCAACCTACTCATCTGACAAAGGGCTAATATCCAGAATCTACAATGAACTCAAACAAATTTACAATAAAAAACAAACAACCCCATCAAAAAGTGGGCAAAGGATAGGAACAGACGCTTCTCAAAAGAAGATATTTATGCAGCCAAAAAACACATGAAAAAATGCTCATCATCACTGGCCATCAGAGAAATGCAAATCAAAACCACAATCAGATACCATCTCACAACAGTTAGAATGGCCATCATTAAAAAATCAGGAAACAACAGGTGCTGGAGAGGATGTGGAGAAATAGGAACACTTTTACACTGTTGGTGGGACTGTAAACTAGTTCAACCATTGTGGAAGTCAGTGTGGCGATTTCTCAGGGATCTAGAACTAGAAATACCATTTGACCCAGCCATCCCATTACTGGGTAGATACCCAAAGGACTATAAATCATGCTGCTATAAAGACACATGCACACGTATGTTTATTGTGGAACTATTCACAATAGCAAAGACTTGGAATCAACCCAAATGTCCAACAACGATAGACTGGATCAAGAAAATGTGGCACATATACACCATGGAATACTATGCAGCCATAAAAAAGGATGAGTTCATGTCCTTTGTAGGGACATGGATGAAACTGGAAACCATCATTCTCAGCAAACTATTGCAAGGACAAAAAACCAAACACCGCATGTTCTCACTCATAGGAGGGAATTGAACAATGGGAACACATGGACACAGGAAGGGGAAGATCACACTCCGGGGGACTGTTGTGGGTTGGGGGGAGGGGGGAGGGACAGCATTAGGAGATACACCTAATGCTAAATGATGAGTTAATGGGTGCAGCACACCAACATGACACATGTATACATATGTAACAAACCTGCACATTGCGCACGTGTACCCTAAAACTTAAAGTATAATAATAAAATAAAACAGAATAAAATAAGGAAATTCTATCATTTGTGATAACACAGATGGACCTGCAAGACATTATGTTAAGTGAAATAAGCCAGGTACAGAAAGGCAAATATCACATGATCTCAATTATATATAGAATCTAAAAATGTTGAACTCATAAAAATGAAGAGTAGAATGATGGTTACCAGGGACTACGGCAATGGGATGGGTTTGGGGAGATGTTGGTCAAAGGACACAAAATTTTAGTTAGGTAGAAGGAATAAATTCAAGAGATCTACTATATAATATCCTGTCTATAGTTAATAACAATGTGTTGTATTCTTAAAACTGCTAAGGGAGTAGATTTTAAGTGTTCTCACCATACAAAAAAATGCTAAGCTTGTGAGATAATTCTTATATTAATCAATCTTATTTAGCCATTTGATATTGTATATATATTTCAAAACATTACACTCAATAAGCATGTGCAATATTCATTTCTCAATTAAAAATAAGTTAATTTAAAAAATTACTTGACTATATATTATTTCTTGGAGATAATAATACTAATACAACTTCACCAAGAATTACATTAAAGCAATTTTTTAACTTTCACAGTTCAGTTACAACAATTCCTCAGATTGTGGTAATAAAAACAGAGCAACAGTTGAATGCAAAGTAAGATTATGAAAGCTTTGAAATAAATCATAGTTATTAAACAACTAGCTATATTATTGAATATTTGTGTCAAATGTCACCAAAACATCCAATGCCTATTTATTGACCAAACTAATAAATAGATTTTTACTTTGGAATTGTAATATAATTCTGAGAGATGATTAGCTATTATTTCCAATACCTCTTAGAATTATTTTGCAATAACTCCAACTAATGAAAGCTTTTGACTAAAATGAAGCCTATTATATGCTCCCAAACCATAATGTTTATAAATATGCTCTATCACTAGTGAGGAATACAAGCTGTATGTGATGTCCACAAACTTGATAATTTGAATTTTGCCAAGATATTCATTCTTAAATAAAAATAGAGTCACTCTAACTACTTAACCTAAATTCTCTTCCCATCAACCAATATGGGATAAAGTCCAAAGCATTAGAATTATCTATGAGGCTCTTCATGATATGACTCAACTTCTTGCTCAGTCTCAGCTCCTACCATTTTCATAACACAGCTTCATGCCAATCATATTGAACAGTTCTTCAAATCCATGATGAGCCCCATGTATGTAAGACTGGCATATTCTGTCTTCTCTAATTAGATTCCTCTTTCAATACTTATTTTTACAGCTAGAGAATACTTGAGAAAAGTTCAGATGAAATCACACTATTCTTTCTCTTCATCATTTCCATTTCATGATAAGAGTTAATTAGGTTAGGCCGGGCGCGGCGGCTCACCCTTGTAATCCCAGCACTTTGGGAGGCCGAGGCGGGCGGATCACGAGGTCAGGAGATCGAGACCACGGTGAAACCCCGTCTCTACTAAAAATACAAAAAATTAGCCGGGCGCGGTGGCGGGCGCCTGTAGTCCCAGCTACTCGGAGAGGCTGAGGCAGGAGAATGGCGTGAACCCGGGAGGCGGAGCTTGCAGTGAGCCGAGATTGCGCCACTGCACTCCAGCCTGGGCGACAGAGCGAGACTCCGTCTCAAAAAAAAAAAAAAAGAGTTAATTAGGTTAACCTCCTGCAACATATTTTATGATAATAATGTTGGGCAAATACATTGTTGAGATTTAAATGTGTGAATTTATTATGGTAATCCTCTTATATACATTATATCAATTAAAAATTATGGAAATTATACTTACAGATTACGAAACTTGAGGTTAAGGACAATACATAAATCAAACATACAATAATGATATCACTAATGTTTGAATCATCTATTTCTGAGGTCAAATTTCTATGCTAAAACCCACTACTTTGCTGTATTTCTACCTAGAACATATCATACCATGCATACTTAATGTAAATGTTTGTATATGTACATGTTTCTCACATTGTATTAGTGAGGGTTCTCTAGAGGCACAGAACTAATAGGATATAGGTATATATGAGAGGGAGTTTATTAAAGAGAATTGACTCACAGGATCACAAGGTAAAGTCTGATGATAGGCCACCTGCAAGTTGAGGAGCAAGGAATCCAGTGGTAGAAAAGTCTGAGTCCCAAAATCTCAAAAGTAGGGAAGCTGATAGTGCAGGATTCAGTCTGTGGCCAAAGGCCCAAGAGCCCCTGGCAAACCACTGATATAAGTCCAAGAGTCTAAAAGCTGAAGAACTTGGAGTCTGATGTTTGAGGGCAGGAAGCATCCAGCACAGGAGAAAGATTGAAGGTCAGAAGACTCAGCAAGTCTGCTCTTCCATCTTCCCCTGTCTGCTTTATTCTAGCTGTGCTGGCAGCTGATTAGATGGTGTCTATTCAGATGAAGGATGAGTCTCCCTCTCTCAGTCCACTGACTCAAATGTTAATCTCCTTTGGCAACACCGTCACAGACACACCCAGGAACAATACTTTGCATCTTTGAATACGATCAAATTGACACTCAATATTAACCATCACATACGACATATTTTTGAGCAAAATTTTTCCATGTTTGTTTTCACAGATTCTGAAAACAGTACACACTTAATAGATGAAATGTGTTAGATCTCTTCACATCATTATTTCAACCTAAGAAAAAATACACATTATATATTATGATGATCTTATTTTTTTCACATAGATGACATCAACACGAGTACCACCTTCAAAGACAACTATATGAATCACCTTAAAAAGTGCAGCTTATGGGCCAGGTGAGGTGTCTCACACCTGTAATCCCAGCACTTTGGGAGGCCAAGGTGGGCAGATCACAAGGTCAGGAGTTCGAGACCAGCTTTGCCAATATGGTGAAACTCTGTCTCTACTGAAAATACAAAAATAAGACAGCCATGGTGGTGGGCGCCTATAGTCCCAGCTACTCAGGAGGTTGAGGCAAGAGAATCCCTTGAACTCAGGAGGCGGAGGTTCCAGTGAGCCGAGATCACACCACTGCACTCCAGCCTGGGCAACAGAGAGATACTCCATCTCAAAAAAAGTGCAGCTTATATTTCTAGGATAAGGGCTGTTTGAATCGGTATTCCACTTTGCTTACTGAAAGTTATCCAAATACAGCAAAGTAATAAAAAGGTTAAAATTATAATACATACTTAATTTTTAGGGACCGTAGGAGAACGGTATGAATCTAAGATGCCAATACATTTCTAAATTTTTCAAGTGCAGCTCAAATTAAAGAAGTGCTGACAGAAAGAAGTAGAAAGAAAACACACATTGAGAGAGTTCTTTGATGCAACAGCTCAGCAGCAACAGATTTAAACACTTGGCAGCAGTGATGTAAAGCTCTGTCTGGTTATTATCTGCAAACTTACATGGGGCAAACTATCCATCAAGAACAAATACTAGAGAAAGTACAGCAACAACCAGAAATTATCCCTTTTAATGGATTTAAGAAAAGTCAAACTAACATTAAACTGACCAACGAAACAAGAAAAGTAAAACATATTGTGGCAAACTCTACACTGTGCTATGCTTTCCTCCTGGGGTGTTTTCTTTTTTATTCTTTTATTTTAAAATTGACTTTAAATTTTTAATATTTATGGATACATGTCGGTTTTGTACATTTAAGGGATACATGGGATATTTTGATACAAGTATACAATGTGTAATCTAGGTAATTGGTATATCTATCTCCTATAGATATTTTCTGATGCAAAGGCAGAACCTAATCAGAAAGCAATGGCTAGCTGTATGAAAGCCAGAAAGTGGCTTCTGTAGTTTCATGGAGCTAGAAAGATAAAAGACAGAATTGGAGAACTCAAGACATCTAGAAGCTGAGCAGCCAAAATTATGAAAGAAAGGAAGCATAGGGAAGGGATCTTGACATTCAGAGTAGACATTTCTCTTGAGACATTCACCTATTTGTAGGCAGCTGACAAAATGCTGAGAGGCCAAACAGAGCTTTGGATTATCTCATTATCATGAGGTGAAGAATTTCGATTTTTAAGGCACGTGTAAGAGAGTGTCAGTTACTCTGGTACAACCCAGGTGTTCAGTTGCGTTTCCTCAAGTACTGTACTACAGCAGTAATGACAAGTTAGTGCTAGACTAGCTTTCACAAACACTGAAACTTAGTACTAAACTCAAATATCACAATAAATTTATCTTTCCCAACTCTAATGCCTAACATAGCAAAACTCTAATGCCTGATTTAGCAAAATCTTCCCCAACACTACAATGCCTACAGCGTATGAAGATAACATTAAGTAGAGCATTTAAAATTTTAATAAATAATATTTACCATCCAACAATAAATTACAAGTTATACATGGAGACAGGAACAACACACACAAACAGGAAGAAATGCAGTGGATAGATTGATAGATAATAAGGTTTGCAGATATGGACTATAAAATAATTGTGATTAATATGTTGAAGAGAAGAGATTACAAGATTTTATGTGTGTGTGTGTGTGTGTGTGTGTGTGTGTGTGTGTGTGTGTGTTTATGGCAGAGTCTAGCTCTGTTGCCCAGGCTGGAGTGCAATGGAGTGATATCAGCTCACTGCAACCTCTGCCTCCCAGGTTCAAGCGATTCTCTCTCCCTCAGCTTCCCAAGTAGCTGGGATTACAGGCACCCACCACCATGCCAAGCTAATTTTTTATATTTTTAGTAGAAACAGGGTTTCTCCATGTTGGCCAGGCTGGTCTCGAACTCCTGACCTCAGGCGATCTGCCCACCTTGGCCTTCCAAAGTGCTGGGATTACGGGTGTGAGCCACCGTGCCCGGTCAAGATTTTATCTTTTATATGAGAATCGAAATGTAACATATCAAAATGGAAACTATGGAACTAAAAAAATACCTCAATATGAATTTAATAGCAAATTAGATTCAGAGAAGAATTAAGGTAATATAACTCATTGTCAGATTGTAGCAGGAAAAGAATAAAGAGATAAAAATACAAAAAAAGGAAAAGAATCAAAGAAAGCAAAATCTTAAAATTACATATAGACACAACCGAAGCTGCAGAAAAATAGGGAAAAGAGTGAGAGCCAGTCAATTCCTGAAGAGATAATGATTAATGGTTTTGAGACACCTGAAGGGAGAAATCAAGATACAAATGTAAAGATTACTACAAACATCACCAAAGATAAAAGGAAAGAAAGCCATACCTAAGAATATCACAGTGAGACAACTGAAAGTCAAAAAATACGTCAAGTCATCCAGAGAATAAAGACGCATTAACTTCAAAGAAGCAGTGATGAAACTGAAGGCTGTCTCACAAAAAAAAAGAAAAAATGATCAAATCCAGAAGGAATCTTTTAATCTTAAGGGAGCTGAATGAACATAACTGCCAGCTTAGAAATCTATGCTCAGTGAAAATACAATGATGATATACATAAATATGTTTTTATCTTTTAAAATGAAGGTGAAATAAAGATGTTTGCTGTATAAAGTAAGTAGTGTGTTGCAAATAGGCCTGTACTAAAATAGAAACTAATGAAGTTGTTAAGACAAAAGAAAAATGATCCCAGAAAAATGAAGACAGCAGTGTAAGTAAAATTAGAAAATGTAAATATGTGGGTAAATATCAATCTCTATTTACTGTACAAATAACAGCATGATGTATGCTGGAACTGAAATTACAGTTAGAAAATCCGTGACAGGATTAATGCAAATGGGGACAGAATAAAAGGAGATAAAAAGTTCTAAACTTCTAGCACTCTCAGGGAAGTGCTAAATGTATTAATTTGCATTAGACTGTCATATGCCAAGGCTGTTGTTAAAAGGTAACTGTCTTAGTTCATTTTGTGCTGCTATAGCAGAAAACCCACAACTGGGTAATTTATAAAAATAGTAATGGTCATGAGGGCTCTGCCCATATGAAGGATTAATGCCATTTTAAAAAGAGCTTGCAAGAGCCGGTTTGCCTTCTGCTTTTCTCCCACGTGAGGACACAGAATACATCTTCTCTCTTGCCCTTTCACCTTCTGCTATGTGAGGTCACAGCAAAAAGTTCCTCATCATGTGCTGGAAGCTTGGACCTCCCAGCCTCCAGAAATGAAATATTTTATTAATCCAAATGAAGGCAGAAAAGAAGTTTGGTTTTTTTTTAAGTAGGATCAATTAGACAATCCAAAATTATAAAATTAACCATCAAAATCCAAACACTATTAATTTAGTGCTGTATACCAACTCCTTAAACCATACTTAATCTCCAAATAAAGACAGTAACTAGGTCATAATTCTGCCTAACATTATACAACTATTCTTCATACAACAAAAAACACACTAACACTTCCCCAGAAAGGTCGTTGAGTGAGGTTTACACTTCATCTTGGTATCCCATAACTTAAATACTAGGATGTAAAATTGACAGAATTGAAGAATTGACAGTACTGAAATACTTTGATATTAATTCAATACAACTTATGTCATATCATAAGGAAATAGAAGAAAAAGTAAATATATTTACATATATATCTATATATATATATATATACATATATACACACACATGAACACATACATATTCATAACAAAATAAGGAGACAGTACTCCTGACAAGTAGAGTTCTTATTTCTATTGGTGGTCATGTGGTCATAGCTGGTATTTTTAATAACTTTCTTCTACTACCTATGCTTTATTCCCTTTGCCCTCAGCAAGTACCGTAGCTTGCTGGGGTTGTTCATCTGGTGGAAGAATACAAACTAGTATTCCTGAAAGTTATGAGCAATAAGTAGTCATGCCCGGATTGGGTTGTTGGATTTTTTCATTGACATTAATCACAGTCCATAGTAATACTCAGAAATGCTCTAAGGAATCTCCTGTATTTGAAACAGACTCCTTTTTTAATATTCATTATGAAGTAGGAGTTCAATTTCTCCTTGGTATTTAAGATTAATTACCCCAGTTGGCACAGTAAGTCTCTTCTTTGCCATTGGTTCAGATGTATAAGGAATCCAAAGTAGCCAGTTAGGAATCATTGTATTATCTCCTGGTGAAAGCATTCTTCCTTTTGGAACTAAGACTTCTAGGCCAACAAAGTGTAAGGTCATGGGAACAGAAAGAAAAATTTTGCTAGTGGATCAAGTATGAGTAAGTATATCATGTGACAGAAGTGCATATTTCTATACTGATAAATGCACTTTGATCCAACTTCATATTCCACCTGCATTAACTTAAAACCTTCAGAATCCAGTCCCAGGCATAATCTATTGGCTTCCCCCAGAGACTCAAAACTTATGGCTCATCCCTTCTCTTAACAAGTAGATATTGTTCACAGCTGTATTGTATTGTGACCTGGCTTTAGGTAGGGGCTTTAGAGCTTGGAGGTAGGAGTTAAGAGAAAATTCTTAGAGGAGTACATGTTTACTTGCAAGAATGATGTTTCTGCGTGATCTTTAAGCATGGAGGAATCATTTATAAAAATAAGAGGAGAGGTATATTGCAGGCTCAGAGAACTCAGATAAAGAAGTAGGTTAAAAGTGATTAGATGCATTGACACATACTTCTCTATCACTTGTCTCAGGATCCCATATTTCCGAATCCAGACAAGATCTTGCCCAAGAAATTTACCAGATTAGAGAATATTGCTTCTATAGTTTTCTGATACCCTAATAATGAAATATTAAACAAAATCCTTAGCTTTTTTGCCCTCTAGCCGCAGGAAACAAGAGTTATTTTTTGTGTTTGTGTTTTAAATACGATTCTAAGGTGGGTCTCTAATTTTCCTACTTCTTAATCTGCTGAGTAATCGCTCTCAGATCTTCCCCTGGCGTTTTCCGATGCATTAACCAGCGTCAACCACCCAATTCAAAAGTACTTGTGTTCACTTCCAAACTACACAAAAAATGACAAGATACAATTATACCAGTATATTTTCATCCATCAATATTTAACTTAGCCCACCCCAGTGACAGTTTTAACAATTGCACTACTACAACTTTCTTGGTGCTATTATAACTTCACTAGCATTAGTGAGTGCCAGTGATCCTTATAGGCAGCTGACAATGATACTACTCAAAGATCTAAAAATATTTTTAAACTCTTAGGCATTAACCAGCAACGGGTCTGAATTCCTGGGAAACTCTGAGATAAAAATGTTATGTAGTGAGTTTTTTCAGAAGCGTTTTTAGGGTCAACTACAAGAGACCGAGATAATCAGGATTGGTCAGAAGTAGAAATTGAACTGGGAAACAATTGCAATACAGGTCTTATTTAATCTCATGGAGAGAAATGGAGCTAAAATATCCCCTCAGAGTTGTTCCCAATTTGAGATAATGAAGCTATATGTTTGTGTACTGCATATTAGCCAGTCACTGGATATGGGCTTCCCCTGGAGAAAGAGCACTTCATTAAAAATAATATTAAAATTAAACATAAAAAGGGTGCTCAACTTTATTAGTCATAGGGTAAATGCAATTAAACTTACAATGAGACACCAGTACACACCACAAGAATGGCTAAAATTAAAAAGGCTGACACACCAAATGTTGTCAGGAATGTAGCTCAATTACCAAACCTTATACACTGCTGATGTGAGTGTAAACTTGAACAAACACTTTTAAAATACTTGGCAATATGCATGAAAATCGGATGAATGCATACTGAATGACTCAACAACAGTTTAATCTAAGATACAGACCCAAAAGAATTGTACTCATATATTTACCAAAATACATATAATAGGATGTGTTCAACTACATTATTTATAATACCACCAAACTTCAAAGTACCTTAAAACCATTCATCAGCTGAATTGACAAATAGATGTTGGTATATTCACATGAATGCATATCTGACTTACATAAATGAAAATCAATAATCTACAATGACACACAACAATATAGATGATTCTCACAAACATTATGTTGAACAAAATAAGTCAGATATAAATGCATAATATGCAATTCCATTTATATGAAGTACAAGTAAGTTTATGCTGTTAGATATAGAAAAATAACAGTACAAATAAAAGATAAAAGGCACTATGATACTATGTTTTTTAGTTATGAACTTGACAAAATTCCAAAGTTTTGTTACTAGTCTTAAAGAAAGATTTGCCCATAATATATGAAAGTGGTTTCTCTCAATCAGCATGCATAAGAATTAACTGTAGTACTAGGTAAATATAGACTCCTGAGTCTCAACTCTAGAAATCTGGATTCAGTAGGTCTGAGGTGTAGGCAATATTTTGCATTTCTAACAACCTGCCAGATGTTATTGATGCTGCCTCAGACTCAACTTCATTTCTAATGAATTATTTTACAGCCATGCATTTGTGAATGTTTGTATCAGAAAAAAATTACAAAAGCTGAAGTAATCATTCTTTTAAAAATATTCTTTGAATGAAAAATGCATTCACAATTACAAAGTTTAATTTTAATTATGAAAGGCTGTGTAGTGAAAATTTCACTCATGTAGATTTCCCCCAACTATTCTGCCCCAATCCTTCCAATTCTTCACACAAAGCAAGTAATCATTGTTAATATTTTTTAATACCTCTGTTCATAGACTTTTTAAAAATGAGAGCAAATATAAACATGTTTTATGTTTATACCCTTTAATAGGCAAATTTATGAATACTATAAAGAATGGTAACTTGGTTTGTTTTAATCCTCATGAGCGTGATTATATTTCCCATTAGAAAAATAACCTTTTTAAAAGGATGATTATTGTAACTTTAGTAATTAGTCCCTTCACTTAGATATTTAATTAAACTTAATTAGAAAGATCAAAATGTTCCAAATGTTTTCAGAGTCAGCACTCTCTTTATTCAGTTGCCAGATACTATTTATTGATATTGAGTATCATCTACTATAAGAATATGAATACTCATGATTTATCACCCATTAGTTCTTGCTAGTAGGATTGTAGTTAACCCTAATCAAGGAGAGATATCACAAAATATTGAGAAAATGGAAAAAGTCATTATTCTCTGAAGCACCTGAGGCAAGGACATAGGTTTCAGCTAATGGCCAATGAGAGATTGTACCCACAATTTTAAGGGTTCTACTAGGACCACTTGGAATTATATGCAACTGAGAAAAGTGGAAGGCTCCATGCAAATCTTGCTTTTCCAATTCTTACAAAATCCTTGACCTTGGCTTGTCACATTTTCTAACAGGGAAATGTTAAGTTGTCACTTCCCTACATTAATCCACTTGCTCTAAGTAGCTATAGAGACTTCTGTTTCTTGACTGAACCTTGAATGATACCTGTAGATATACAAATCCAAACTGTCTTTGTTCTATAAAAGCAGTGTTTTGTTTGTGTTTTTGTTTTCTTCCATATGGCAGATTAGAGGTAGTGTTAGCATGCCTCTCACTCTTGGAAGAACAAAATAATGCGTAGAAATTCACACTGGGAACTTTTTTCCAAGCAACAACACAGGAACTTAACAGAAAACTGAAAGACTCTACAGACCCTTTGAAAGAATGGAAGACAGCAGACTACACTGTGAGACAGGTGAAGCAATGTAAGTCCCTAGAGAGTGAGAGGGGGAGATACTGCCTCCAGGACACACATCCCCACTGGGGAATCTGAAAATCCCAGCCATGGGGAAAGGCCTTAACCCTATCCAGAGCTGGAACTGATTTAGGGAGTGGCACGAAATACAAAAGTAGAGGCAATGGCAGGAAGTGCCGTGCAGGTATTTCCAATCTCCAGCATGAACCAAGGGAAGCCATTCCTTATTTTATCTCACAGGGAACCTTGGTGAAGTTAGCCAATTAGCTCAGGTGGGGGTCAGAGGTTGAAAGAAGCTCCCAACTGAATTTTGCAATACATTCTCAAGTGGGGATGAACTCCCTTTGCAAGAACCCAGGGTGCGAGTGGGATGAGCACTGCAGACATGAGCACAGGAGCTGCCCCAGCCTTGTAAGTGGATGCGCAAGGGTGTGGACAAAAAATTACAGTTGCCATCTCCATGAGGAAAGCTTGTGGCCTGGGGAAACTCTCAGTTCTTAGTTCAGACTGCTAGAACTTTGCCTTGTGCTGTTAGCAAAGCACTGTGGAATGAGACCAGCCTTGCCAACTGCATGGGAGCTGGGTGAGGCTTACTGCTGCCTGCTACTCTCCACTCCCTGTGAGAATTCTTCTGTGCAGCAGAGACAGTTATATTCCCCTCTGGAACATTACCTCAGACACTGGAGAACCCCACCCAGACCCACATAGGGACTGCTGCTTGCACTGCATATGGAGAGTCTGAGCACAGACCTACCTGACCCAGCCTTCACTTGTGTCTCTCCATCAGCCCTGATAGCTTAAAAGAAATACATAAATTTTGGGGAGCATTATGGCCCAGCTCATTGCCTGAGAAACCAGAATACCTCCCCTGGGCAACATAGGGCAAGCTCAAATTCCACTGCTGCTACTGCAGCTGGTGCTGTATTGCAGGCACCACCTCCTTGCTGGAGGTCAACTGACACAGTTAATTACAGAATCTCTACGTAGAATAACACTGTGCCCAGAAAAGAGAAAACTGATGTGTAACCTCAGCTATCACCATTGCTAGCAGCACGCTGGCCAACCAGAAGTCCTTCGTCTGTCCACGTGATGAGTACGCTACTATTATAAGCAACATTTAAGAAAGCTAGCACACTAAGTCTATCTACAACCAAGGAATCTACCAGAGTCTATATCACTCCCCTGCCACTCCCGTCAGAACTGATGCTAGTACCTGCTGCTGGGAAACTTGAAGACTGGTCACATCACCAGATCCCTTGCAGACATTCGCCATTCGCCAGCACCAGCTTGGAGTGTAGCAGCCTCACTGGGTGGCCAAAACCAGAAAAGCAATAGCAACCACTATAGTCTGGCTCTCAGGAACTCCTACTTCTATGGGAAAGGGGCGAGCACTATATCAAGAGAACACCCCATAGGACAAAAGCATCTGGATGGCAGGCCTTGTGTCTCAGATCTTTCTGCTGGTGGCAAGTTTTTTTTTAGCAGAAACACAACTGCAGTGCTGGGCTCAGCAGGAAAAGTCTGCACCTCTACCCCATCAGTCAGGCAGCCTTGATGCTTGTCAACAGTCTTGAAGGAGTCTTCTTTTGCCCCCTCACCCACCAATACAGACACAACTGGGACTTCTCTCACAAGAGCTTGGTATGGGTGCGCCTATAGGCAGCCTTTCGGGAACACTTCAGAGAGACTGCGTTTCCACAGGAAGAGCATCCTCTGAGTTCAGACTTGCACAGGAGGCAGACTCACAATTCCTTTCCAGTTGGAACAGCAACATTCCTACAGACAAAAACAGGTGCCTGCCTGATCTGAATAGCCAAAACACTGGGATAGAAGTGAGGCTGGGAGGTGGATAGCTTTCCTGCTGGCCTTGCAGAAGAGCTGAGGTAGCTTTCATTCTTCACCCTGGTAAGACCTCAGTGCATCTAACTTGGAGCTTACCAGCCACTTTCATCAAAGCTTGGACCTCTGCCCAGCACTGGGTATTGCATCTACCTACCCGCTTTAGCTACAACCAGTTCCGACCCAGAGATACCTCCCTTATTGGCCTAAAGCCTGAACTATCAACTCAGTAGGTAAAATATTGCACAAAAATTAACTACATAAAATGTAAACACCACAGAAGAATAGGATAAGCTTCAAGAGACCTCTGTCAACCCAACCCCATAGGATACAGTGAACTTGCCCATACACCAAGTAGGTAGCTACTAAACCCAGCATCTGAGAAAGCCATCATACAGATACTCTCTATAACCAAAGAACTCATATAGAGTTTTCACAGTGAAAAGCACCAAGAACCAAATTAGACAATAAAAAGTATAAACATTAAAGTCACACCCTTAAAAAGGAAAAAAAAGAAATTAAGAAAAACAGCCAAATAAAAAATAAATTCAAGAGCAATTAGAAGAAATAGTCTACGCAAATGAGAAGGAACCAGAAAAGTAATTCTGGCGATATGACCAAACAGAGTTCTGTAACACCTTCAAAAGATCACACAAGTTCCCCAGCAATGAATCCAAACCAAGATAAAACCTTTGAAGCACCAGATGAATAATTTAGGAGGTAGCTTATTAAGCTACTCAAAGAAAATACCAGAGAAAGGTGACAAATAACATTAAAAAATTTAAAAAAAATCAGTTCAGGCTATAAGTAAAGAATTTTTTCAGAGAGATATGAAAACAAACAGAAACCAATCAGAACTGCTGGAAATGAAAGACACACTTAGATAAATACAAAATTCAATGGAAAGTTTGAACAGTAGACTAGGACAAGTAGAATAAAGAATTTCAGAACTTAAGACAAGCCTTTTGAACTAACCCAATCATACAAAGATAAAGAAAAAATAATCAAAAGAAATGAGCAAAGTCTCCAGAAAATATGTGATTATGTAAAATAGCCAAACCCAAAAATAGTCGGTGTTACTGAGGGAGAAAAGAAGGCTAAAAGTTTGGAAAACTTATTTGAGTAAATAATTGAGGAAAACTCCCTTGCCCTTGCTAGAGATTTAGATATCCTAATACAAGGAACTGAAATAACTCCAAGGAAATTCATGGCAAAAATATTATCACCAAGCCATCTAGACATCAGGCTACCTAAAGTTAACACGAAGGAAATAATTCTAAGAGCTGTAAGACAAAAGCAACAGGTAATCTATAAAAAAGCACCTATCAAACTAACAGCATACTTCTCAGAAGAAACATTACAAGCTAGAAGAGACTGGGGCCCTATCTTTGGCCTCCTTAAACAGAATAACTGGCAGTAAAAAATTTTGTATTCAGCAAAACTAACTATGTACCCTTCATGAACGAAGGAGAAATAAGTTCTATTTCAGACTAACAAATACTGAGGAAATTTACCACTATCAAACCAGCACTACAAGAAATGCAAATAGGAGTACTGAATCTTGAAACAAAAGGTCGACGTGTACCAAAACAGAACTTCTTGAAAGCGTAAGACTCACAGGGCCTCTAAAACAATAACATAATGAAAAAGACAAAATATCTGTGCAACAACTATTATGATGAATAGAACAGTACCTCATATCTCAATATTAACATTGAATGTAAATGGCCTAAATGTTCCACTTAAAAGATACAGAATGGTGGAATTAATAAAATCACAAACCGAGTATCTTCTGTCTCTAAGAAATTCACCTAACATAAGAATTCATATAAACTTACGTAAAGTGGTGAAAAAGGTATTTCACACAAATGGAAACTAAAAGCAAGCAGGAGTAGCTATTCTTACATCAGACAAAGCAGACTTTAAAGCAACAACAATAAAAAAAGAAAAAGAAGTTATTATATAATGATAAAAGGATCAATCCAAAAAGAAGATATTACAATTCTAAAATTATATGCACCAAACACTTGACCTATTAGATTTATAGAACAATTTCTACCAGACCAAAGAAATGAAATAGAGAGCAACACATTAATAGTCTACTGACAGCACTAAACAGGTCATCAAGACAGAAAGTCAACAAAGAAACAATGGACTTCAACTATATTCTAGAACAAATGGACTTAACGGATATTTACAAAACATTTACAGGACATTCCACCGAACACCTGCAGAATATGCATTTATTTCATCAGCATATGGGAACAGTCTCCAAGATAGACAATATGATAGGCCACAAAACAAGTTTTAATAAATTTAAGAAAATTGAAATTATATCAAGTACCTTTCAGACAACAATGGAATAAAACTGGTTATCAATTCAAGCAAACCTCTCAAAACTACACAAATAAAAAAAATTAAATTATCTGATGTTGAATAATTTTGGGGTTAACAATGAAATCAAGGAAGAAATTTAAAAATCCTTTTAAATGAATGATTATAGTTTCACAAGTTATCAAGACCTCTGGAATACAGAAAAAGTAATGCTAAGAGGAAAGTTCATCATGTTAGATGTCTACATTAAGAAATCTGAAAGAGCACAAATCGACAACCTAATGTTACACTTCAAAGAACTGGAGAAACAATAACAAACCAAACCCAAAGCCAGCAGAAGAAAATACAAATGAACATCAAAGAACTAAATATAAGCGGAACAAAAATAATACAAAAGATAAATAAAACAAAAATCTGGTTCTTTGAAAAGATGAACAAAATTGACAGATCATTAGTGATACTAACCAAGGAAAGAAGAGAGAAGAGGCAAATAAGCTCAATTAGAAATAAAACTGGAGACATTACAACCAATTCCACAGAAATACAAAAGATTATATGAGCCTACTATGAGCATCTCTAGTCACACAATCTAGAAAATCCATAGGAAATGGATAAATTCCTGGAAAAATACAACCCCACAAAATTGAATCAGGAAGACACAGAAACCCCAAACAGATGAATAACAAACAGTAATATTGAATCAGTAATTAAAAAATGCCAACAAAACACAAGTACAGGGCCAGATGGATATACAGCTGAACTCTACCAGACATTCAAAGAAGAATTGGTAGCAATTCTACTGAAACTATTCCAAAAGATATAATTCTCTGAATTATCCTACAAAACCAATATTAGCTTAACACCAAAACCAGGAAAAGAGATAACAGAAAAAGAAAACCACAGACCAATATCCTTGATGAACATAGATGCAAAAATCCTCAATAAAATACTACCTAACCAAATCCAATGGCATATCAAAAGGATAATGCATCATTATCAAGTGGGTTTCACCCCAGGGACGCTGGGATGATTTAACATACACGAGTCAGTAAATGTGATACATTACATAATTTTTTAAAAAAACATATGATTATCTCAATTAGGTACAGAAAAACCATTTGAATAAATCCAGCATCGCTTTACGATGAAAACCCTCAACAAACTAGGCATAGAAGGTATTTACTTCAAAATAATAAAAGCCATACATGACAAACCCACAGCCATCGTGCTGATTGGAGAAAACTTGAAATCATTCCCCCTGATAACTGGAACAAGACAAGGATGTCCACTTTCACCACATTTATTCAACATAGTACTGGAAGTCCTAGACAGAGCAATCATTCAAGAGCAAAAAATAATGGGCATTCAAATTGGAAAAGAGGAAGTCAAACTACTGCTGTTCACTGACGATACCACTGTATACCTGGAAAACCCGAAAGACTCATCCAAAGAGCTCCTAGATCTGATAAATTAATTGAGTAATTCCCAGTTTATAAAATGAATGTACAGAAACCTGTAGCACTGCTATACATCAACAACAACTAAGCTAAGAATCAAATCAAGAACTCAATCCCCTTTACAACTGCAAAAAAACTAAATTACCTAGAAATATACTTAACCAAGGAGGTAAAAGATCTCTGCAAGGAAAACTACAAATTTGTTTCTATTTGTTTGTGTCATATATTATTACTATGAAAGTAATCATAGTACTTTCATAGTAAAAAATCCTCTGTGTTTTCAAATGGAAAAAAAATAGGCATGTAGACCAATGGAACAGAATAGAGAACCCAGAAATAAAGCCAAATACTTACAGCCAACTGATCTTCAACAAAGCGTACAAAAACATACATTGCGGAAAGGACACCCTATTCAATAAATGGTGATAGGAAAACTGGCAGGCCACGTGTACAAGAATGAAACTGGATCCCTATCCCTCACTTTGTACAAAAATCAACTCAAGATGGATCAAATAATTATTAAGAACCCAAAAGCAAATGCAACAAAAACAAAGTAAATAAAGGGGACCTAATTAAACTAAAATTCTTCTGCACAGCAAAAAGAAATAATCAGCAAACAGATAACTCAAAGAATGGTAGAAAATATTTGCAAACTGTGCCTCTGATGAAGGAGTAGTACCCAGAATCTACAAGGAATTCAATCAGATCAGCAAGAAAATATAAATAATGCAATCAAGAGTGTACAAAAGGCATGCATAGACATGTCTCAAAAGAAGATATACAAATGGCCAACAAACATGACAAATGCTCAACATCATTAGTCATCAAGGAATACACATTAAAACCACAATGAGTTACCACCCTACTCGTGCAAGAAGGTCCATAATTCAAACGTCAAAAAACAATAGATGTTGGTGTGTATGTGGTGAAAGGGAACACTGCTAGCGGAAATGTAAATTAGTACAATCTGTATGGAAAACAGTAGAACATTCCTTAAAAAAATTAAAGTAGATCTACCATTTGATCCAGCAATCCCACAACAGGGTATCTACCTAAAGGAAAAGAAGTCATTATGTCAAAAAGACAACAAACACACACATGTTTATAGCAGCACAATTAATAATTGCAAAGATATGGAATCAGCCTGAGTGCCCACCGACCAGAGAGTGGATAAAGAAAATATGGTATATATATATATATATATATATATATGTGTGTATATATATATATATATATGTGTGTATATATATATATACATATATATGTATATATATACACATATATATATACATATATATATATACATACACATATATATATATATATATATGTATATATATATATACACACACCATGGAATACAACTCAGCCATAAAGAAAAACAAAATAATGTCTTTTGAAGCCACTTGGATGGAGCTAGAGGCCATTATTCTAAGTGAAGTAACTCACGAATGGAAAACTAAACATCATATGGTCTCACTTATAAGTGGGAGCTAAGCTGTGAGGACTCAAAGACATACGAAGTGATATAATGGACATCGGGGACTTGGGTTGGGGGTAGTTAGGAGGTGGGGTGAGGAATAAAAGAAAACATATTCGGTGCAGTGCACACTGATCATATGATGGGTGCACCAAAATCTCAGATTTCACCACTGTAGAATTCCTCCATGTAACCACAAACCACTTGTACTCCAAAGGCTATTGAAATTTGAAAAAGAGAGAGAGTCATTGATCTATGACTAGAAGAATCTCAGACAAAGAACTGAATCAAGTCCTGTCTCTGTCTCCTGGAAGCTAAGTGAGTGTAAGACATGTAGGCCTCACCAGCATTTAGTTTTAGTTTCTTTCTCTGCAAAAGGGGGACATAATATATATATATATATATATATATAGTCATTCTCATTAGACTGTACACATCTCAAATGTAGAAACTGTGTTACTCATCTCTTTGTCTCTAGTATTAATGCATTGTCCAGTGGAGTGGGCATCAATAACTGCTTCTTGAACAAATGAGGATTAGACAATGATAAAGTTATTTTTAAATTGTAAAAAAAAAAAACAGTAGTAGGAAGTTCAAATTTTCATCAAAGTTCTCCACCACTTGTCTCACTGTGTTATATGATTCCTCTTATACAGCATTATGTGTGTGCGCATGAGTTTTTTGTGTGTGTGTGTGTGTGTGTATGAAATGGGTTTAAATGTTGAATTCAATTTCACATTGTCATGCAAGAAGTCATTTCAGAATAATTCACAAAAACTAAAGGAGTTTTTGCCCTCTGATCTCACTACTCATGTAGATTAAAGGTGAGACCACTTTGCACTGTGTATTGTTAAGCTCTGGAATTGTCACATTTATTCAAATAAGAATACTAATGGATTTTACAGAAGAATAGAACTTTTAAAAAGATAATATTTTAACCAGACAGTCTATCCCTTTTAATAAACTGCACAATAGTCTTTTTGCATGTGATAGCGGTAAGCTTTTCTAGAGAACAGATATAAGCACAATAGTGCCCAGAGAAATAATAAATTATCCTCAAAGGATATTAATTATGTCATTTATGCAAAACTCACGTCTCTCTAGAGAAATAAGATAAAATGAATTAATTTATTTATAAAGGAATGAGTATTGATTTCTAAAAATATTAAGTTGTTATATCTATTTACCACTAATATAAATCTTATGCCTCAGAGTCTTATTGAGAGTGACAGGAGGCATCCTAGTGGCTAGGCAGACAGGGGCGGGTCCCTGGTGAAACCCACCTCCAAGCTGAAGACAGTTTAAAGCCTGAAAGCCAAGCTATGAGTTAAATCCTCAGACCAGACTGAGAACTTGACTTCTCATTTGCCTCTTTCCTCTGATTGATCCCCACTGTTCATCTATTTTACATATACCAACCCTTTCCTAATTGGTTTTCGACACTGTCCTGCTGAACCTTGGGTGGTGTCTTCACTTTAGCCTTTTCTGCATACCAATAAACCAGTCAGCACACACTCCCTATTCTGAGTCCATAAAAGGCCCCCGATCCAGCCACACAGGGGTGCTTTCCCACCTTCGGGTAAGGGGACCACTCTTGTGTCCAGCATATCCTCATTCTTCTTGTGTGTGGTACAAGAGCTCAGGAACCACTAAACATGGGTACAAGCTACAACAAAGGTGAGCTGGGGCATGCCAGCATGGCAGAGTGGGGCCCGGGCAGGGCATCGTTGGCTGGAGGTCCCTGGTTTGCAAAGTGACTGAGAAGAAAAATTCTACATCATTACTGAGGTCAAAGAAACACTGCAAAACAGATATTTCAGCTAACACAAAACTGGTAAGTATAAATGGCCAGTAAAAATTAGTAACATTAAAAGGGAAACTTTCAAATTTATATTCACCAAATTGGCTTAAATCCTAAATCTTTATTAGCAGATATATTACTTGTGTCCTTCAGAATATTGTGATCACTCTTTCATTAATACTAAGGATGACGTCTGCAGTTCATTTGAAGCATCCTGCGAGTGACAGGGAGCAATTCCTCACGCTGCATACAAGGATTCTCAGGAAACGTATGTTTCTTCCAGACCTATTAGGCTCCATGTTCTGTTTCGATAGCATTCGACATCTGCATTTCGGTAATACTTCTTTAAAAATGCATTATCTTGGCTGGATGCAGTGGCTCATGCTTGTAATGCCAGCACTTTGGGAGGCCTAGGAAGGCAGATCACTTGAGGTCAGGAGTTTGAGACCAGCCTGGCAAACATGGTGAAACCCCATCTCTACTAAAAATACAAAAATTAGCCAGGCATGGTGGCGTGCATCTGTAGTACCAGCTCCTTGGAAGGCTGAGGCATGAGAATCGCTTGAACCTGGAAGGCAGAAGTTGCAGTGAGCCAAGTTTATACCACTGCAGTCCAGCCTGGGCAACAGAGCAAGACTCCATCTCAGAAAAAAAAAAAAGGAAATGCATTATTTTTCCAAACAATTTTACCTCTTTTCTTCTTCTCCTTTTTTATTTTTCAAATGAATTCAATTTTTGTTTCTTATTCCAGTTTGCAGTAAGTCCAGAGAATTAAAGCAGTGCATAGTACAGGCTCTAACTTAAAATTGAGTACCACTTGTCTATGTCTTAAAAGTTCTCACCATGGAATCTTCTAGCTGGCTGTGTAAAGCTTACTTCTGTGTCTGTCTCTTTTTTTTTTTTTTTTGAGACAGACTCTCGCTCTGTTGCCAGGCTGGAGCGCCGTGGCGCAATCTTGGCTCACTGCAACCTCTGCCTCCTGGGTTCAAGCGATTCTCCTGCATCAGCCTCCTGAGTAGCTGGGACTACTGGTAAGCATTACCACACCCAGCTAATTTTTACATTTTTAGTAGAGACAGGGTTTTACCATGTTGGCCAGGATGGTCTCGATCTCCTGACCTCATGATCCGCCTGCCTCAACCTCCCAAAGTGCTGGCATTACAGGCGTGAGCCACAGCACAGCCTATTTCTTTGTTACTCCTCGTTTCTTCCTGTCTTTCTTTTTATCCCCGCTCCAAATACCCACACGGTCCCCCTCTTTTCAGCTCTCATATATTATCTTAAACCTGCATTAAGTTCATATCTGTAAGAGTTTAGTTTTAAATCTAAGCCCCCAAATATTTCTTGGGTTTCCTAAGCATTGCACAACCATTAAAATGCTCTCTTAACCTAAGGAAATCTACTTAGGATCTTTTTCTTTAAACATTAGGACGTTTCAATTTCTAGCCTTTTATTGATTCTATCCCTGAATGCATGCAACCATTCACTCACAAGAGAAAATTCATAAGCTATAGGGAAATTTTATTTTATTTTTCTTTGTTAATGTAGAACTGGTCATAGGCATGGTTATTTTGGGTACTAATTCTATTTCAAAGGCCTTAAAATGCTAACATAAAAATGTCTTCACCATTTTTTATTTCATTCCAGAGTTCATAATTCTTATCATGACTATTTCTCCTGAAAACACTCTGTAAAATACAAAATGTTCCCTGTAAGAGCTCATACCTAAACCACTATCACTGTTTTCAAACTAAAGTACTCAAGACTCACCCAGGAAGGAGTTATGAAGGGGATGCTGCACCACTTTAAAATACATTTGCTGTGTTTATACACAATTCTTTAACTCATTACTATGAGAACTGTTGAGATGGTAAAACAGGTTCAGCACACATTTATGAAAACACTGTTTATCAACGCTGATGAAGAATGTTGCAATGAGATTGATAGGTTCGATACAGAACAAGCTAATGTAAACTATAAACATTGCAATTTTTTTTCTGTTGAATAAAATCCCTACAAGTTAACATCTAATGTCATGGAGACCTGGGTCTTAATAAATGGTAAATAACAGGTAAAACAGAGGTTTATCACTAGGAGGATAAAAATCTCCTGGGTAAGCCAATTATACAATGCTACTGTACACGCAGAAGATATACACCATCCTGTTGACATACACCTAAATTTTTAACAATTTTTTCTTAATCTCTATCTCCTCCCCAGATTCTGAAACAATACGTGCACAAATACGAAACAATTAAAGTAACTTGATTAGCTGAAGCCAATAATAACACCTATACTCCCCTCTACCCAAACAAAAGCTGAACACTTAAACCTACTCAACCAGAAACAGAAGAGCTTGATAGCTCCAGGCTTTGTCCCTAAATCTAGGGCCTGCTGTGGTGCTGTTAACACGGAGAAGTTGAGATAAAGGTGTCTATCCCGTAGAAGGCTCCGTCAGGTAGTCAGTATCATTAACTCCTTTGCTCCAGCCAGTGGAGGGTAAGATTTTCCAGTCTTAATTTTCTCATTCACTAGGATCACCAGGTAGAGAATGGAGAGACTGGGGACACATTCTAAGAGCAGATATATTCACTTATTATGGGCAAAATCACAGTAAAACATATACTTTAGGGTTATCCTTTGTACTGGAAATAAATCTGCCAGATGATATCTAACTTTGTGGAGACTAGGCCCTAATAAATAGTAAATAGCAAGTAAAACAGAGGTAATTCCCTTAGAGAATGAGAATCTCTCTGACCTCTTTTACAAGCCACGTATTATTTTCTTGATGCTCACGGGCCTTCCTTCTTAAGGTTTCCTCCCTTCAAGGTGAAAACAAACTATTTTATCCCAACAGGGTAGATCCTAAGCCTCCTGCTACATTACGATCCAATCTCACTTCCCTGAGACTTGGGTCAAAAGTCAGATTCAGTCTTCTTCATTCTGTTTTTCCTCTTCTTCATTCTGCCATAACTTCATCACTCTATACAATTTCTGTAATGGAGAAATAAAGTCGACTTTTTGGGATAATGGCATCCAGAAATATGAGAAAGCCAAACCCGTTACTTCAAATCCTTATTACATCCAAGTAGCAGCTTGAATATCTTGAAAGTTAAATAGTGTACACAAAAAAATTAAAATGAAAAAAAAAAAAGAGAAAACCTGGAGGGCAGTGGATCATAGTGGACTAGAAGTAAGATAAGACTGCAGCTCCGACTCAGATGAACAGAGCAGCGTGTGGAGGCTTGCATCGTGCATTTTTGCTCCAGAACGACTGGAATAAATCCTGCAGAAAATGACCGCAGGAAACCTGAAAAGATCTGAAGACCCCTGAAGGAAGCAGATTGCTCCTGCAGGACCCAGGACACACCCCAAATCCTGCGAGTGCCCAAACTGTGGAAGTGGGAAAGGGAGATTATCTGCCCCTGAACACACATCCCCACTGGGGAAGCTGAAGGCTTAGATTACAGGAGAAGATTTTGGTCTTACTTGGAGCTGAGTTGATTTAGAGAGCCAAGCAACATCTAGGCGAAGAGGAAGCAGTGGGAAAAGCCCTGGGAGATCACTGGGTCCCCCAGCAAGCCATTTTTGCCTGGCCTCACAAAGATCCTTCGGGAGGGTGGCCAGAGGTGCTGGGAAAAGGCCACAGGGAGAAGGAAGTCTCCAGCTGAACTCTGTAGCAATTTGAACTGACCCAGAAGGCTCCCGACCAGAACTCAATGGAAGGGGTGAAGCCGGCTTGCAGATTCCACAGGTGGGGAAAGAAGGAAAGCTTTATTTGCTTTGCAGCTTGGAGGTGGGTACCCTGAAGCAAGTTCTCAGCCCTGCTTGTCCACTGCCTGGAAACAGACTCAGTGCTGTTGGGGTGAGCATGGTGAGAGTAAGACCGACCCTTCCAATTGCATGGGAGTTGGCTGACGCTTATGACTGCTGGTTTTTCCCCACTTCCCTGATAACCTGAATGACACGGTAAACAAAGTCATAATCCTCCTAGGACCATAACTCTGTTGACCTGGGAACCTCACCCCCATCCCCCGCAGCAGCCACAGTAAGACCTGCCCAAAGAGAGTCTGAGCTCAGACATGCCTATCCATGACCCCACCACATGGTCCTTCCATACCCATCCTGGTAACTGAAGACATAGGGCATATACTCTTGAGAGTACTAGGGCCCTGCCTACCAACTGTTTCTCCCCATACTACCACAGCTGATACTCTTTGGAAAGTGCCACCTCCTGGCAGGAAGCCAACCAGCACAAAAATAGAGCATTAAACCATCAAAACTAAGAGCACTAACAGACCCCATTTCACCCCCTGCCACCTCCACTGGAACAGGTGCTGGTACCCCTGGCTGAGATACCACAGATGGTTCACATCACAAGACTCTGCAGACAACCCCCAGTACTAGCCCAGAGCCTGGTAGACTTGCTGAATGGCTAGATCCAGAACAGAGATAACAATCACAACAGCTCAGCTCTTAGGAAGCCACATCAAAAAATCACACTAGCTCACCAGCAATAGGCCCAAGCCAAGAAGAAATTTCTGATTTACCAGAAAAAGAATGCAGGAGTATAGTTATTAAGCTAATCAGGGAGGCACCAGAGAAAGGCAAAGCCCAATGTAAGGAAACCCAAAAACGATACAAGAAGTGAAGGGAGAAATATTCAAGGAAATTGACAGCACAAATAAAAAACAATAAAAGAAATACAAACTACCATCAGAGAATACTATAAACACCTCTACGCAAATAAACTAGAAAATCTAGAAGAAATGGATAAATTCCTCGACACATACACCCTCCCAACACTAAACCAGGAAGAAGTTGAATCTCTGAATAGACCAATAACAGGCTCTGAAATTGAGGCAATAGTTAATAGCTTACCAAGCAAAAAAAGGCCAGGATCAGATGGATTCAAACCGAATTCTACCAGAGGTACAAGGAGGAGCTGGTACCATTCCTTCTCAAACTATTCCAATGAATAGAAGAAGAGGGAATCCTCCCTAACTCATTTTATGAGGCCAGTATCATCCTGATACCAAAGCCTGGCAGAGACACAAAAAAACAGAGAATTTTACACCAATACCCCTGATGAACATCGGTGTAAAAATCCTCAATAAAATACTGGCAAACCGAATCCAGCAGCACATCAAAAAGCTTATCCACCATGATCAAGTGGGCTTCATCCCTGGCATGCAAGGCTGGTTCAACATATGCAAATCAATAAACGAAATCCAGCATATACACAGAACCAATGACAAAAACCACATGATTATCTCAATAGATGCAGAAAGGCCTTTGACAAAATTCAACAGCCCTTCATGCTAAAAACTCTCAATAAATTAGGTATTGATGGGACGTATCTCAAAATAATAAGAGCTATTTCTGACAAACCCACAGCCAATATCCCTGAATGGGCAAAAACTGGAAGCACTCCCTTTGAAAACTGGCACAAGACAGGGATGCCCTCTCTCACCACTCCTATTCAACCATAATGTTGGAAGCTCTGGCCAGGGCAATCAGGCAGGAGAAGGAAATAAAGGGTATTCAATTAGGAAAAGAGGAAGTCAAATTGTGCCTGTTTGCAGATGACATGATTGTATATCTAGAAAACCCCATCATCTCAGCCCAAAATCTCCTTAAGCTGATAAGCAACTTCAGCAAAGTCTCAGGATACAAAATCAATGTGCAAAAATCACAAGCATTCTTATACACCAATCACAGACAAACAGAGAGCCAAATCATGAGTGAACTCCCATTCACAATTGCTTCAAAGAGAATAAAATACCTAGGAATCCAACTTACAAGGGACGGGAAGGACCTATTCAAGGAGAACTACAAACCACTGCTCAACAAAATAAAAGAGGATACAAACGACTGGAAGAACATTCCACGCTCATGGGTAGGGAGAATCAGTATCATGAAAATGGCCAATTTATAGATTCAATACCATCCCCATCAAGCTACCAATGACATTCTTCACAGAATTGGAAAAAACTACTTTAAAGTTCATATGGAACCAAAAAAGAGCCCGTATTGCCAAGTCAATCCTAAGCCAAAAGAACAAAGCTGGAGGCATCACGCTACCTGACTTCAAACTATACTACAAGGCTACAGTAACCAAAACAGCATGGTACTGGTACAAAAACAGAGATATAGACCAATAGAACAGAACAGAGCCCTCAGAAATAATGCTGCATATCTACAACCATGTGATCTTTGACAAACCTGATAAAAACAAGAAATGGGGAAAGGATTCCCTATTTAATAAATGGTGCTGGGAAAACTGGCTAGCCATATGTAGAAAGCTAAAATTGGACCCCTTCCTTACACTTATACAAAAATTAATTCAAGATGGATTAAAGACTTAAATTTTAGACTTAAAACCATAAAAACCCTAGAAGAAAACCTAGGCAATATAATTCAGGACATAGGCGTGGGCAAGGACTTCATGTCTAAAACACCAAAAGCAATGGCAACAAAAGCCAAAATTGACAAATGGGATCTAATTAAACTAAAGAGCTTCTGCACAGGAAAAGAAACTACCATCAGAGTGACCAGGCAAACTACAGAACTGGAAAAAAATTTTGCAATCTACTCATCTGACAAAGGGCTAATATCCAGAATCTACAAACAATTCAAACAAATTTACAAGAAAAAAACAAACAACCCCATCAAAAAGTGGGCAAAGGATATGAACAGACACTTCTCAAAAGAAGACATTTATGCAGCCAAAAGACACATGAAAAAATGCTCATCATCACTGGCCATCAGAGAAATGCAAATCAAAACCACAATGAGATACCATCTCACACCAATTAGAATGGGCATCATTAAAAAGTCAGGAAATAACAACTGCTAGAGAGGATGTGGAGATATAGGAACACTTTTTCACTGTTGGTGGGACTGTAAACTAGTTCAACCATTGTGGAAATCAGTGTGGCGATTCCTCAGGGATCTAGAACTAGAAATACCATGGACCCAGCCATCCCATTACTGGGTATATACCCAAAGGACTATAAATCATGCTGCTATAAAGACACATGCACACGTATGTTTATTGCGGCACTATTCACAATAGCAAAGACTTGGAACCAGCCCAAATGTCCATCAGTGATAGACTGGATTCAGAAAACGTGGCACATATACACCATGGAATACTATGCAGCTATCAAAAGGATGAGTTCATGTCCTTTGTAGGGACATGGATGAAACTGGAAACCATCATTCTCAGCAAACTATCACAAGGACAAAATACCAAACCACATATTCTCACTCATGTGTGGGCACTGAACAATGAGAACACATGGACACAGGAAGGGGAACATTACACACCAGGGCCTGTTGTGGGGTGGGGGGAGGGGGGAGGGACAGCATTAGGAGATATACCTAATGTAAATGACCAGTTAATGTGTGCAGTACACCAACATGGCACATGTATACATAAGTAACAAACCTGCACGTTGTGCACATGTACCCTAAAATTTGAAGTATAATAATAAAAAAACAAAAATAAAAACTTCAGGAAACATTGGACAAACTTATAGAAATGCAAAATGCTCTGGAAAGTCTCAGCAATAGAATTGAAAGAGTAGAAGAAATAAATTCAGAGCTTGAAGATGAGGTCTTTGAGTTAACCCAATCCAATAAAGACAAAGAAAAAAATAAGCAGATATGAACAAAGCCTCCAAGAAGTCTGGGATTATGTTAAATGACCTAATTTAAGAATAATCGGTGTTCCAAAGGAAGAAGAGTAATCTAAAAATCTAAAAGTTTGGAAAATATACTTGGGAGAATAATTGAGAAAAACTTCCCCGGCCTTGTTCCTCGACCAAATACAAGAAGCACAAAGAACACCTGGGAAATTCATTGCAAAAAGATCATTGTCTAGGCACATTGTCATCAGGTTATCTAAAGTTCAGATGAAGGAAAAAATCTTAAGAGCTGTGAGACAAAAGCACCAGGCAACCTTTAAGGGAAAACCTATCTGATTAACGGAAGATTTCTCAGCAGAAACTCTACACCCTAGAAGTGATTGGAGTCCTATCTTCGGCCTCCTCAAACAAAACAATTATCAGCCAAGAATTTTTTATCCAGCAAAACTAAGCTTCATATATGAATGAAAGATACAGTATTTCAGACAAACAAATGCTGAGAGAATTTGCCATTACGAAGTCACCACTACCAGAACTGCTAAAAGGAGCTCTAAATCTTAAAACAAATTCTGGAAACACAGCAAAAAATAACCTTTTTAAAGGGTAAATCTCACAGGACCTATAAAACAAAAATCCAACTGAAAAAACAAAAACAAAAGAAAAATCAAGATATACAGGTAACAAATAGCACGATGAATGGAATGGTACCTCACATGTAAATACTGACATTGAATGTAAATGGCTTAAATGCCCCAATTAAAAGATACAATATTGCAGAATGGCTAAGAATTCACCAACCAACTATCTGCTGCCTTCAAGAGACTCACCTAACATATAAAGACTCACACAAACTTAGGGTAAAGGGGTGGAAAAAAGACATTTCATGCAAATGAACACCAAAAGTGAGCAGGGCTAGCTATTCTTATATCAGACAAAACAAACTTTAAAGCAACAGCAGTTAATAAAGACAAAGAGGGGTATTATATAATGATAAAAGGCTTTGTCTGACAGAAAAATATCAGAATCCTAAACATATATGCCCCTAACACTGGAGCTCCCAAATTTATAAAACAATTACTAATAGACCAAAGCAAAGAGATAGACTGCAACACAATAATGGTTAGGGACTTCAATACTCCATTGATAGCACTAGACAGGTCATTAAGACAGAAAGTCAAGAAATAAACAATGGATTTAATCTGTACCCTGGAAAAAATAGACTTAACAGATATATACAGAACATTCCATCCAACAACCACAGACTATACATGGTATTCAACAGTGCATGGGACTTTTTCCAAGATAGGCCATATAATAGGCCACAAAACAAGCTTCAAAAAATTTAAGAAAATTGAAATTATATCAAGCACTCTCTCAGACCACAGTGGAATAAAACCAGAAAATAAATCCAAAAGAAACCTCCAAAACCATGCAAATACATGGACATTAAATAACCTGCTCCTGAGTCATCACTGGGTCAAAAATAAAATCAGGGTGGAAATTAAAATTTTTTTGAACTGAACGACAATAGTGACACAACCAATCAAAACCTCTGGGACACAGTAAAGGTGGTGCTAAGAGAAAAGTTCATAGCCCCAAACACCTTAATCAAAAAGTCTGAAACAGCACAAATGGACAATCTAAGGTCACAACTCAAAGAACTAGATGAACAAGAACTAACCAAACCCAAACCCAGCAGAAGAGAGGAAACAACCAAGATAAGAGCAGAACTAAATGAAATGGAAACAAACAAAAAACACAAAAGACACAAGAAACAAAAAGCTGGTTTTTTAAAAGATAAATAAAACTAATAGACCATTAGCAAGATTAACCAAGAGCGAAAGAGATGATACCCAAATAAACTCAATAAGAAAGGAAACAGGAGATATTACAACTGACAACACAGAAATACAAAAATATTCAAGGCTACTGTGAACACCTTTATACACACTAAACTAGAAAACCTAGATGAGATGGATAAATTCCCGGAGAGATACAACACTCCTAGCTTAAATCAGGAAGAATTAGATACCCCGAACAGACCAATAACAAGCAGTGAGATTGAAATAGTAATTAAAAAATTACCAACAAAAAAAGTCCAGGACCAGTTGCATTCACAATAGAATTCTATCAGACATTCAAAGAAGAATTGGTACCAATTCTATTGACACTATTCCACAAGATAGAGAAATAGGGAACCCTCCCTAAATCATTCTATGAAGCCAGTATCACCCTAATACCAAAACCAGGACATAACCAAAAAAGAAATCTACAGAACAATATCCCTAATGAACACAGATGCTAAAATTCTTAACAAAGTACTAGCTAACCGAATCCAACAACATATCAAAAAGATAATTCAATATGATCGAGTTGGTTTCATACCAGGGATGCAGAGGTGGTTTAACATATGCAAGTCAATAAATGTGATACACCACATAAACATAATTAAAAACAAAAATCACATGATTATCTTAATAGATGCAGAAAAAACATTTGACAAAATTCAGCATCCCTTTATGATTAAAACTCACAGCAAAACTGGCACACAAGGGACACACCTCAATATAATAAAAGCCATCTATGACAAACCCACAGCCAACATAATACTAAATGAGGAAAGTTGAAAGCATTCCCTCTCAGAATTGGAGCAAGACAAGGATTCCCACTCTCACCACTCCTCTTCAGCATAGTATTGGAAGTCCTAGCCAGAGGAATCAGGCAAGAAAAGGAAATAAAGGGCATCCAAATTGGTAAAGACAAAGTCAAACTGTCCCTGTTTGCTGATGATATGATCATTTACTTAGAGAACCCTAAAGCCGGCTCCAGAAAGCTCCTAGAACTGATAAAAGAATTCAGCAGTTACTGGTTACAACCTTAATGTACAAAAATTAGTAGCTCTTCTATACACCAGCAGTGACGAAGTTGAGAATCAAATTACGAACTCAACCCCTTTTACAATAGCTGCAAATAAAATCAAATATTTAGGAATATACCCAACCAAAGAGGTGAAAGACCTCTACAAGGAAAACTACAAAACACTGCTGAAAGAAATCATGGATGACACAAGCAAATGGAAACACACCCCATGCTCACTGATGGGTAGAATCAATATTGTGAATACGACCATATTGCCAAAAGCAATGTACAAATTCACTGCACTTCCCACCAAACACCACCGTCATTCTTCATAGAATAAGAAAAGCACAATCCTAAAATTCATATGGAACCAAAAATGAGCTGGCATAGCCAAAGCAAGACTAAGCAAAAAACACAAACAAAAACAACAACAAAAAACAAATCTGGAGCCATAACATTACCTGATTTTGAACTATATTATAAGGTCATAATCACCCATACAGCATGGTACTGGTATAAAAACAGGTATGGGCCGGGCGCGGTGGCTCACGCTTGTAATCCTAGCACTTTGGGAGGCCGAGGCGGGCGGATCACGAGGTCAGGAGATCGAGACCACGGTGAAACCCTGTCTCTACTAAAAATACAAAAAGTTAGCCGGGCGTGGTGGTGGGCGCCTGTAGCCCCAGCTACTTGGAGAGGCTGAGGCAGGAGAATGGCGTGAACCCGGGAGGCGGAGCGTGCAGTGAGCCGAGATCACGCCACTGCACTCCAGCCTGGGCGACAGAGCGAGACTCCGTCTCAAAAAAAAAAAAAAAAAAAAAAAAAAAAAAAACAGGTATGTAGACCAATGGAACAGAACAGAGAACACAGAAATAAACCCAAATACAGCCAACTGATCTGCAACAAAGCAATTAAAAACATAAAGTGGAGAAAGAACACACTTTTCAACAGATGGTATCAGGATAATTGGCTAGCCACAGGTAAGGGAATGAAATCATCCTTATCTCTCACCTTATACAAAAATGAACTCAATATGGATTAAGGACTGAAATCTAAGACCTGAAAATATAAAAATTCTAGAAGATAACCCTTCTAGACATTGGCTTAGGCAAGAATTTCATGACCAAGAATCCAAAAGCAAATGGAATAAAAACAAAGATAAATTGCTGGGACTTAAACTAAAGAGATTTGCACAGCAAAAGGAACTGTCAGCAGAGTAAAGCAACAAGCACATAGTGGGAAAAAGATCTTTACGATCACTACATCTGACAAAGGACTAATATCCAGAATCTACAATGAACTCAAACAAATCAACAAGAAAAAACCAAACAATCCCATCCAAATGTGGGCTAAGGACGTGAACAGATATCACTCAAAAGAAGACATACAAATGGTCAAAGAACATATGAAAAAATGATCAACATCACTAATGATCAGGGAAGTGCAAATCAGAACCACAATGTGAAACTACTTTACTCCTGCAAGAATGGCCATAATCAAAAAATCAGCAAACAGCAGATGTTGGCATGGATGCAGTGAACGGGGAACACATCTACATTGCTGGTGAGAATGTAAACTAATACAACCACTATGGAAAACTGTGGAGATTCCTTAAAGAACTAAAAGTAGATCTACCATTTGATCCAGCAATCCCACTAACTGGTTATCTACACAGAGGAAGAAAAATCATTATACAGAAAAGATAGTTGCATATGCATATTTATAGCAGCACAATTCTCAATTGCAAAAACATGGAATCAAAACCAAATGCCCATCAATCAATAAGTGGATAAAGAAACTGTGGTGGCTGGGTGTGGTGGCTTATGCCTGTAATGCCAGCACTTTGGGAGGCCACGTCGGGCACATCAGGAGGTTAAGAGATTGACACCGTCTTGGCTATCACGTTGAAACCCCATCTCTATAAAAATACAAAAATTAGCCAGGCATGGTGGCACACACCTGTAGTCTCAGCTACTTGGGAGGCTGAGGCAGGAGAAATGCATGAACCCAGGAGGCGGAGGTTGTTGTGAGCCGGGATCGTGCCACTGCACTCCAGCCTGGCGACAGAATGAGACTTCATCTCAGAAAAAAAAAGAAGAAGAAAAGAAAAGAAAAAGAAAAAAGAAACTGTGATGATACATATATGATAGAATACGACTCAGCCATGTAAATGAATGAATTAGTGGCATTCACAACCACCTGGATGAGACTGTACACTATTACTCTAAGTGATGTACCTCAGGAGTGAAAAAACAAATATCATATATTCTCACTCATAACTGGG
Source organism: Hylobates moloch (assembly GCF_009828535.3). NCBI lineage: Eukaryota > Metazoa > Chordata > Mammalia > Primates > Hylobatidae > Hylobates > Hylobates moloch. The sequence goes on from NW_026652291.1 coordinate 79,849,137, forward strand.
AGCTAAGGTATGGGGATGCAAAGGCACAAGAATGACACAATGGACTCTGGGGAGTCAGGGGAAAGGGATGGAGAGGAGGTGAGGGATAAAAGACTGCTAATAGGGTGTAGTGTATACTGCTTGGGTGATGGCTGCACCAAAATCTCACAAATCACCATTAAAGAACTTACTCATGTAAGCAAACGCCACCTGTTCCCCAAAAACTTATGGAAATAAATTTTAAAAAACCGAATTGACAAAATGTCCTGTGATGATAAAGTTTTGAATTTAAGAACATCTATTAGAGTAATTTGTATAAACTGTCAAGAACTGGAAAGGGTCTGAGATTTTAACATATCTGCAAGCTAACAAGTTAGTCTGCCACAGTTTCACAGAAGCTGAAAGAAGACATAAGACTTAAGAGAAGACCATTTTATTACTCACAGCAATAATGCCAGCCAGAATGGCATCATGCTGGTTCTTCCAGCTCCTATTACCACAAGGTGATAGAAAGAGGGTCAGGCGACACCTTAACATGCAGTGAGTTTTATTATAGGAGGAGAACTGTTGAGTATAGAAAACTAAAAAAAAATAATTATAATGGGCATGAATCATTCCATTCAGCATACCCATTGCTGCACAGTTCCATCTAGAGCTTTATCTCTGTCTTTCAGGTCTACAAACGTACCTGGCCTTTCAATTTCTTTTCAGAGGATGGCACTGTCTCCTTCAAGAGTATTTGTAATGCAAACACCTTTTCTTACAAAGTTGTACAAAAATGCAAGAGACTTATGAGGATTGCACTTGTAATAAAATCCACGCCTCAGTCCTACACCAACCTGGCTTCTTATTGCATTTTCCCAAGAGTGTACAAAGTCATCCTCATTCTGATAAATGTGACCAACAAAGGATGGGAGGAAATCTCTTCAATTTGGCCAAGGTCAGTAGTGCATTATTGACATCAACAATGCGTTTGAGAGAACAGAACCCACCAGTTGAAAAAAAAATTAAAAACATCAGAGTCTACCTTAGAAAGCCATGCAGGTTTCTCCATAAATTGTTATCTTGACCTTACTTCTTGGTCCAAAGCATTAATCCAGGTCCTAGACATCTACATCGTTGACCCAAATGATCAGATCAACAACTGTGATCTGTGTTCAGTGTAAGGTTCCAAACAATAGTTCCTTTGATATTCTTACCTGTAGTTTTTCAACTGTCAGACTAGACCATAGTTAAAAACCCAAGAATCAGTAAAATGATAAGATTCATCAAGGGGTATCAGCCAGAACAATGATAATCATTTGAGTTCTGCCTAATGAATGAAGCATTCACATACATTTCTAATTTGGAAAAACTGGCACTAAGTTTAGACAGTCATAGCTGTACCATGGACAGCATCTGGTTTAAGCTTGGCTGAATACATTATTACTACAGTAAGACTAGAAATTTATGGGACTCTCTGTGACACGAAGATCCCAGTGAGAGACCAGCTTTGCCTCAGATGACAAAGTAGGGGAAAAAAATCCCCCAAAGGGTTGGTGTTAACTTTGTTTATTTAATCATGTATAGCCAAGATACCACTGGAACCAAGCTGACTGATCCGTATATACCATTCCTGTTACACAACCATAACTTATTAGCTTCTACCCACCTTATTGGTCATTGGTGTAAACTGTGTGAATTAATTCACCCCAAAGAGGAAATATCAGTCCAGAAAGTTAGCCTCTGTAAATCAGGCACTTAGCTTCAATAGGAGCCCAGTAGCAAGCTAAGAGCTACTTGAAAAAAAACAAAAACAAAAACAAACAAAAACCAGTATACCCAGTAGCTTTGTCAGAAAGGGGGGAAGTTTGCATGGTCAGTTATTTTTATAAAAATAACAATGTATTTTTTACCTTTTTCATTCTCATTCATTCACCAAATACGCAGTAAAAATCTTCAGAGCCTACCGTGGTGTAATATTGCAATAGGCTGAATAAGAAGTAGATATAAAAATCCAGATGTTTTCTAATGAGCCAATACAAAATAGTACAACTCTTCTCATTATTTTCTTGTTTGTTTTGGAAAATATAATTATTTTTAAATGATATGTTAGGTTAAAATTGTCTTTCTAATATTTTTGAATAGATTAAAAATTAAACACATAAACATGTCATACAGTATATGAAAATGTATCAGTCTTAAATCTAAAATAGTTAATACAAATAATAAAATGGTTTGAGTTCCTAAATTATTTTAAGAGTGTGAAGGACCCCAAGACTAAAGTGTTTGAGAACCACTGCCACGAGGTATAAAAGCAGATTTCCAAAGCAGACAGAAAGTTATTCTCTCCATATCTCTCTTGTTAATATCTCTGAGTAGATAGCCATGCCAATTTTATAATCTCCAGAATTGCAGACTAGCTCGGGACAGAGTAAAAGAAAAGAGTGATTTGATTTCAGGGCCATAATTTCCTAAATTTCCAAAAGGAAAGTGCAGTAAAGGGAAGTGTCTTCTCAAGTTCTGGCCAGGAAAGAACTATAGATAGATGTAGATTGTCAAGTGATATACACCACTACAAATATTAAATGGCCATGTTTTAGGAATAAGAGAGCCTTTCAAATTGCACTATCAAAAAATGATTGAGAAACACTAGAAATTCACTATAGGAAATGGGCAGCTATGAGTACGCAAGGTCAGTCACTGAGAAGAAATTCTCACAGAAACTCTACACCTGTCAGAGAAAAATTAGAAAGAAGTATAGGGAGAAAAATCTAGTTTAGGGCTGGTAAAATTTTTCCACTGCATTTATTCTGTAGCACTCAAAAATAAGGAGAAAAAAAATAACACTGATTCTACTGAAGATCGTTTACCCTAGAAAACAATAAAATGTAAAACAACATCATTTTTGTGTTCTCATAAAAAACTAGAAAACACAGACTAAATGAATTATGAAAGTAATGGTGACATTACATAACAAGAAAAGATCATTTCTAAAAATCTGGCTGAAAGAACAAACTATGACAGACAGATGAGAAAAGGAGAGAGTAAGATGAAAAATAATATAAACTATAAAAATTAAAATTCAGGTTAATATTAAATATTGTAATATGCAGAATCATCAAGGAAATAAGTAAAAAGTATATGGAAGAAAATTTGAAAAAGCATTCTCACCAGGAGAAGGAAAAAGTCAGGCAAAACAATGAAAAAAGGTGATAAAATGCAATCAGCACTATTGAATAAAATAAAAATTTGCTTGTGAAAATGTTATGGCACTGTCAATATGCTCAACAACTGTCCATTAAAAAAAATAAACTGACACCTACATGTCCTGGGGGAAATATCTGAATTATAAGGTAAGAAGCCTATAACTACATATCAGAAAGAAAACAAAAAGCAAGATAGTTACAGGAAAAATAAAATTCGTGTTCACTATACATTTTATCTCTACCACATGCATCTGAAAATAGTAGAGCAACTTCTATAAAATCTTGAGTAAAGGAGACTACAAAATATTATGAATATCCTATAATTCAGAGAGAACAAATTTATTTTTTATAAAAATTATATTTCAGCTGACTAAATTAAATAAAGAATTGAAGTACAACTGTGGTTAAGAGGAGGATTTAAAATGTACTAAATATGAAAACTTTTAAATTCAATTATTTGCATTTAATAAATATAGTTATTAAAATAAATACATGTACCCAAGAAGCATAATTATTCAGGAAGCATAATATTTAATGCCAATAAAATATGTTATTCCATTCACTACACTAACTTGTAAAAAACAATTTTAACATAAATTGAATCCATGAATTGTATTTTCTATGCTAATTTGAGGCCTCTTAAGAGTCGAACATTAACAGGAGGGAAGGCTAAATAGCATAGCGGATTTCTAAGAGTAAATATGCCTTTCTGTTTAATAATTAATAAATCTTTTCCCATTTAAGACCAAAAGAGAATTTAACTTTTTATTTATTTATTTATTTATTTATTTTATTTTTTTTTTTTTGAGACGGAGTCTTGCTCTGTCGCCCAGGCTGGAGTGCAGTGGCGCGATCTCGGCTCACTGCAAGCTCCGCCTCCCGGGTTCACGCCATTCTCCTGCCTCAGCCTCTCCGAGTAGCTGGGACTACAGGCGCCCGCCACCACGCCCGGCTAATTTTTTGTATTTTTGGTAGAGATGGGGTTTCACCGTGGTCTCGATCTCCTGACCTCGTGATCCGTCCGCCTCGGCCTCCCAAAGTGCTGGGATTACAAGCGTGAGCCACCGCGCCCGGCCTTTTATTTTTATATTCTTGTATGTTCACATATAAATATTGGATGATGTGTTTACTTGTAAATTTAACTTTATAATTTTTTATGCAGATAAATATGAAGATTATACTTGATGTCAAAAACTTATAAAATACAGAAGCTAGAATTCTACTTCAGATTTTACTAGTTTTCAATTTGAATAATAATTTGCCAAGTAGTATCAATATAAATTATGATGGTATATTTTTAATAAATCTGCTCAAAATATTTATGCATCATAGTAAAAAGGGTAATAAACTGATGGTGTGGAGGGGAAATGATTGATTTCAGGCTTTGACATCATTTAGCTGCACATTTTTTTTTTTTTTTTTTTTTTTTTGAGACGGGGTCTCGCTCTGTCGCCCAGGCTGGAGTGCAGTGGCGAGATCTCAGCTCACTGCAAGCTCCGCCTCCCGGGTTCACACCATTCTCCTGCCTCAGCCTCCCGAGTAGCTGGGACTACAGGCGCCTGCAAGCACGCCCAGCTAATTTTTTGTATTTTTAGTAGAGACGGGATTTCACCGTGTTAGCCAGGACGGTCTCAATCTGCTGACCTCGTGATCCGCCCGCCTTGGACTCCCTAAGTGCTGGGATTACAGGTGTGAGCCACCGTGCCCGGCTAGCTGCACATCTTGAATAAGTATATTGGACTTGTTGGCCTTGGTTTTCTGTTTCTTTACATAGATGGTTTATTAGTTCATTTCTAATGCCAGTTTCAGTATTAAAACTCAATAATATGACACTTTCCATCAGCTTCCAATGCAATGGGTTTTTGTACTCTTTGTTATTATTTAACAATACCACAGCTTGTGATCAACTTTGCTTTTGTTCAATAGGGTGGCATTGTTTGTGAGAAAACAAAAATTTTAAATTCGAGAATAATGTGGACAATGTACCTAGTGTACTGAGTATTTTTTATTCCACCAATGATTAAATGAGTGAACAGAAAATTGTATAATTTGCTTCTAATACTATATTAGAAAAGTATAGCCTTAGAACTAGAACTCAGGTAGAAAATACCTTTGACAATGTTGTCTATTTTTGGGATAAATAAAGAGGATGAGAAAATAAATATTGAAATGTGCAAAAATGATCTTCATTAAAAAACACTAAAAATAAAACAGAGGGTCTTTTTATACTTGTATGACCTCCAAATTCTTGGATATGATGTGATTTGTGTTGCATACTATTGTTATGCACAACTAATATTTTACAAACTTGGAACACTTTATTATATTTAGTATTGCCTAATGGGAATTTTAAAGCAGCATACTTTGAAATGCTTCAAATGCTATTTTGCTTTTTTATCTACAAATTTCTAGGAGACTTCAATTCCCTTTTCTCAGTAAAAAGAATTCATTGTGATCTCATTCTTTCTTTCTTTTTATAATTCTCCTTTATGATTAACCTAAAATGTACACAGACGAAATCTAAATTTTGTTGTACAATTTTCTGAGTTTCGACAAAACCTATGTAGCATTGTAACCACAATCTAGGCAAACATTAATGTATAACCACAAAAATTTTCTTTATGCTCCTTGATAGCCATTTTCTTTTCTCCATGAGACTCTGGCAACCACTTATCTGTTTTCTGTTATAATAACCTTGACTTCTTAAAATGTCATATAAATGGAATGGTTCCCTTTGCAGAATTCTGAGTTGGGTTTTTTTTTTATTTAGCAAAACGCCACTGAGGCTCAAGCATATTGCTACATAGTTTGTTCTTTTTTATTACTAAGTATCATTCCATTGTGTGTACACACAAAAGTTGGAAAAAAAAGCAGCATTTCCTTTTTGGTTTTTACTGTTTTGGTGATCATAAATAAAGATTTCCATATAGGTTTTTATGTGAAAATAAGTTTTCATTTCTCTTAGTATGTACTTAGGACTTCTAAAAAAATTGCTGGGTCACGTGGTAAGTATACAGCTTTAAAAGAAGGTTACATACTGTTTTCCAAAGTGGCTGCCCATCAGCAATGTATAAGAATTAGAATTAAGATGTGGATAACATGGCCAACTAGATGCAGCCATTTGGAACAGCTGCCACCGAGGGACTGGGACAACTAGTGCACTCCTAACAGATCTTCAGAGGGAATGCACTGAGAATGAACAGAGAGAAAACATAGGAGCTAGCTGAAGGGGAAGGAAGCTGGGAACGTTGCACCTGGCTACCAGGCACAGCACCAGAACTCCTTGCTGGCCCCTAACAACTCCAGAGGTGAAGTTGAGTTGAACTGTTAAGGAGTAACCTGCTTTTGCCAAAGGCCTCTGGAATCCCAGCAGGGGGAGACCGCTTGACCACCATGGACACTCAAGTTTGCAGGGAGAGCTGCTTACAGAAGTGGTAGGGGAAGCATGTTAGCCAATGTGGAGCCCAAAGAGTTTGGTGCAGGAGCACCTGTAGCAGAGCGAGCATGGCTAGGGATGGCCATCTTCCTAGGCTTAACTTGCTCCCATAGGGGAAGTGTCAGACCTAAACTCTGCAGGGCAGTCTTGCCCATCCAATAGGGCCAGTCTGGCCTGAACAACTCTTGGTCTGCTGGCCTCTTTAGGACCCCAGCCTGGCCATGCCTGCTTGCAGTGTAGACTCAGTCCCCTGGGGACCCACATGACAGCTCCTGTGCTGGTAGACCATGCCTGATCCACAGAGGGCTCCAGCAGGTCAACCCCGTGGATACAGATCAGCCCACTCGCACAACCCTCCACCACAGCTTTCCCTGGGCCCACGGCTGCTCATCACATTGCTCTGCCAGCACATAAATGCCTGGGTGGATTTTGCATTCCCTGCCCTGACAGCACGCACGTGCATGTGCACCCTGCCCTTCCACTGCTGCTGATGGGAGTGTACTCTGCCTCCCCCGAAGTACCACCATTGCAGTCAAAGTCTGGTAGGCACAGAGTCCTCTAGTGCCCTGTCCCTGCCCTAACACTGCTGCTGGAGTGAAACTAGGCAAGGAGAACAGTGGACCCTCTGCACCATGAATGGTCATGCTACTCTGTATGAACACGCATGGAGGGTGCATACAGACCCTTGCCTGTCAGGCCCCCACCCCAATGCTAACCCATTACCAGTGCAAATACACACACAGTCACCAGTGGCAGTCCCCAGACTGCCCACCAAGACATGCCGCCTCTGCAACTGTTGCGAACACCAATACAGAGGTAGGCACCCCATTACTCGCTAGCACACTGCTGCATCCTGCCATGCTGCCACTGCCACTGGCACATGCAAACAAGGATGGATCTCACTGCCACCATCCTATGATATGCTTTGGCTGACAACACCCATCAGAGTGTAGTGAGCACATCGGCCACCCTAGTACAGTAGGTTCCTAAACTCGACACACCAGAGAACAATGTCAGGGTCTAATACAAGTCCCCTAGAGTTAGAGCATCCAGTCCAGGAGTTGGGAGCTGAGCAATGACCCTCTAAAATCTTACAGAAACAAAGCCAGTTCACTGAACCCACCTTATATCATGATGCAACCCTCAAGGTCATCAAATAGAATAAAAGAAAAAAAAAAACACTCATCCAAAGGACAGCAACTTCAAAGACTGAAAGAACAGTAGCCCACAAACATGAGCAAGAACCAGTGCAAGAACTCTGACAACTCAAAAATCCAGAGTGCCTTCTCTTCTCCAAATGACACTACCTTTCAAGCAATGATTCTGAATCTGGCTGAAATGGCTAAAATGACAGAAATAGAATTTAGAATATGGATAGGAACAAATATCATTGATTTGCAGGAGTATATTGAAACCCTATCCAAGGGAGCTAAGAATCACCAAAAGAATGATACAGGAGCTGACAGACAGAAGGGCCAATTTTGAAGAAAATGCAACCATCCCAATAGACCTGAGAAACACACTATGAGAATTTCATAATGCAATCTCAAGTATTAATAGCAGAATAGACCAAGAGAAAGAAAGAATCTCAGAGTTTTAAGACTGGCTTTCTGAAATAAGACATTCAGACAAGAATAGAGAGAAAACTAGTAAAAGGAATGAACAAAACCTTTGAGAAATATGAGATTATGTAAAGAGACCAAATCTACAACTCATTGGTGTCCCTAAAGACATGGAGAGAAGGGAAGCAATACAGAAAACATATTTCAGGATATCATCTATGAAAATTTCCTTAACCTAGCTAAAGAGGCCAACATGCAAATTCAGGCAATGCAGATAACCCCTGTAAGATACTTCACAAGAAGATCATCCCTAGGACATAATCATCAGATTCTCCAAGATTGAAATGAACGAAAATATATGAAAGGCAGCTAGAGAGAAAGGTCAGGTTGCCTACAAAGGAAAGCCCATCAGACTAACAGCAGAAACTGTACAAGGCAGAAGAGGTTAGGGGACAATATTCAACATTTTTAAAGAAAAGAAATTTTAATCAAGAATTTTATATCTTGGCCAGACGTGGTGCCTCACACCTGTAATCTCAGGACTTCGGGATGCCAAGGTGGGTGGATCACTTGAGGCCAGGGGTTCAAGATAACCTTGGCCAATATGGTGAGACCTCAACTCTACTAAAAATACAAAAATTAGCTGGGCATGGTGGTGCACGCTTGTAATCCCAGCTACTTGGGAAGCTAAGGTGGGAGGATTGCTTAAACCCAGGAGGTAGAGGTTGCAGTGAGCCGAGACTGTGGTACTGCACTCTAGCCTGGGCAACAGAGCGAGACTTCATCTCAAAATATACTAATGAAAAAGAAATAATTTTATATCTGGCCAAAATAAGCTTGATCAGCAAAGGAGAAATAAGAGTCTTTTCAGACAAGCAAATGCTGAGGAAATTTGTTACCACTAGAAGCTGTCTTACAAGAGCTCCTGAAAAAAGCAATAAATATGAAAATGAAAGACCATTACCGAACACTACAAAAACACACTGAAGTACACAGACCAAAGACACTATAAAGCAACAACAAATAAGTCTGCATAATAACTAGCTAACATCATGATGACAGGATCAAATTTACATATATCCATACTAACTGTAAACGTATATTGGCTAAATGCCCCAATTAAGCACACAGAGTGGCATGCTGGATAAAGAATCAAGACCCATCTGTATGCTGTTTTCAAGACCCATCTCACATTGAATGGCACACATGGGTTCAAAATAAAGGGATGGAGAAAAATCTACCAAGCAAATGGGAACCAGAAAAAATTAAGGATTGCCAGTATTCTAATCTTAGACAGTGTAGACTTTAAGCCAACAAACATCAGAAAAGACCAAAGGGCATTATATAATTGTAAAGGGTTCAATTCAAGTAGAAGACCTACCTTGTACCATATGCACCCAACTTTGGAGCACCAAGATTCATAAATCAAGTTCTTAGAGATGTTCAAAACGACCCTCAAAGTCTACCAACAATAATAGTGGAAGACTTCAAAATTCCACTGACAATACTAGACACATGACTGAAGTGGAAAATTAATAAATATATTCAGAATGTGAACTCAGTACTAGATCAAATAGACTTGATAGACATCTACAGAACTCTCCACCTAAAACAACAGAATATATATTCTCATTACTGCATGTCACCTACTCTAATATCAGTCAGATAATTGCACCCAAAATAGTTGCAAATGCAAAAGAAGTGAAGTCATAACAACTACTCTCATGGGCTATGGTACAATAAAATTAGAAATTGAGATTTAGAAAATCACTCAAAACTATACAATTACCTGCTCCTGAATGACATTTGGGTAAATAATAAAATTAAAGCAGAAATCAAGAAGTTCTATGAAACAAATGGGAACAAAATACAACATACAAGAACCTCTGGGGCACAGCTCAGGCAGCGTGAAGATGGAAAATTATAGCACTAAATGCTCAATTTAAAAGTTAGAAAGATCTCAAGTTAACAAACTAACATCACAATTTAAAAAACCAGAGAACCAAGAACAAAAAAATCCCAAAGCTGGCAGAAGACAAGAAATAACCAAAATCAGAGTTGTACTAAACGAGATTAGAATACACACACAAAAAATTGAAGAGGTCAGCTAATCCAGCGGCTGTTTTTTTTTTTTTTTAAGAAAATAAAATAAATAGACCACTAGTAAGACTAATAAAAAGAAAACAGAGAATAATCAAATAAACAATCAGAAATTACCAAAGGGATATTACCACTGACTTCACAGATATACAAACAACCATCAGAGAATATTATGAACACCTCTAAGCACACAAACTAGAAAATGTAGAAGAAACGGATAAATTCCTGGACACATACACCGTCCCAAGACAGAGCCAGGGAGAAATGGAATCCTGAACAGACCAATAATGAGCTATAAAATTGAGACAGTAATAAATAGCCTACCAAGCAAAAACAGCCCAGGACCAGAGAGATTCACAGCTGAATTTTACTAGATGTACAAAGAAGAGTTGGTACCATTCCCACTGAAACTATTCTGAAAAACTGAGGAGGAACTCCTCCTCTAACTTATTATATGAGGCCAGCACCATTCTTATACGAAAATGTGGCAGAGACACTTCAAAAAAAGGAAAACTACAGGCCAGTACCCTTGATGAACACTGATGCAAAAACCCTCTACAAAATACTGGCAAGCAGAATCCAGCAGCACATTTGAAAGCTTATTTATTATTATTAAGTAGGCTTTGAATGCAAGGTTGGTTCAATATACACAAATTAATAAATGTTATTCATCATATAAACAAAACTAAAGACTAAACCACAGGATTATCTCAGTACATGCAGAAAAGGCTTTAAGTAAAATTAAACACTCCTTCATGATAAATGTTCTCAATAAACTAAGTATTGAAAGAACATACTTCAAAACAGTAAGATCTGTCTGTGAAGAACCGATAGCCAACACCATACTGATTGGTTAAAAGCTAAAAGCATTCCTCTTGAAAACCACCACAAAACAAGAATGCCCTCTCTCCCAACTCCTATGTTAAATTTAAGTGGCATATTGGAAGTCCCTGGCTAAAACAGTCAGGCAAAAGGAACAAATAAAGGGCATCCAACTAGGAAGAAAGAAAGTCAAATTATCACTATTTGCAGGTTATAATGATTCCATATCTAGAAAACACCATAGTCTTGGCACAAAAGATTCTTAGGTAATAAAAACACTTCAGTGAAGTCTCAGGATACAAAAATCAATGTACACCAACAACCACCAAGCTGAGATCCAAATCAGAAATGCAATCCCATTCCCAATAACCACACAAAGAGTAAAATTCCTAGAAATATAGCTAACCAGGGAAGTGAAAGAACTACAAAACGCTGCTCGAAAAAATCAAAGTTTATACAAACAAATGGAAAAACATTCCATGCTCATAGACAGGAAGAATTAATATTGTAAAATAGCCATACTGCCCCAAGCAATTTATAGATTCAATGCTATACCTATGAAACTACCAGCGACATTCTTCAAAGAACTAGAAAAATATTAAAATTCATATGGAACCAAAAAAGAGCCTGAATAGCCAAGGAAATCTGAGGCAAAAGGAATAAAGCTGGAGGAATCATGCTACCTGACTTCAGACTATACTACAAGGTTATAGCAACCAAAACAGCATGGTAGTGGTACAAAAACAGACACATAGACCAATAGAATAGAATTGAGTGCCCATAAATAATGCCACACACTTACAATCACAAGATTTTCAACAAAGCTGACAAAAACAAGTAATGGGGAAAGGAATCCCTATTCAATAAATGGTACTGCGATAACTGGCTAGCCATACGTAGAAGATTGAAACTGGACCTCTCCCTTACACCATATACAAAAATCAATTCAAGATAAATTAAAGACCTAAATGTAAAAACAAAAGTATAAAAATCCTGGAAGACAATCTAGGCAATACCACTCTGGACATAGGAATGGACAAAGATTTCATAACAAAGTCACCAAAAGCAATTGCGACAAAAGCAAAAATTAACAAATGCGATCTAGTTAAACTTAAGAGCTTCTATAAAGCAAAATAAACTATCAACAGAGTAAACAGACAACCTACAGAATGGGGGAAAATGCTTGAAAACTATGCATTTGACAAAGTTCTAATATCCAACATTTATAATTTAAATAAATTTACAAGAAAAAAACCATTAAAAAGTAGACAAGGAACATGAACACTTTTCAAAAAAAGACATGTATGTGCCCAAGAAGCATACGAATAAAAGCTCAACATCACTGATTATTAGAGAAATACTAATCAAAACCACAACGAAATACCATCTCCCACATATCAGTATGCCTATTATTAAAAAGGAAAAAAATTACATGCGCTGGTGAGGTTGTGGAGTAAGAGGAACACTTATACTGTGTTGGTGGGAGTGGAAATTAGTTCAACCACTGTGGAAAGTAGTGCGGCAATTCCACAGAGACTTAAAAACAGAACTACCTTTCGATTCTGCAGTTTCATTACTGGGTGCATACCCAAAGGAGTAGAAATCATTCCAGCATAAAGACACATGCACTTGTGTGTTCATTGCAGCACTGTTCACAATAGCAAAGACATGGAATCAACCTAAATCCTCATAAATGCTAGACTGGATAAAGAAAATGTGGTACATATACACCATGGAACACTGTAGCCATAAAAAAGAATAAGATCGTATCCTTGCAGAAACATGGATGAAGCTGGAGGCCGTTACCCTGAACCAAACTAATACAGGAAAAATAAACCAAATACCACATGTTCTCACTTATAACTCGGAGCTAAATGATGAGAACACATGGACACGTAGATGGGAACAACAGACACTGGGGCCTATCAAAGAATGGAGGGTCAGAGAAAGGGGAAGATCAGGAAAAATTACTGATGTTTATAAGGCTTAATACCTCAGTGATGGAATAATCTGTACAACAAATCCCCATGACACAAGTTTACCTACATAAACAAATCTGCACATGAACCTGAAACTAAAAATGAAATTAAAAAAGGAAGAATTGAACTGTTCTATCTCTTCATTTTACTTCACATTTTTGACTTCCTAACATCTGTGTATTATATCTTATGGTGATTTTGATTTATGACTAGACATGTTGAACAACATTTTAAGAACGAAGTTGCCATCCGCATCCCTTTTTGGATAGAGTATTTGTTCAGGTCTTGTTCCTTCTTTGTAATTGGATGGTTTATTTTCTTATTCTTGAGTTTGAGTTCTTTTTATATTCTAGATTCAAGTACTTTATTAAATATATAATTTGCAAATAATTACTCCCAGCCTTTGTCTTGTCTTTTCGTTCTCTTAATTGTGTCTTTGGAGAGTATTAATTCTGATAAAGTCTAACTTGTCATTCTTTTTCTTTTATGGATCATACTTTTGGGGTTATATCTTAATAACATTTTTCTATTTCAAGATCACAAAAATTTTCTTCTACATTTTCTTATAATTATAATTTTAGTTCTTTTATTTATATCTCTGATTTATTTTAATTAATTTTGCACAAAAGCTTGATATGGGTCGAAATTGTTTTTTACATTTTTTAATATAGTTGTTCAATTTTACTTTCTCAATTTGCTTTTGACCTATGTCAAAAATCAATTGATTATATTTGTGTGGATCTAATTCTGGCTTCTCCATTCTGTTCCATTTATTTATTTGTTTATTCATTTACCAATATCAATGCCAGCTCTTTCCCATCATTAGGGTAGCCACAAAATTTATTGTCAAAGATACTGGAGTACCTTGGGTTACTATTAATGATTACACATGACAACAGCGCGTAGCAAGATAGTCTCAGCAAATCTAGGCAATTCTAATGGTAAACAAAAGTTACTGTGTAGAAGGCTCTGGGTTTTGGTATTTGGCTCTACGGGGGTGGCTCAGAAAACCATTGTCTATACCCAGAAGTGCCACATTTTATTCAAATTTGGAAGAAGGGTAATGTGACATAGATTGAACTTGGCACGTGAGGTGTGATGGCCATTCAGAGATAGGACTTCAATTTTAGGCAGCATGAGGAGCTTTGTGTGAGCACCAGCAAAGGCTATGGCAACACTGTCCAGAAGGTGGGCAGTGCCTCTGAAACGGAGGTCTGGGAATCTGAAAAATTGTTCAAGGTTTGTGTCTAATATACTTCTGTTATACAGGATGTTGTTTAAGGCATAAATAATCCATGTAATTAAAATAACTCCAATAGATGACATTTATCGACTTATGGATTACTACGAAGCAGGTGGTATTGCAAACATTGCACATGTATTTACTCACATAATTCTCAAAAGCAATTATACAGTGAAAATATATAATTGATGTTTTATAGACCAAAGAAAAACAAAGGCATATCCAGGATTTAAACCCAGATACTTAGGTTTCAGAACCTGTAGTTTTAATCATGATGTTTTGAGCTGTCACTATACCCTACCACATGTAAATGTTATTAATTATAAAATATTAGATAAATATTAATACTTATGGTTCTTAACATAATACTTATTGTCAATCCTGAGATGTTCAGATCATTTTAAATCTTTCTTTCTTTTTAATAATAACTTATATTCTTCAAAATCTACCTTATTAATATATTCAGCTGTGTCCCCACCAAAATCTCATTTTGAATTCCTATGTGTTGTGGGAAGGACCTGGTGGGAGGTGACTGAATTATGCGGGCGAGTCTTTTCTGCACTGTTCTTGGGATAGTGAATAAGTGTCACAAGATCTGATGGCTTTATAAGGCAGAGTTTCCCTGCACAAGCGCTTTTTTTTTTTTTTTTTTGCCTGCCACCATCCACGTAAGCTTTGACTTGCTCCTCCTTCCCTTCTGCCATGACTGTGAGCCTTCCCCAGCCACACGTAAGTCCAATTAAACCTCTTTCTTTTGTGAATTGCCCAGTCTCCAGTATGTCTTTATCAGCAGCATGAAAATGGACTAACACATATGCCATGGTCAAAATTTTGGAAAAATTATATAACTTCTTGGGGATCTCAGTTTTTAATGAATAAATTAGTTTTAAATGAGATATTTTAACGATAATACCTACTTGTGTCACAGGCACATTTTCATCCTCAATTAGTTGCTATTGCTGTTGTAACTCATTTTGTGTCTATTAACAAAAATACGTTCAATTTATTGACTCAGAGTAAGATGAAAAAAAATAGTGCTCAAATAATTGGCCAAATAATGTTTGTCATTGAGGAAACAAGCCATAATAAAACAATATAAATGCATTTTTAAAACTAAAACTAATTGTCTTAGATAAAGTACATTTATTGTCATCTGATCTTTTCATTTTTTATTTTACTAGCTATTGCACAAGTACAATCTTGAAGTTAAGGTTTTCATTAAATTAAAACACAAAGTAGGTGCCATAAATTATGTTTTAGTGCAGATTTTAGCTGAAACATATATAAGACAGAAAAATGTTTCTCTTAGTTCGAAAGAGAAAACTTCACTAAGTGAACATACTAATCTTAGTATTAATTGTAAACTATACCTGGAGAATAAAATACTTTGCTTAATTTTTTCATTAAGACTTGGAAATAACAGAAGTATCTGGTACAAAATGTGCTACAATGTCTTAAAACGAACTTGACTCATTACAGGCAAATTCACTTTAACTCTCTTGCAATTTTAAAATGCTTTATAGACTTGTTATAACTGAGATTTCTTTTTCGCTTTCCTAAGATTCTTGCCCTTAATATAATCCAAAAGAAGTGCATGTCTATAATCCACTATAAAAGTAAAAATATTTGTATTACTATTATTTGTATTTTTATTTGTTTCTGTATTTTTTTAAATTATACTTTAAGTTCTGGGGTAATGTGCAGAACATGCAGGTTTGTTTCACAGGTATAAACGTGCCATGGTGGTTTGCTGCACCCATCAACCCATCATCTACATTAGGTATTTCTCCTAATGCTTTCCCTCCCATAGCCGCCCATCCCCCAATAGGCCCCGGTGTGTGATGTTCCCCTCCCTGTGTCCATGTGTTCTCATTGTTCAACTCCCACTTGTGACTGAGAACATGCAGCGTTTGGTTTTCTCTCCTTGTGTTATTTTGCTGAGAATGATGGTTTCCAGCTTCATCCATGTCCCCGAAAAGGACATGAACTCATCCCTTTTTTAATGGCTGCATAGTATTCCATGGTGTACATGTGCCACATTTTATTTATCCAGTCTATCATTGATGGGCATTTGGGTTGGTTCCAAGTCTTTGCTATTGTGAACAGTACTACAATAATCATATGTGTCTTTATAGTAGCATGATATACAATCCTTTGGGTATATACCCAGTAATGGGATTGCTGGGTCAAATGGTACTTCTATTTCTAGATCCTTGAGGAATCGCCACAGCCACACTGTTTTCCACAATGTTTGAACTAATTGACAGTCCCACCAACAGTGTAAAAGCATTCTTATTTTTTCATATCTTCTCCAGCATCTGTTGTTTCCTGACTTTTTAATGATCGCCCTTCTAACTGGTGTGAGATGGTATCTCATTGTGGTTTTTATTTGCAGTTCTCTAATGACCAGTGGTGATGAGCTTTTTTCTTGTTTGTTGGCTGCATAAATGTCTTCTTTTGATAAGTCTCTGTTCATATCCTTCTCTCACTTTTTGATGAGGTTATTTTTTCTTGTAAATCTGTTTAAGTTCTTTGTAGATTCTGGATATTAGCCCTTTGTCAGATAGATGGATTGCAAAAATTTTTTCCCTTTCTGGAGGTTGCCTGTTCACTCTGATGACAGTTTCTTTTGCTGTGCAGAAGCTCTTTAGTTTAATTAGATCCCATTTGTCTATTTTGGCTTTTGTTGCCATTGCTTTTGGTGTTTTAGTCATGAAGTCTTTGCCCACGCCTATGTCCTGAATGGTATGCCTAGGTTTTCACTATTTTGAGCTTATTTTTTAAGAGTTTATGATTACCTGTAATTTTAAATGTAACTCTAGTTTTTTACTTTTTAAAAAAAAATTTTAATTATTATGTGTACATAATAGTTGTGTATATTTATTGAATATATATAACGCTTTGATTCAGGCATACAGCATGTAATAATATAAATTGGGGTAATTTGAGTATCCTTCTATCACTTCAACTATTTATCACTTCTTTGTATTAGAAACATTACAATTTTATTCTTTTATTTAAAAATATACAAATTATTAAATATAGTCATTATAATATGCTACTAAATACTAGATCTTATTTAGTCTATCCAACTGTTTTTTGCACACATTAACCATCCCAACTTTATCCCTACCTCCCCACTACCCTTCCCAGCCTCTGGTAACCATCATTCCACTCTCTATCTCCAAGAATTATTATTATTTTTTAAATTTTTAGTTCTCACATGAGTGAAAACTAATTTCACAGTGTTGAAATTTGCCTTTCTATGCCTGGCTTATTTCACTATATAATGTCCTCCCGTTCCATCCATTTTGTTGCAAAAGACAGAATTTCATTATTTTTTATGGCTGAATAATATTCCATTGTGTATACATTTTCTTTATCCATTCATCCATTGATGGACACAAGTCAATTCCATATCTTGGCTGATGTGAATAGTGCTGCATTAAACATGGGGGGGCAGATATCTCTTCCATATAGTGATTTCCTTTCTTTTGAACATATACGCAGCAGTGGGATTGAGGAATAATATCGTAGTTCTATTTTCAGTTTCTTGAGGAAACTCCATACTCTTTACCATAGTGGCTGTACTAATTTATATTTCCACTAACAGTGTACAAGAGTTTCCCTTTCTACCCTTCTTCTCCAGCATTCGTTATTGTCTGTTTTTTGGATAAAAGCTGGAGTGAGAAGATATATCTTTGTGGTTTTGATCTGCATTTCTCTGATGATTAGTCATGTCGAGTATTTTTTCATAAACCTGTTGGCTACTTTATGTCTTCTTTTGAGAAATTTCTATTCAAATTTTTTGTCCATCTTTAAATCATATTACTGTATTTTTCCTGTTCATTTGTATGAGATTCTTATATATTCTGGTTATCAATCCTTTGTGAGATGAACAGTGTGTAAATATTTTCTTTCATTCTGTGGAGTTTTGGTAATGTGTCTTTCTCTTCTAATTTTTCACTCCAGTTTAAACATTTTCTGGGGGTGGTTAGTTTATTATTATTAATATATTAGTTTCTACAATTCAGAGAAAAGTATTATTAGATTAATAATGAACTCTTGATATTTCTCACTGATACGATATTTCAATGTCTTTAATATAATATAATTACAAAGAAGCAGAAGTAGAAGAAAGGAAACAAGCAACAAGAGACAGAGAGAGGGAGAGAGATATGAATGGGAATATAAACTAATGAGTAAAGTGTTTTGTATAAGATTATAAAAAATACACCAATATCTCTGGGATTAGAAGGTAAGTGGACAAACAGAAAAAAATATTTATCACAGAACTTTGGCTCTGATTCATTTTGAAATGGCTGGGTTGAAACTGTTATCACTTCAATTGTATGAATCTGTGGCATGAGGCATTTAGAGACAGATGTTTTAAATATTGTTTGTAGCCTGACAGTTCTCTGTCAAGCATGTAGCCCTGTCTGTCCTTTGTCATCTGTCCCATTGAGTCATGTTACTTTTTTATCTTTCATTGATTTTGAGACATCTAACTTGACAGTTGTTTCTTATTTAATATGTCTGGAGGGAAAAAATCTAATATTTATTGAAGCCTTGTTAAGTTGTCCCTTGGTATTCATGGGGAATTGGTTCCAGAATCCCCGTTGAATACCAAAATCCACAAATGCTAAAGTCCCAGATATAAAATGTTAATTGCATATAATCTACACACAGCCTCCTGTATGCTTTAAATTATCTCTGTATTACTCACCGTACCTAATACAATGTAAATGCTATGTAAATAGTAGTTATAGTGTATTGTTTAGGGAATAATGAGAAGAAAAAAATGTCTGTATGTGGTCAGTACACATGCAATGATATATATACACACTTTTAATTCAAGGTTAGTTGTAGCCACAGATGTGGAAATCGGCCTTACAAATCTGTGGGTTGCACATTGATGAATTCAACCTACCACAGATCAAAAATATGTTTTAAAAAACAGATGGTTGCATCTCTCTACTGAACATGTACAGACTTTTTTCCTGTCATTATTCCCTAAAGAATACAGTATAGCAGCTATTTGCATGGCATTTACATTGTATTAATATTAGGTATTATAGGTAATCTAGAGATGATATAAAATATACAGGAGGAAGTGCATAGGTTATATGCAAATACTAAAGCATTTCTTATCAGGGACTTGAGTATTTGTGGATTTTGGTATTCACGGGGATTCCTACAACCAATCCCCCACTGATACCAAAAGACTAGTACATATCCTTATAAGAATGTAGGATGCCAAAAACCACAAAAAAAATTCATCTCCAGCTTAACCATGGGAAAACCCGAAACATAGATTTGTAAACTAACAAGTCTAATGTCACACAGCAAATGATAAGAAGTAAAGATAGAATTAAAACCCAGACTGCCCTCAATGTATTATTTAATTTCAGAATACTAGCAGATTAATTCCTTTCAAATTTTATTAGGCCGATTGAAACGTACATTTTTATTGCTAGCATTCATTTTTTTGAATACAAATAAATTCATATTCTGTTACTCTCATAAAAATTTATAAACACAACATGATTATATCAGCTCTAAACTATTGTTTTGGTTATTTTATTGTGAAAGAAATTTTCAAACTCATTCTTGTTATTGAAAATAAAACTATTTAGAAAATTTTCATACTACTTAAAATTTATTATGAAATAAGTTTATATTTTTGTATTTGTAAGATATGTGAACATATGGATAAAAGCTATTACTGAAGTCAATTTTTTCCAGTATTTTTAAATCTTTGAATAATATTCAATATTAACTGTCAACAAAACTCATGAAATTGAGGACGTCAGAAAATATTTTGACTGCCAATAGGGCCAGAGAGTCCTAACATACTGAAAAAAATGTGGAAAACCCTAACAACCAACTGGAATTTTAAAATTAGAACACCATGTAACAATATATTTGCCTTTTAAAATGTTGACAGTTCAATAGGAAAATTTATTAACAGCACTATTGTTACTGTGAATAGTTTTCTCACTTACAATTGGGAACTAAATGATAGAACACATGGTCACCCAGAGGGTAACAACAACACTGGGGCCTACTGGAGGGTGTAAGGTGGGAGGAGAAAGAGAATCAGGAAAAAAAGGTAATGGGCACTAGGCTTAATACCTGGGGGATGAAATAATCTGTACAACATGCCCATGACACAAGTTCGTCTATGTGCACTTGTACCCCTGAACTTAAAATAATAGTAAAAATAAACAAAAGCTCTGTTTTATAAACATTTAAATTTTAAAAAGCAGCGCTATTTTATTTCCAACTACCTCTTGTATTACTTGCTATATTATTTAAGTTTTAATTAAGTCAAATGATAAGTACCCCATGCCATAGTCATTTATGTAATAATACCTTTCATAAGTTTTAGTCTGAGCTGTGTGAATGTCAGAAATCATAAAGTAAAATATTTTCAGAATTTAAATTTTCATGAAGTTTGACAGGCAGCACTCTCGTAATAGAGCCTTTGAGTAATGTGTCAAGGCCAGGGGCAGTAGCTGTGTGCCAGGGCCAGGTGCATAGATTGGTTCAAGTGTGAGGGGTATATGATCTATTCACTTTATTCATCTGTTGTGGGGGAAAAAGGGAGGCAGACTGTGTGCTGAGTCACAGTTCTAACAGTACCTAGTAAACTGTCTTTGCTATAGAGGAGTAAAGAAGAAAAAGGGTGACATTCCTTATCAGCATAGGAATTAAGGAGTTTGTTATCCTGGGAAAAGATGGAGATAGTACATGAGATAACAGAGAAACCAAGCTAGATGGTGTAGTGACTTTTTATACTGGAGGATTCAGAGAGGGAGAAATCCTATACCTATAGTTTTGGAGCTGAAGCAATGTGACTATAAATAGAAAATCATTCTCCAAGAATGGCTAATTATATTTTTGAAAATTGCCAAGGGTGCAGACATTGGCTGGAAGAACTAATCATGAGATGGATTCTAATTTTGTTTTGTTTTGCTTAGATTTGTTTTGTTTTCATGTTCCAAATCAGACTTATAACTAACTGGTAAGTATTGGTTTTGACTATAGAGGAAATCATAAGAATTGAAGTCTCTATGAATTCACAGAAAACTTGGAGTGCCTTGGAATATACCAGGATACAAAACTAAGAATTTGAGAATACCTATTCTAGCCCTCATGCAATATGGCAGCCATAAAAAACATTAGCAATATATGCAAGTAGACTCCATTAAATACTAAATTATATAAAATGCATATTATATTCCTTCTCCCAAATTGCCTTTTAAAATGCCTTTAAGTTTAAATGTCACAATTAATCCTCCTTGATCATTAATATTTAATTTTCCTCTAAATTTGCCAGTCAAGTAAGCTTATTAAATAAATAATCCAGTTACCATCTTGGAGCATAATTTATTTTTGCTGACCTCTTATGTCACTATATGATTTTTTATAACACTATGAAGTCAAAGGCTTATTCAACACAATTTTTTTTTCTCTTCAGCTTTCTGGCTGTTTAAATAATAGATTATGAGTCAACCAAGGAGAAAGTATACCAATGAAAATATTCAGACTTTATTTCGTAGCTCACAGGGAAGCTTTTTCTGGTGGGGGAAAACAATCTTTTAATTCCTTTTGGTTGGTTCACAGTTTAGTTATAGCATGTACATATTATTAGGTAAGTAAGAGGGCAAGGTTGCATGTATCTAGTAAACTAAAGCCTGATACTTTCAAGACATGACATCCTTTATCACACATTATTTCCAGAAGTGACATTTATTCTATATAAAAGAATTCTGACCTAGAATTTTCAAGGAAACCCCAAAGGACTGGCAAACTTACTTTCCAAAACCTTTGAGCTCTCTTAGAAAATTAATGAGTAATTCATCCCACTCAATAATGGATTAGTGTTTACTGCAACCCACTTTTCAGACCCCAGTGGGTGTGTTATATATAAATAGGAGATGAGAAGAGCTTTATGTTAATTATAACATTTAGCTTCTTGCTTGAATTAAAATAAACGTATAAATGATGTGTCATTTTAGGTCACAAAGTTAATTCATGTTTTATATAAAAAATGAATGTAGTCTTGATATATACACATTTACCTCAAAGAATTTATTTTCTGTTATGTGTACAAATGCCTCATAAAGAGACAATCTTTGATTTTTATGGAAAATAAAGTCATTCTATTATCTTATACACGTAATTTTTTTTTGTATTTCTACCTTTATTTAACCAGTGAGCCAAAGCTGAGATGGAAGTCATTAGTTACCAAATGTGATCATTAAAGTTGGTTTATTAGAGTTTTAATCAAGCAGTCTGGGTATTTTAATCAGGCTTAACAACTTACATATTATATGGTGAGATGCCCAGAACACCTATTTTCAGAAGGTAAAACACAATTCAATTTTAAAGAATCATTAGAAATCATTGCCAGCTGTTGAATAATAATCAACAACCAATTTCTAACAGTTGCAATAGGTATTATAATATGATGATAATGGCACCATTAAGTGTTTTTCATCCATGGTTATTTACAACAATACCTTTCCATTCCTAATGGCTTCTGCTTGATTTACATTATTGCATTGTTTGGGAAGATATCGCATCACTCCTATAAATATCAGCCAGCAGAAGACTGAAGATACAGACTAATAATTATTAACTTTAGATTTATTATTGACAAGTTACAAATATGAAAATGAGTTCAGTTATTTTAGGAATTTCATTTTTCTCTAGGTACCTACAGAATATATAAGAATTCCCAAACTATCCTTGTTACTAGATTCAGATTTGAGTGTTGAATATCTAGAGTAGCAGGTGTTCTAAATGATGCAACTTCTCTCTGGCTCCCTTTTCTTGTACAGAAAAGTTATCTTTCCTTGAAAGAGGACTGCAGAGAAAAGAATTCTTAGATGCATAATAGACAAAAAAAATCTGTAGGATTCAGACTCTACCAGTTTCTTTTTCCAGAACAGTGATTTTTAATTTATTTAAAAAACACATATGTTACCAATAACCCCCAAATTCTGGTATATATTACCAGACCAGCAGAAAATCCATCTCCCCTCATTTCTAGGTGATGTATTACTGAGCTAGAGTAATGGCCTCCAAAGTTAGCTAAAAAGGGAAAAATAAAAGTATTCTAAAAGATATGGAAAGAAAATATTAGAACTTCTCTATACATTTATTTTTAAAACATTCTTTTAAGATGTTCATTTGATATGTTTTATACTGTCTGCTTGTATTAGTAAATATGTATATATACCTATAAATTTGGGCATATAAAATTGGTGCATTTATGTTAAAAATGACTTCAATAAAAGTACACATTAAAATTACTAGAAATCATGTGTGATATTTTATATAAAATTAATTTGTGTAGAAAACTATTTAAGTGCATTTAATTAAAGATGGCATGTATGCTTTACAGGGTTTCTTACAAGTGACCTGCTGATACCGAATTTATCACCAGAGATAAGTAAGAAAGTTGTTCAAATTCATGCATATTCTATTGCTCACTTCCACTATCTGCCAATTGACAAGCAACTTATCAAATTAAGATGAGCTTGCATTCAAATTACGTAGCTGGTTTGGGAAAATATACACTTATGGATAATGGTCACAAGCTGAAAACACCTGTAACCAAAAGCAATTCTTACTAACACCAGAAAACCACACAGACTATTTAATGTATACAAAATTTTTAATAAACGTGAATTAGGACATGCATATTAACATGAGAGAAGTTGATATAAAAGTGGAAACATCACTTAAAATATGTTTGAAATACTATCTTGACATTTTTTAAGCTGAGATATGAACCATTTAGTTTACTGTGTTGTTTAAAATTGTATCTTACTAATCTAAAATTTAATGTTTAACTCTGATGAACATTAGATCATATATTTATTCAATCTGAATATTTATAAACATTTAAACTGAAAATTATAAGTATTAATTAAATATTATTTATACTTAGTTATTTTTCTACACTTAAATATGCAGGTTAACTTACATAATATAGCTTCATCAATACTCCAGGAATTTTAATATAAGTTATTCCCAATATTATAATTCCAAGCACAAGAAAATGCTTACTTTGTATTATGACAATATTTTATATCATCTCTTCTTTCTTCTAACTCTTGAACTGTCCTATAATGTTAATTTATTGACATTTTTAGTCTCCCAATTCAGAAATAGTAGCACTCTGTTACTTTTGCTTTCTCTTTCACCCCTTTCCTCTTTCTTCCCCTCTTTCTTCCTCTGCTGTTAAAAAACAACAAAAGGGCCGGGTGCGGTGGCTCATGCCTGTAATCCCAGCACTTTGGGAGGCTGAGGCGGGCAGATCACAAGGTCAGAAGATCTAGATCATCCTGGCTAACACGGTGAAACTCCGCCTCTACTAAAAATACAAAAAATTAGCTGGGCGTGGTGGCGGGCGCCTGTAGTCCCAGCTACTCAGGAGGCTGAGACAGGAGAATGGCGTGAACCTGGGAGGCAGAGCTTGCAGTGAGCTGAGATCACGCCACTGCACTCTAGTCTGGGTGACAGAGCGAGACTCCGTCAAAAAAAAAAAAAAAAAAGAACAAAAAATAAGTTTCTATCTAGTACAGTGTTTGAGACATCTTAGGCACATAATGAATGTGTAGGTCTTGCAGTGATTTAAACAATGTGAAAATGCAATAAAAAAGAACTGCTATAATCAGAGAAGTTTCTATCGTTCTTAAGCTGTTCTAATTCTTGTTTATATTAATGTGTATTCAACAGGTCCTTACTAATGATATGTTTTAAGTTTACCTTTCCTTGGTATATGTCACAAACCCATAAAATAATTAAAAACGATAAAAATGAGGATTTTTCCATTTATATTTCTATGAAGAGTAAGTTCACTGAATTTTTGGTGCATAGTAAGCCACTTTTATTAAAACTGAATATTTTTCTGATTGAATAGATGAGGAGAGAGAATAAAGATAATTTGGAGAAAAATACTTTTGAATAACAAATTTCTCATACAAACTTTCATTTTAAATTAAATGTTCAGATAAGTCACTGTCTCTCTGTCCCTAAACACATGGCAATAGAACTCTTACCATTCAGATTGTAACTCTGTAACTTTCAGACAGGCTAATTATCTCTCTCTATGAAACAATATGATTAAAAAGGGAGATTGTTACTTTCTTGTCAACTATCACCTTACAATTTTTTTATGCTAGTGTAACCAGCCTTGTTAACAGTGATGCAATTATGTTCTTTTTAATATATATCATTTCTACAATTAAGAATGAATTCATTGTTAACTTCAAAATTCATGTATTCTCTGGAATATGTGTGATTCTAAATAGTTGTATATGGCTGAACGAGCCATGAGCGCCATTTTCATGCCTTAAATATGTCTAAAATATGTTTGTTTATATTCTTATAGCAACCTCTAATTAATCTAGCATCTCCCCTTTGAAATAATTTTGCTTACAAAACTTTCATAGAACTAGAATTTATTTTGGACAGCTCATTTAGGCTTGAATACCTTTTTTCTCTCTACTGTGGATTCAATATTCAAAATCATGTAATAAAATCGTGATTGTCAATATCTCATATAACTTCATTTTCATTGTACTTTTACCCCAATAATGCCTAGTTTTCTAAATGCTTGTAGGGCTCATATACTTGTTAATTTGAATCCTCATGAAGAGAATCACATGAAGTAACTCTAAATGCAAATCTCTTCAACCACTGTATGATGTAAAATGTAGATAATGTAGACAAAGGCTTGAAGTTCAAAGTAAAACTCTCACTTGACATAAATTGCTCTACAAGTGTGAAAAATGTAGAGAAACTATTGTTTTTAAAATTTTTTCATTTGTTTTAGATTTGCTGAAAGAAAATAATCTTATACTTAAGAATGATTTTAGAAATTGTTAAGCCCATGCATATCTAAGCTGTGAGAGACCCAAAGAATCCAAGGGACTCACCTGTCAAAGGTTACATAAGGCTAAAGCTCGAAAAACTAGTTTTCAATGCTCATCATTTTCCCTTGTCTTTATAGTTGAGGGGTGACATATTTAAATAATTTTTAAATGAGAGCTTATGATTGTAGGTAGAACAAGTGTGGTTGAAAATACTCAACTTATTTATATAGAATCATGTATTAAGAGAACTTGCACATAAAGCAAAATGATGACTGCATGGCCTTTAAATGTCACAGAGTACTGTCTAACATGAGGGTTTCCAAACTATAACATGCTGGCCAAATCTGGCCTACCACCTGTTTTTATATAAGCTACAGGCTAAGACTGTTTTTCACATATTGAAATAATTTTAAAAATAAGAATATTTTGTAATACATAAAATTATATATAATTCAAAGTTCAGTGTCTGTAAGTAAAATTTTATTGAAATGTAGCTGAATTGTAAGTGTTCTCTGGAAAAAACAGAATGAAAAGCATAAATAGATAGATGATAGATTAGAGAGGTAGGTAGGTAGATAGGTAGGTAGGTAGGTAGGTATCTGGATAGATAGAAGAAAGGGGATTTCTTAGGGGAATGGCTTACATAAATGCAGAAGCTAAGAAGTCCCACAATATGCTGTGTACAAGCTGGAGAACCAGAGAAGATGGCAGCATGATTCAACTCAAGTCTGAAGGCTTAAGACAGTAGGGGCCCATGGGTGCAGGTCCCAGAGTGCAAGAGCCAAATAACCTGAAGCTCTAAAATCCAAGTGCAGGAGAAAATGGTTATTTTAGCTTCAGAAGAGAAAAAGCCTGTTTGCAAATTCATCTCTCCTCCACCTTTTTTGTTCTATCTGGGTCCTTAGGTGTTGTAAGGTGCCCACCCACATGAGGTGAGGGTGAAACTTCCTTACTGAGTCCAATGACTCAATTGTCAATCTCTTACAGAAACACCCGCACAGACACACCTAGAAATAGTGCTGTGCCAGGTATCTGGGTATCCCTTAATTCAGTAGAGTTGACATCTATAATTAACCATCACAATAGCTATTCACTTGTTTCTGTATTGTCTATATCTGCTTTTGCACCACAGTGACGGAACTAAGTAGTGGTATTATACACCATATGTACTACAAAGCCTAAAATATTTATGATCTGGCCCTTTATACACACAGACACACACACACACACACACACACACACACGGTGACCCCTGCATAACAAGCCTACACAAGCATTATTTCATTTTTTTAATGGAATGTACGTTTGTTTGATTTACCATTGAATATTGACTGGAAGCTGGTTCCTTGAAGTTACAGGCAAAGATATAGAATTTTTTGTCAGTAGAGATTCAAAGGACTTCTGTCAATTGGAGAATATTACCCCAAAGGATATGTTTTAATTGCTCTATGAGACCTTAAGCAATTTGTGATCCAGCTTAACAAATTTACGTCAGTATTCTTTTCTCCACTCACTATGAAGATTTCATCACATATTTTAAAGAGCTTTACACCTTGCTAATTCTCTCTTTAATAAGTTATAAAAAAACTTTGTCTAATGTCCAGTCTACATATATGCAATAGCTATATTTTTAAATTTTTGAAAATTATACTTTTATACCTGAAAGTATTTTGTTTTTTAGTAACTGTAAAATACATAGTCTGTAATAACAACTTGACCCTAACTAATGCATCCCATCAATAACAAATTGTTTTTTCAGTCAATCGTTTTATTGTCAAGACTTCAACCTATTTATTTCAGTCTTTCCATTGTGTTTCATTCAAAGTGTCACCTTCTTCCACTAAGAAATAGCATTGGTCAGAGCCTTGGAGAGGAGTAAGTTTGTAATATGCTTTCCCACCCTCCCACTATTATCTCTTGGTCTCTTCTGCTTCTGGCTTTAGGGAATAATAAAGGGAAAGGAGACAGTTAAATTTAGTTACATGTGCCCCCTATGAGTGGGCGTTGCTAGATTTTTATAGTTTAGAATATGAACAGACCCAGCAGGTAGTGACAAGGCTGTTAATTCCCTTTTTAATTAGTCTTCATTCTATTGGTCATCAACAACACAGGATGTGCGGTTGATGCTAACTTAATCTTAAACATACTCTCAACACTTATCAGCTGACCTAGCCCCCACGGTCATCTAATTCGCTTGTCTCTTTCTCTCTTACAACTCACTGTAGTCCCTTTCAAGTCTGTAGATCTCAAATATTCAACTCACATATATCTCTAGAACCAAGAACATGAAGAAGTAAGGATGATGTGACTAATATCTCTGCATTAGTTCTCCACTAGCCAGACAGCAAGTCTGAAGGGTAAACAGTCAATATTCTATAGGGCACAGAAGAGTCTTCTCTCCTTCAAATAGTCACACATTTTACCAGAATTCCCTCTTATCTCTCCTTTTTCACGGACAAGGAAAAGGGCCAATCTAATGTCCGCAATTCTCTTCCAAGAAGAGAACTCGGGAGAGGAAAAACATTGTATGGCAAAAACTGAGGTACTACTGTCAAAATAAAACCTCCTTTTTATGTTTCCCTCCTTACTTTTGGCATTTCTTTTCAACATTTTCGAATCAGTACAGGATCTTTGGTACCTGGGTTTCTGGGAGTGGAACATACCAATAACCACGCCCTTTTGAGTTTAGCCTTAGAGCTGCTAATGGCATTTTTCTCAATAGTATGCACCGATCATTGTTTAAAATATCAAACAGAACTTTGACTCATGCTCTTACCTAAGATATAAACTGTTTCGTGTGTGGACATTCCTTTTATATTAGCTCAGAGAAGCAACTGAGCAGAGGTTTGGAAGCCTTACTGAAGTGGAAGAAGTTAACATTTCTCAAAGACAGCAAAATATGCTAAGGCTGTACAAGAAGCATGATGACAGACATATGTCTCCAATGTTTTCTGAGCTTTGTTTTATATTTTAGACATGAGGAACTAGTAGAAACAGCTTTTCTATTCTTGTAGTTAAGGAGAATGGGAAATTTAAACCATATGAGAAGAACGTACAATTCACAGATAGTTCTAAGTTTTAAATATATTACTTGGTCAAAACAAATGCTGTACACTTAGAGGAACCCCGGGAAGTTCATTTGGTAAGCCCTCTCTTCCCTCTAACATGGACAAAAATGCAACTGGCCCAAAAGATCTCCTAAGCCTCAGGGAACCTAAATGACTTGATTTAATGCATTGCCAAACCAACCGGAAGATAACAGGGTACACAGCTCCGATAGTTCCAGAGAAATGGTTACAGAATCACAAATCATCTCACCAGGCTTGTCACTAGCTTGTTTTTGTTTTTCTGTTGTTTTGTTCTAAATCAAGGAACTGAAATAGTACCTCACTGTCTATAAGTTTATTTAGTTATATTATGTATGTAAAGATATATTTTCATTGCTAGTAAATATCATCGAAATATATATGCTTAGAAAGTTTGCAGTCTATTTATTAGCAAATATCACTGCCCCCATCAAACCCACTCTAAAATTATTAATAATAAAAGCTCTTACTTAAAAGCATATATTTTGAAATTTCAGTCCCTCATGAGTGATCACAAATGTCACTTGAAGATACCAATTAAATTTAAAAAAATATTTACATGGGTGCAACCTCTAATCTTTTCAGAAAATGATTAAATTGAAAAATACATGAATACAATTTAAATAATTCACATCTGTTCAACAAATACAGACTACTTAATGTATGCTAATAATGGTTACGTATTTTAATGTTTTAAGTACATAATACAAACAAATACAATCTTAATAAATATTTTTAACATGTCACATTAATTTTGAAATTCCAGACACTATAACTAATATTTATAATACTTATTTACTTATTTATTATTATAAACAATAAGATTGCTACTAAGAGATTATTTTTAAAAATAATGTATGTATGTGTTTAGTGGGATAATATGCCCATATTTATTTGTTGCACTTCATTATTAAATACAATTTTTAACTAAAAAAGAGTAATTTCAATGTTTTTGCTTCATTTAAACTTCTAAAACATCCCTCGAATATAGTAGTTAGATTAGGCTATGAAGCAATTGAGTGAAAATAATTTTAGTAAAATTAAAACATATAACTGAATTAAATCATACCAACTGAAGTTCATTCTACTTTCCAACACTGAAACGAAATCTACTTATTTATAGTTTTCTTTGTAAAATCTATTGTGTACAATTAAATTATAGGCAAATATAACACACACAAAAGCTTCCAATGCAGTGTGCCCTTGTGCTTTTCCAGTAACTTGACAATTTGTGTTGACTACAGTAAAGCATCTATTACCTGTAATTGATCTTTTACATACGAATTGCCATTCAGAAAGCTTTTACCCTCAGTACATGAAGAATTTTAAAATTAGCCTGATGATAGCATCTGAACAATATAGTTCAAGTGGTTAAAACCCTTATGCATCCCCAGCAGAAGTGATAAAATAAGATTTTTTTTGAACCAGTTATTGATTCCTAGAAATTAACTGTAAAAAGAGTTAACAATGTTTCTGTCCTAAAAATAGCAATAAAAAAATTACGCACAGTCTAATTGTGTATGTTTTAAAGTTTACCTGTTAAAGGGATTTAAGCGTGTTTTTATAGAATTTGTTTTTTATTTTTTATTTAAGAGACAGTATCTTGCTCTGTCACCCAGGCTGGAGTGCAGCGGCAATATCATAGCTCACTGTAACCTCAAACTACTAGGCTCAAGTTATTCTCCATTTCAGCCTCCCACGTAGCTAGGACTACAGTCCTGTGCCACAATGCCTGGCTAATTTTTCAAATTTTGTATAGAGACAGATTCTCACTAAGTTACCCAGTCTGACCTGGAGCCCCTAGCCTGAAGCCATTCCCCACCTCACCCACCTACCAGTTCAGCCTGCCTTAGCCTCCCAAAGCACTCGCATTACAGGTATGAGCCACTGTATCCAGTCTATATACTTAATACATCATTGAAAACACGAACTTCTTATAAACATATTTTCAAAACATATTTTAATGAGCATTAGTCTTGAGTAGTTTAATATTTTCACCTGAAATACAAGCTAAAATATCTCTCAGAGGCCGCAATTAAAATAATTCTTGCTTTTCTGGCATAGTAAATACTTTTGAATCTTGCTGTTAACTCTCTGATGTCAGCCACATTGGTATTTAAAGTTTTTTTACTTAAAGTTTGTTTCTTTGTCCTTTCTTTTTTAACCCCTTCTCCTATTAAAATCTTTCACTTAGCCTTAGGGCACAGAATAATTAAATGTTGGTATGAAACCAACATAAAAATTTAAATTGACTTTTTCTTTAAATTAGTTCGCTATCATGTAAATTGCTGCCCCTTGCCAATTTGTGTAAAGTAGACATATTTTTTCAATGTCTTGAGGACACATTGGCCTTGTTTTACAAAAAAAATGGGCATGGCAGCTGACATGTCGCAGGTTTGTTTGTTTGTTTTGTCTTGGCTGAAAATCAAATCTCTGCGATCTACCTAAAAGTGGATATTAACAACGTTATAAACATCTAAGAAATGACACTGGTTAGGCATCAGAATGAGAAAGCACATGAAGATACCAGTGGATACTCTTGAAACAGATACATTTTTAAGTTACAAATGAAATGTAAGTGCCCTATACTGTATGTTCTCAAAGCAGGAGAATTGACATTAAATAGTATGTGATTCATCTGAGATGCCAGCTTCTCAGAACTCCCAAAATCCTCTCTGGGATGCCCCTTGGCTGATGAGATAGCACACGTGGAATAAACTTAGGCCATAAACACGAAAAAGCCTCTGCTCTCACTTTTTGGATTCTCTTGTTTATCCCCTCCAGACTCTTCTTGCCTTCTTTAATCTGGCCTGCTTTCTATACATAATTCCGAATAAAATTCTGAGTGTTTAATGACAGGCAGAGAGAATTTTTCAACAATTTCCAAGGCATCATACATTTTTACTAGTTCTTAGTAGAGTCTAACCTGGGTCCTGCTGGAGGCCATATAAAACTTTAAAACTCCCTGACATATTTTGATCTACAGGATAGGGCTCTTTGATGTGGATCATAAAAATACTGGTTGGATGAAGATAACATTTTTTAACTGAATTTGGTAAAATCAACAATAATATAGATACAGGTTTAATTGAAATTTAACTCATATGAAATCTATCTCCTACAAAATTTGTGTATTTGGTATTTTCCCGCATCACACCAACGAGCACTTAGCACAGCATAATTTGTGCGTAAATGCCCTTAATCTTGATGAAGAAGTGAGAGAAATGATTATTATTACCAGCCTGTCACCATGTCCTTAACTCAGACTTCTAAATTATTTTGCCCTTTGTTTCTCTGCCTAATTGAGATAATGAACACACCAGGCATCCAGGCATGACTAAGAGTATGTGGTAGGAATAGAGGGTTTGTGTGTATGTTCAAAACCAGCCGAGACAGGTGACTGAAGAAACAACATTTTGAACACCGACTCTTCAAAATCTCATCCACACTCCTAGAAGCTTGTACTTTTTTTTTTAAAACTAAGAATATGCAAATTAGAGCTTTATCTTTTTGGAATGGTATTAAAGAGAGATAAGCCCACAAATGTTGGGTCCCAAAGAGGTGTCCGACAAAGCTGTAGTTTGTTTCAAATCGTTGCTTTTTTGTTTAGTTTCAAACATTCATGTTAAACTGCAATAATAGAAGCTCAGCAAGGTTAGGAAGGCAAAATAGAAGAGACCAAACCTTGAGTCCTAATACAACAAAATCAGTTTTTTCCAGCAAAGCAAAATTTATGATTATATATCTCATGAAAATGTGATGGAAATAGATGCTGATAATTTTCTGTAGAATAAGGCAAGGTGCCCAGAAGTTATCTGCAGAGTGAGTATTATTACATATTTAACACAACACATTTTTATTATATTGTGTGTGGCATTTGTATTATTTTCTTGACTGACAGAAGCCTTCTAATATCTGTCAGCTTCATGTCCACTGTGATTCTGCAAACCCTGTGTGGCTAGTAAGAACTCCAGTATTTCCACTGTGATATCGCCCAACAAATTAGATATTCCTCGGCCTCAGAAATACCCCTGAGAATGGATCTTTCATAGTGAAAGAACAGAGAGCTTGGATCGTTCTAGAGAAGTCAGAGAAGAAGGGTGTCAGAGTTTATTAGTTGGTTCTCTCTTTGTGAGAGGAAAAAAAAAATAGACAATCAGGTTCAAGGGGTAGTGCAGGGAAAAAAATAAAATACACCTAAAAAAAGAGTTTAGGTAGAGAGAAAAAGATGATAGGACTGAAAAGGTACAAAAGAAATATCTGGACTTTCAATTCAAAACAATTACTAAGGTCAGCTCTGACCTTGGTGATGATTATTGTCTGACTCGACCTCACCCCAACAAAGAAAATCTTATCATTATTTTATCACAACAAAAGTTTCAGTTTTATACCTCCTTCTAGAATTTTCTTTATAGAACAGCCTGTAGGAAATGCCATTAGTGCACAGGCAAGCAGGTTTCTATTTAGAAACCTTCTGCAGCAGTGCCATTATGTGTCAGCAGAAATGAACAGCCTAAGCAAGGTTAATTTTTAGAAACAGGCTAATGCAGAAATACAAGTAAAAGAACTTGGAATGTGATAAGACTTCATGTAGAAATGAAGCCCCGGAATAAAGAAACTTAAACCGCTGACAATAAAAATACATCATGGCAAACATAAAATAGATTAACAGAAAAAGGAAATAAAGGAGAAGAATACTCAAAATATCCTTGGAAGTTTTGCTTTCCAGTATAAAAGGCAAAATTACATAAAAGTTAAATTTGGTGTGATGTAAAAATGGAAATACCTACTAGTCTTTACATATATGTATTTTCTAAAGCCTTCATATTATAAAAACAGTTGTTACAATGAGCAAAAATATTTGGTGGTTAGCAACATTTAATATGGCAATAATAAAATTATTTTTCCTGACAGCATATAGCAATAAATTTTTATTGCTATAAACATTTAGCTATAACATGTGAACTCTACTCTAAAATTCAGGTTGTATTTACCTGCACTTTGGGACAAGAAAGGGAAGTTTTCTCATCCTTATGCTCACAATTAGCCCAGTATTTCTTTTAAAAATCTTCCTATCTTTATTCCACAGTATTGTGATATATGAGGCCCAAGACTTTTTAAAGTAATGCTCTGCAAGACAAATTATTTCATTTAAAAATGTGCAAAGGATCTCAATAGACATTTTTCCACAGAAGTGTTCAACAGGTATTAGAAAATGTGTTCAACATCATTAATCATCAGGAAATTGCAAATCAAAACCATTGTGATATATCACTTTACACCCATTTGGACAGCTATCATAAGACAAGAGCTACCAAGTGTTGGGGAGGGTGTGGAGAAAGGGATCCCTTGTACGCTGTTGGTGGGAATAGAGATTGGGGCAGTCATTATGGAAAACAGTATGGAGATTCCTAAAGAAATTAAAAATGGAATTACCATGTAGCCCAGCAGTCCCTCTTCTGGGTATACAGCTAAAGGAAACAAAATCACCAACTCATAAAGATATCTGTGCTCTTACGTTCACTGCAGCATTATTCACAATAGCCAAGATATGAAAACAATCTACGTGTTCATGAACAGATGAATGAAGAAACCAGAGGTACACACACACACACACACACACACACACACACACACAAAATATTATTCAGCCTTTCTTAAAAATGAGAATATTCTGCCATTTGCCACGACAAGGATGGGCCCAGAAAACATGGTAAGTGAAATCAGCCAGACACAAAAGAAAAAAATTTCACTTATGTGTGGAATCTAACAACAACAACAAAAAAGATAAAAAAAACTTTATCTTCTCTCTTGCTCCCTCATTTACTTATCCCATTTATTTCTCTCCTTGCCTCTGGAGATTTGAGGCTTTTGTTTTTACCTTATACATCTTGAAAAATATTATGATTAACTGCTCTCGAGTTAGCATGTTACATGTCTATTTATGTGGAGAGAGGATGCTTTCTCTATAAGTTCTTACTCCAGTTTTACAGGGTAGGGAGTCATAGGGGACATGCCTAAACCAATTAAATTCCCTAGACAGTAGAGAACACTTTGCTTTCCTTTGGAGAGCATTAATATTAATAAAATACGTGGACCATTCTACATTTCTCTTTCTCTCTTCTGAATTTTGTACAGGATATTTCAGTACTATGAAATCAGTGCTTTTACTGGTAAATATAAATGGGAGGCAACATTAGTGAAATCTACCTTAATTATTTTCACATGAAATGCATTACCATTAATTTGTCCCTAACCAAATATCTCTAATAAACAATAAATAATATTTAATGAATTGTAATTTGGCTAGAAACCTACCCAAAATAAAAATATTAACTTCCTGTTGTAATTACCACAAACTAAAACTCATTTGCACTTATCAGTTTCTCCTTGAAGCTTGTAAAGCCCTAAAAAACAAGGGAGATATTATATAAAACAAATCTAATACAAAGGAAGTAAATACATGTGCAGAAAAGAGGACATCTAAAAAAGGATGACTAATACTGAAAAACTACAAGTAAAACTTACGATTGAGAATAAAGAAGTCATCAGTAGTTTTTCTTGAGGTAATTAGTGACCTCACCTAAACACTTATAATTCTTACATGTTTATCTCCAGATCAGATATTTGCCTTGGATTCTAGGCTAATTCATCCTGCAAGATAACATACATCTCTGCTGGAGTCGTTATTCCACAGTAAAGCGTTAAAAAACATGTCTAATTTTCACACCCCTCCAAACTTGAGCTTTGCCTCCTTATTCCATGCCTCTGAAAACCACTCCACCATGAATCCAGGTGAAAACCAAAAGCCATCTTAAATTCCTCCTGTCCTCTATGTATTGCAAATTCAAACACTCATCAAACGCTATTATTTGACCTTTAAATAATTTTCCAGATCATCATCATTGAGTTGATCTCAGGTTCTTAATCTCAGTTAAGTGAAATGCAGAAAACCTTTTATCGGTACCCTGTCTTTGATTTTTACTCTCTTAAGTCATTTTGTCACACTGCTATCGGTATTATCCTTTCACAAAATATGAATATAGCATGACTCATTTATATTATTTTCACTTCGAAAATAAAAATCTCATCTGCCTAACATACCAGACTTTTAATAATATTGTCCTCCTTTACTTGTCCAGATATATTACTGAATGAATCTTCAAAGGGTATACTATATCTGTAATAAACTACTTGCAGTTTCCTGAGTATTGCCTCCCCTTACACCCTCACAGCAGTCATCTTAAACTAATCTTTCTACACATATGTTTATTGCGGCACTATTCACAATAGCAAAGACTTGGAACCAACCCAAATGTCCAACAACGATAGACTGGATTAAGAAAATGTGGCACATATACACCATGGAATACTATACAGCCATAAAAAACGATGAGTTCATGTCCTTTGTAGGGACATGGATGAAACTGGAAAACATCATTCTCAGTAAACTATCACAAGGACAAAAAACCAAACACCGCATGTTCTCACTCATAGGTGGGAATTGAACAATCAGAACTCATGGACACAGGATGGGGAACATCACACTCTGGGGACTGTTGTGGGGTGGGGGGAGGGGGGAGGGACAGCATTAGGAGATATATCTAATGCTAAATGACGGGTTAATGGGTGCAGCAAACCAACACGGCACATGGATACATATGTAACAAACCTGCACATTGTGCACATGTACCCTAAAACCTAAAGTATAATAATAAAAAAAAAATAAAAAATAAACTAATCTTTCAATGATTATATTCAAATATCTGCTCTTCTTTCTCCCAAATAGTTAATGACTTATCCTCTGCTCCAACATACATTATGCACATATTTTCATTATATAAATTATTTTAATATATGTGTGCATACAAATATACATGCACATGTGTACACAAATACATACACATATGTACAGGTATATAAAAATCCACCTAACCACACAAGTTACAAAGGATATTATGACACTTAGACTAGTGCCTGGCACATCAGAGTCATTCAGAAAATTGCATAAATCAATAGAGCACAAGTAATATTTGAGCTTTTCACAAACATGTTCTGATAAATACCTGTTCTGTTGCAAGGTGTTATATAATATGGTGAAGATATAGAAACAGCATTCCTAGACCAAGCATTCTAATAATTTACCTAAAAATGTCAATAGAAAACACATACAAATTTTTCATTTGAAATAGAATTGGTAATATAAAAAAAAAGATTGGTTTTGGGGGCAATGTGACAGAAGGGTTAGTGCCAGCAATGTTTACAGAAAAGAAGAGGAAGCGTAAAATGAAAGATGTTAAAAAATCATTATTTAAATAGACCCACATAAATATAATCAACTGATGTCTGGCCAAAAGAAAGACAACAAAATGGGGAAAGATACTCTTGAACAAGTGGTGCTGGAACAACTGAACATTCACATAAATTCATAAAAGTGGATTTAAGGCCGGGCGCGGTGGCTCACGCCTGTAATCCCAGCACTTTGGGAGGCCGAGGCGGGCAGATCACGAGGTCAAGAGACCAAGACCACCCTGGCTAACACGGTGAAACCCTGTCTCTACTAAAAAATACAAAAATTAGCCGAGTGTGGTGGCGGGCGCCTGTAGTCCCAGCTACTATGGAGGCTGAGGCAGGAGAATGGCATGAACCTGGGAGGCTGAGCTTGCAGTGAGCGAGATTGTGCCACTGCACTCCAGCCTGGGCGACATAGCGAGACGCTGTCTCAAAAAAAAAAAAAAAAAAAAGTGAATTTAAGCATAGAACTTACACTCTTTACAAATATTAACTCAAAAAGGGTCATGGACCTAAATGTAAAATGAAAACTATAAAATTCCTAGAATTTAACGAAAGAGAAAGTTTAGATGACCTTTAATATGTGCTATGGACTAAATGTTCATGTCTGTCTAATATTCATATGTTGAAATTCTAACCCTCAAGATGATGGTATTAGAAGGAGAGGCCTTTGGAAAGTGATTAGATCATGAGGTGAAGCCCTCATTGTTGAGAGGAGTGCTCTTATAAAAGAGACCTCAGAGAGCTATCTAGCCCCTTCCACCACATGAGGACACAGAGAAAAGATGTTTACCTGTAAAGGAAGTGGACATTCACTAGACACTACATCTGTAGGCACCTTGATCTTGAATTTCCCAGACTCCAGAACTATGAAAAATAAATATCTGTGGTTTGTAAGCTACACAATCTATGGTATTTGTTAGAGCAGACTTAGTGGGCCAAGACAGAATAGCAATGGCTTTTTTGTTAGCAGAACAAACGTCACAAACAAATGAAAGAAATAATCAATAAGCTACACTTCATTAAAATTAAAAACTTCTGCTTTAAAAGGGTAGCATCAAGAGAATGAGAAAATAAGTTATAGACTGGGATAAAATATTTACAAAACACATACCCAATAAAGGACTATTACCCAAAGTATAAAAGAACTCTTAAAATTTAACATAAAGAAAACAAACAACTCAATTTTAAAAACAAAAATTTGAATAAACACCTCACCGAAGAAGACATAAACATGGCAAAGAAGCGTATGAAAAGATGCTCCAAATCATGTGTTGTTAGAAAAATCAAAGTAAAATAATGAGATGACCACTACAAGCCTATTAGAATGGCCAAGTCCAGAACACTGTCACTATCAAATGTTACTGAGGAGGTGAAACAACAGGAACTCTTATTCTTTGCTGCTGGAAACGCAAAATGGTATATCCACGTTGTAAGAGAGTTTAGCAGTTTATTTTAAAACTAAACATACACTTATCATGTGATCCATGGATCATACTCCTTGCCATTTACCCAAAAGAAAACATCATTTTCAATCCATAAATATACACGGTGATAATTTGCTAATTAAAAAAATTTAAATAAGACCAATCATAAGCTCCATACAAATATTTGTAGCAGCTTCATTCATAATTGTCAAAACTTAAAAGCAACTGAGATGTCCTTGAGTAGGTGAATAAACTGTGGTATATCCTGATGAAGGAATATTATTGAATGCTAAATAGAAATGAGCTATCAAGACATGAAAGCACATAGAACCTTAAATGTATATTACTAAGCGAAAGAAGTCAATCTGCAAAGGCTATATAACTCCAGCTACATGACATTTGGAAAAAGACAAAACTGTGGAAATGGTAAAAAGATCCATGGTTGCCGTTAGTTAGAGGCATAAATAGATGAAAGGCAGGATTTCAGGACAGTGAAACTACCCTGTATAATGCTATAATGGTGAAAATACATAATTATTCATTTCTCAAAACCTGTAGAATCTAAAACACCAAGAATAAATCCTAACGTAAACTATGAACTTTTGGTAATAATGATGTGCTAATGTATGTTGATCAATTATAATAAAATATACCACTTTGGTGCAGTAAATGGACAGTGAAGAAGGCTGTGAATGTGAGGAGGAAGGGAATATATGGGGACTTTGTAGGGTCTGCTCAATTTTTCTGTGAACCTAGGACTTCTCTAAAAATGAGTCTTTAAAAACCAAATTTATGATTTATGAAACTTAATACTAACTCTTATTAGATTTAAAACAAGAAACGTTTGAGTATTAACAAATAATTATCAATATAAATGTTTTTCAATTAACATTTTCTGTTATAAGGCATTAAGCTATAGAAAATGTGGTAGATTAATTAACACATATTTTAAGATTTTCTAAAGATTATATTCTCTCAGATTTCACTATTATCAGCTGTAAATCAAAGTAACAGATTTAAAAAAATAAAGAAAGAAAAAACAGGGTCTCATTCTGTCACCCAGGCTGGAGTACAATGGCACAATCATAGCTCATTCCAGCCTCAACCTCCTGGGTTCAGGTGATCCTCCCACCTCAGCCTCCTAAGTAGCTGGGACTACAGGTGCAAGCCACCATGCCCAGGTATTTTTTTTGTCTTTTTTTTTTTTTTTGCTGTGACAAAGTTTCACCATTTTTCCCAGGATGATCTCTAACTCGTGGACTCAAGCAATCTGCCCACCTCTACCTCCCAAAGTGCTGGGATTACAGGCATGAGCCACCCCACCTGGCTGCAACACAATTTATATTCTGCATTTATTTTTGCTTAAATATAAATTATATAACATCTCAATCACATTTATTAGGTCAGTATTTGAGGATTAAATTTTATGTTTGCAATTAAATCAAACATCAAATTTCAAATCAAATTTCAAAAAAATCAAATTTCAAAAAAAATTTCCATCAATTGTTGAATTATATCAAAAATAAAGTTTTCCATTTTTAAGACCCAAGTCTATTCCCAAATATATAAAAGTGAATATCACAGGCTAAAACAATATTTAGATAATGTGAACTTATAAGCAAGTATGCCAACATTAAAAATTATATAATTTAATTATTAAAAATAGAATTCTATCTGCAGTTACCATTAACATTTATTATATAAAATTAATTTCTGGAAGAAAATCTATTTAATATTAATTTTCACATTAAAATTATAATTATATAAAAATCTATAAACAACGTAACCACCTATCACCAACTGGAATTAAAACCACAAACAAATATGAACACTTAGTGGTTTGGGGCTCAAATAATAACTTTCTTTCTAAATGTTTCTAAATTAAATTTTAAAATATTCCCTTTGTGAATTATAAATATGAGACTCCAGACATCAGTTACATATTCAGATAGTATCACTAGCACATCAGCTAAATAGGGTATCTTTGTCTTTGTTATTCATCTATTTTATACATTATTATATACTCCATCATAAGAATCAGGCTTGGTACACAATAGACATCTGATACATATTTATCGAATGAATGCATACATGAGTAAATGTTTTACTTATAGTCAAAATAATTGACTTAAATATCTAGTCCAATTTTTGGAATATAAACTCTAAGAAATTAAAATCACATTTAAGTCTGAAATTTCTTGAAAGAAATTTAATTCAAATGTTAAACATATGACACAGTATGCATCAAGAAAAATCTCTTTTGTTAAGAAGAGATTTTTATACTTAGAAACTCCAGACATAATACTATCTCCTTTAAAACACATAGGTGAGTTCATATTAAAATAATGATTATCTTAGAGAGTAAGATATAAAGCAGAAGGAAGCCAGAGAGGATAGCTGAAGAATAAGTTACAGCTATGTGTTAGTTTGTTCTTGAATTTCTATTACAAGTATATCCCATGTATTAACTCACTTATCCTCTAAAGAATACCGTGAAATAATTTATATTAGTAATACAAATATACTACTTATATATTAATTTTTTTCAGATAAGGAAATTAAGGTCTTGAGAGATACTATAAAATATAGAAACTACAAAGTGAACGAAAGGAGAAAATAACCAAGGGGTTACCATATTACCATTATCACTCATTCTTTCAGTAAGACTACATCTTTGAAATTCATCCTGATTTTTAATGATGGCCATTCTAACTGGTGTGAGATGGTATCTCACTGTGGTTTTGATTTGCATTTCTCTGATGGCCAGTGATGATGAGCATTTCTTCATGTGTTTTCTGGCTGCATAAATGTCTTCTTTTGAGAAGTGTCTGTTCATGTCCTTTGCCCACTTTTTGATGGGGTTGTTTGTTTTTTTCTTGTAAATTTGTTGGAGTTCATTGTAGATTCTGGATATTAGCCCTTTGTCAGATGAGTAGGTTGCAAAAATTTTCTCCCATTCTGTAGGTTGCCTGTTCACTCTGATGGTAGTTTCTTTTGCTGTGCAGAAGCTCTTTAGTTTAATGAGATCCCATTTGTCAATTTTGGCTTTTGTTGCCATTGGTTTTGGTGTTTTAGACATGAAGTCCTTGCCCACGCCTATGGCCTGAATGGTATTGCCTAGGTTTTCTTGTAGGATTTTAATGGTTTTAGGTCTAACATTTAAGTCTTTAATCCATCTTGAATTAATTTTTGTATAAGGTGTAAGGAAGGGATCCAGTTGCAGCTTTCTACACATGGCTAGCCAGTTTTCCCAGCACCATTTATTAAATAGGGAATCCTTTCCCCATTTCTTGTTTTTGTCAGGTTCGTCAAAGATCAAATAGTTGTAGATATGTGGCATCATTTCTGAGGGCTCTGTTCTGTTCCATTGATCTATATCTCTGTTGTGGTACCAGTACCATGCTGTTTTGGTTACTGTAGCCTTGTAGTACAGGTGCTGGAGAGGATGTGGAGAAATAGGAACACTTTTACACTGTTGGTGGGACTGTAAACTAGTTCAACCATTGTGGAAGTCAGTGTGGCGATTCCTCAGGGATCTAGAACTAGAAATACCATTTGACCCAGCCATCCCATTACTGGGTTTATACCCAAAGGATTATAAATTATGCTGCTATAAAGACACATGCACACGTATGTTTATTGCGGCACTATTCACAATAACAAAGACTTGGAACCAACCCAAATGTCCAACAACAATAGACTGGATTAAGAAAATGTGGCACATATACACCATGGAATACTATGCAGCCATAAAAAATGATGAGTTCGTGTCCTTTGTAGGGACATGGATGAAACTGGAAAACATCATTCTGAGTAAACTATCACAAGGACAAAAAACCAAACACCGCATGTTCTCACTCATGGGTGGGAATTGAACAATGAGAACTCATGGACACAGGAAGGGGAACATCACATTCCGGGTACTGTTGTGGGGTGGGGGGTGGGGGGGGCGGGGACAGCATTAGGAGATATACCTAATGCTAAATGACGAGCTAATGGGTGCAGGAAATCAACATGGCACATGGATACATATGTAACAAACCTGCACATTGTGCACATGTACCCTAAAACCTAAAGTATAATAAAAATAAAAAAATAAAAAAATAAAAAAATAAATAAAAATTATTTCAAAAAAAAAAAAAAAAAGAAATTCATCTTAAATGCTGCCATTCACTATTGATGCAACAATGGGCATAACACATAGTGTTCTTTCCTCAGATGTAGAGTTGGCTAACAGAGTTGAAAATTCTATAAACAAACTTATAAAACAGGTCTCAATGTCAAAATTATCTCTGGGTCTAATATGCTATGTCTTTTCTGACTTGTCAGTGTCAATTAAT
The DNA here is from genome assembly GCF_009828535.3 of Hylobates moloch. Classification (NCBI taxonomy): domain Eukaryota; kingdom Metazoa; phylum Chordata; class Mammalia; order Primates; family Hylobatidae; genus Hylobates; species Hylobates moloch. Next base: position 79,892,485 of record NW_026652291.1, read on the forward strand.
GCCAATAATTAAAAACCTCTTGAACGTGTCATACAGATTACAGAGCTTGAACTTTAGAAGACAGGGCTGTCCTTGTTACCCTTCTTTTTCGGTTATATGCATTAGAAATAAATACGTCTTCATTATGTCTACATCTAGACTCTGTGTTATGAGTTTCGTGATCATGTGAGACCATCTCTAACAATTATAAAAGATTTGCAGGAGGCTGGAAATGACAAAATTAGAGACAGTGTAATAATGTTAGCAAGTACAAAGTGAAATACATTCTCAGGATTTGGTGAAAAAAACATGAGTGACATGAAAGCGCAGGGCAAAATTCATAGAGGTCTGACATTCTATTGGGGTTCATCTTCAGGTAAGTGAAATTCTGCTCAGTTGACCTGGAAAAAATATATTACATTCAATGAAGTAACAAAAGGGGAGATGGGAGGATTACCCTACTCTAGTGAGAGTGACCATTATGGGGATGGCTACTTCACATCAACTTATAAATAAAACTTGCTGAATCATGGTGACTGATCAGATGATATTATACTGCATTTAGCTAAAAATAGACTCAAGTCAGAACATTTTTTCAACTTTAGAAAAAATGTAATTTGTCATGCTGAAACAAATGGTGGAGCTTACCAAAGCCCTGCAATTGGAAGATATATACTACAGGGGAAAAAAAAAATCTAGGGTTCTGAGTACCTTGTTGTGAATGATTATTCAGATTACACTGGGTAAAATATAAGTGGTAGCCACAGTGCAACTGAGAACTCTTAATGCTTATAACAGCCAAATTAATAAGAATTCTCCTAAATAAAAATAATCAAATGATAATGGTGAGAAAACATGAGTATGTGGTAAGAAAAAATATTTTAGAATAAGAATATTTAGAATCGAAATTATAAGAAACAGAGGATTTCTGATACAGACATTTTAATGTTAGTTTTTGCTTGCCTAAAGTACAGTGAAAATGATTGTAATTAACAAATTCAAAAAACACTGAGACCAGAATTTTAGAAGAATCTTCACTGTGCATTTTTAAGATCTTGAAAATGATGGTAGTGGATGAGTTGTATTAAGAAAATTGTGATCCATGAGCTGAAGAGCTGAAGGAAACGAATGAGTTTCCTAGAGTTTGGTAAATGACTCCATGAAGGTGATAGTAAAAAAGTGGTATCAGAATGCAAATCACAAGGAGAGGAGTTGTTGAGAGGCAGCAAATTTGGTGGAAAATGAGGCCGAAGCATATTCAGTTTCTTTTTCATAGATATGACTATGAAAAAGAAATTGGGAGAAACAGCAATTTACTTTGGGGAGTATCTCAAAGAAATAACAAGAGTAGAAAATATTACAATTAATAAAAGTTTGCATATGAAATAGAAAAGACAAAATAAGGGAATTTGTTCGTGATAAAGGTATTATCACAGAGCAATTCCAAAACTTAAGAGAATTACACTCAAATGCATTTTAGATGTATTTGTTGATTTAGCATCAAAACAAAGGAGAAGCATTAAAATTAGCAACTTGTTGTGAATTACAAAACGTGTTATTTTTTTACTCATAGATAATAAGGATATAACATTCTACCATGGTTTTTATAGTGCCTATCAATTATTTGAACTTTGCCACTGGCACAGTAAAAATCAAACATGCTCAAATAAATCCAAGGGTCCATCCACAAAAAAAGAATACATGATTGCTAGTCAGGTTTGGGGATTACATGTGCCAGGAATCACAATGATCTGAATCTTGTTGTTAGGAGATATTTACATTCAACACCATGTAAGTCATTAACAGAGGTAATCATACTCAGTATACTGTTACACAAAATTCAAAGGCCATTCACCTGGAACTTCTGGCTCACTGACTGTCAAAATGACAAAAATAAAGTATTATTGAGATTGTTAATGAACGAATCCTAAAACAATACTTAATATACTAGAAAACTGGTATAATTACAAATGGCAATTACTTATTTTGTTCTTGTAATATAAGGTTATATGCTACAAAGTTAAAAAGATAAAAATATTAGAATCTTCAGTATTTTTATTACTTATTTATGTATGGAAACTAAAAAGCTGTTATAAATAGTGCAATCATGCTTTACTGAAAACAGATACATTCAGAATCTTTCAGCATTAAAATATCACGTTTCCAGAAATCAAAGGAAAATTAATCAGCTCAAATCAATTTATTTGTATTGCACTATTTCACTTAATTATTCAATAAAATTTAAGTGCTAATCCTGTTCCCGATCTAAGACTTGATGCCAGAGATACAAAGATAAATAAGAAATAGTAAAAATGGCTTATTGTAAGTTATAAATATCTCTAATCTTTTCATATAGAACACATTTGCCATTATCAATCCACTTAGAAAAGTTTAAATGCATGACTGTTAAATTGTCTTAGTGGGAATTTTTGATTCTTAATTAAGGCATTGTAATATTAATAATATGGTTTGGCTGTGTCCCCACCCAAATCTCATCTTAAATTATAACTCCCATAATCCCCATGTGTGGTGGGAGGGACCCGGTGGGAGGTAATTGAATCATGGGAGCAGTTTCCCACATGCTGATCTTGTGATGGTGAGTGAGTTCTCACAATATCTGACGGTTTTATAAAAGCCTTCCCCCCTCACTCTGCTCTAATTCTTCTCTCTCCTTCCACCTTCTGAAGAACATTTTTGCTTCCCCTTCCACCGTGATTGTAAGTTTCTTGAGGCCTCCCCAGCCCTGTGGAACTGTGAGTTACTTAAACCTCTTTCCTTTATAAATTACCCAGTCTCAAATATGTCCTCACAGTAGCATGAGAATGGACTAATAAAATTAGACTATGAATACATTATTCCAGGTTTGTATACTGGTTACTTCTGGTCATTATGGTGTTACATAATGAATAATCACAAAATCTCAGCCATGTATAACAATAAGCTCTTATGTACACTCATGCCTCCGTGCATTGACCAGGTTGGCTCTGCTTTGTGCCATTCTGAGCCCCAGAGTGAAGAAGAAGCAGCTACAAGGGTTATGTTCTTCTCATAGAGGAGGCAGACATGCACGTATGATAGGAAAAATACACAATGTTACTAACAATCGAAGCTAAGTATTGACATGCCATCATTTCTGACCACATTCTGTCAGCCCATGTAAATCACATGGCTAAGCCCAACATTAGTGGGTCAAGGACATATTCTTGATCTCTTGTGGGAGGGAATGGAAAGTCACACGGCAAATACTGCAGATATAGGAAGAGGAGAAGAAATGGACATAACACTCTCTATCACCTTCTACTATAAAAGTATGTGGACAAAAATGGTATACATTGCCTCTACCTAAGACATTTAATGAAGCAGTTTAGTTTAACAAGAAAGAGCATAAAATCTAAAACCTAAATGACCATAAAAAGGATATCTTATGTGCACTTCAGATATTTGTAAAATATTACTGGTAAGCTAATTGAAGCTTCAATATAGTAATAAACTTTATACAAAATACTTTTTCTATACTGGTAATTTCCAAAGTAGCTTTAACGTCAGAAGCACATGAAATCTATACTACATAAAATATTGATGCCAGACTTTTCCTTTGGATATTTGACTGAAGAGGCATTATATAGGATATAGATTTGTGCAATTTTAACAAGTCCTCAGATGATTCTCATATTCAGCAATATTTAAAAACTATTGGTCTATGATATAATACAGTGATGTTGTCAAAAATATATTAAATTCAACCATTTTTCAAATATTTCCAAAGAGAATTTTCATGAATTCTGTTTTAATAAAAATGACAATCTAATAATGACTGTATATAATCATTTTTACAGGGCACAATTCTCCAATACAGCTTGAAAAATAAGATTAAAAATTGTATGCAGAATTGAAATGGGGTCATTTGAGAAATTTTAATGTGTTCAAAATATATTAAAATGAGATATTTTCATTTTAAATCAATTACATTTAATAAAGAGATATAGAGTATGTAAATATTTCATAAATATTCATGCCATATTAACATTCTATCAGTAAACTATCAATTTCAGTAGTTAATATTGAGAAGCAATGTGAATAAATTATCTACATGCTTTATGGTCAAGAAGAAATGATTTTGACATAATTACTAATCTTTTGGTTGATTTTAAAAATCATGATCTTTTTTCACATTATTATTTATATCCACCATTTAATTATAGTTCTTTGGCCAGTTTTATAGATCCATTCATGAATAGGACCTTAAGGAGGCATGTACAATATTAGCGAGTAATAAGAAGGGAAAGCAGTAAATTTGGAAGATTTCCAGGAAGATTGGAGTTGAGGGCAATGAGACTAAATAAAGATTATAACAATATTTAGGAATATGACACAAGGTGCCTGACACTTTTCTACATTCTGTTGATACATTGTAAAAGAAAGACATTGTCCTACACTCTTCATCCTTTGTGGGAAAAAGTGTGGTACTGGGAATACATTTTTAAGAGACAAGGTCTCAAATACAAAATATCCTACGTCGCAACTTTACAAGTATTGAAGACTGTATAATTCTGGGTACCTAGAATCTGGAAGTTGTTTTATGAGCTTGATTATCCGTATTTAACATGGATTTTTATTTTGGCTCCTGTGACAATGAAAAATCTTTCTTAGCATGTCAGAACAATTTGGTGATTTGAATAGTAGAGACATCTATGATTAAATGATACAGAAACAATCAATACAAACAGTCAAACAGCTCTTATTCAAAGGAGAATAAAGAAAGTCAAATAGCTAATTCAGTATTGTGCAAACCAAGCCTTTTTCAATTTTCAGAGATCTACCCGCTGGCTTTGTTAAAGATGATCTGGGTAACTGAGGCAGTTATTATTTTGTCAATGCTTAAACGCACTTTTGGGAAACCTTACCATTTTCATGAATTACAAAATAAAATGGCTTTTTCATTGCATTGAAAATTATATTTTCTTAATCTACATCTAATTTCTGTTTTTCCTGCAATGATTCATCGTTCACCCTAATATCCCAAGTCACTAAACTACATATTATAATAATTAATATTGTTTTGTAATTGATAATACCAGAACTGTATTTACAAAATATTCTTAGCCCATAGCTGGTTTTTCTGGTCTTCATCATAATGCTACAATTTACAGATTAGGAAACTGAAATGTGGGAAGTTAAATACATTGTCTGAGACTAGGAAACAAACTACTGTCTGTCAGCAACTAAAGCTATGCTCTTTTCAATCTGACATGGTACTATGGTGAAAATAAGGCAGGACCTTGCCCCTATTTGGTTCAGTCAGTATTACTGTTTAAGCACACAGGTTTGGAAGTGAAATAGCTATCTCACTTGAAGAAACTTAGCCTAACTTTTTTATTCCCATTTCCTCATCTGAAAAATGGAAATAAACTTAGTGCCAAGCTGACAGATTTTTGGTGAGTATAAGTGAGACTATCTATTCAAAAGCAATCAGGAAGCAATCAGTCACACTAGAACAAAAACTGTGATTCTCCTTATACAAGTTACTTAAACACGTAATACTTACGGAAGCAGAGAATGGAATGGTGATTGTCAGGTACCATGAGTTGAGTGGGTAATAGCACATTGCTGCTAATTCAACATTTTGGGAGGCTGAGGCAGGAGGATCACTTGAGGCCAGGAATGTGAGACTAGCTTGGGCAACATAGTAAAACTCCAATTCTAGTTGGGCATGGTGGCAAAAACCTGTAGCTATAGCTACTTAGGAGGCTAAGGTGGAAGGATCACTTGCACTTGGCAGGTGGAGGCTGCAGTGAGCCATGATCATGTCATGGCACTCCAGCCTGGGTGACACAATTAGACCCTGTCTCATTAAAAAAAGAAAAATTATTGAAAGGATAGATCTCATGTCAAATGCTTTTAACATTACCATGAACACAAACACACATATACACACATGAACACAAGAGGCAATGGGTATGTTTGGAGGCAATAGATATGTTTGGAGGCAATAGATGTGTTTAGTACCTTGAGTTTTTTCATGGTATCACAGGTATACACACATACACACACACACACACACACACACACAGACACACACACATACATATACATACATATGTCCAAACTCAGGGATGTATACATTAAATATGTGCAAGTTTTGTACATAAAAAGCTATTAGCAAAATAGAGATTGATGCATAACAACTGATAACATTTATTCAGTGTTTACTGTACCTCATAGACTTTTGGGGAGGATTAAATTGAGTATACACAGATAAATAGAGTTAAACTGCCTGGAACATAATAAAGGTCACCAAATCTAGTTTTACACTTAATCTCAATAAAGCTTAACTGGATTTCCAAGAACATCAGAAATTAAGCAATCATTATTAAAGAAGCAAGTTAGGAATATAGGTATGACTTCATATAACTAAGGTAATTTTTATGACTATTCAGATCACATTAGACTTTCCAGGAAAGTACACATGTGCAATACACTTTAAAAACCATCAACAAATATTTAAATGGAGCCCACTGGTTCATTTATGATATGCACATTTTCCAAAAAGACAGGCTGTGTATATATCAAAACAGGAAATTCCAGATCGCTACAAGATAATTTTAAAAGCATATGAAATGAGTAAGTAGGTATGTAATTAACTTTTCATGTACGGAAACAAATTATGAGCAAGGAAAATTTAAAAAATAAATTAAAAATTGACATATTCTAGTATAGTGTGTCACAGGACAATTTGTATACTTGAAATAAATAGTTTTAAATAATTTGATGAGAGCCACCATGGCTTTATCTTTAGTGTAGTGTTTAGAATTTATTTCTTTGTCAAGAATGTGTCAAAAACCTAGGCACTCACAATATTGCAGAATAGGAGTGTCCAGTGCTCATTCCTTAAAAGAACATCAATCTGAACGACCATCTACATTTGAAAATACCTTCACAAGAGCTAAAGAACCTACGTGAGAGATTACAGTACTTGGGTGAAGCAAGGAAATGAGAAAAGATGCAATGAACAGGGTAGAAAGCAGTTTTACATTACCCACATCACTCCTCCCTTAAGTTACATATCACAGCATATAGAGAGATACCCTCTACTTGGTGGGGTGGGGAGAGTAAAGTGAGCACCCAACACACTAAAGACCTCAGCATTAGGCCCACCCCAGTAAAACCCAATACCAGAGCAGCCCATACAGACCCAAGCTCCAGGCCTGCCCCAACACCAGGCCATCCCCTGTAACCCTAAGCTTCAGGCTAGTCCCTAAAGACATAAGCTCTGGCAGACCCAGGATCTTGGTCTGCCCCAGTAGACCCAGAACCAGGCTGGACCCAGGAACCAAGACTCCAGGCACATCCCTGAGGACCCAAGCTTCAAGATACTCCTTTCAGGTGCCAGACCACGGCCCAGCTCTACAGACTTAGGCTCCAGGCCCACCCAGTGCTAGGCCAGTCACTATCAACTCAGTCTCAACACCTGTTCTAACAACAGGTTAGTCCCCACAGATCCAGGCTTCTGGCTGGTCCCTGTGGACCCAGGCTTCCATCGCAGCCCAAAATATTCACACTCTGGCCCAGCCTACCTAAGGACTTCAGAAACAAACTCAATGGTGGACCCTATTAGTCAGCATGCCCAGAATATCTGGACAGGTTGATTGGTAAATAGTTTTGCTGCCAAAGTCAGATTATAAAGATTAAATGAGGTACCTACTTATTCATAAGCACAGACACCAATACAAGGCCATTATAAAATATGGCACTGGTATCTAACCTGAAAAAATGGAAATCTGAAAACTGCCTGACAAAGAGTTCAAAATATTCATTTTAAAGACCTCAGTGAGCTACAAACTAACATAAACAGACAACTAAGTGAAATGAGGAAAACTGCTTGAACAAAATAAGAAGTTTCAGAAAGAAATAGAAGTTATAAAAAAAACAAATAAAAATTCTGGAGCTGAATTAAGAATTCAGTGATTAAAATAAAATATTCTATAAGGGTCACCAACAACAGACTCCATCAAACAAAAGAAAGGATGCAATAGCTTGAAGACAGGTCATTTTAAATTACACAGTCAGATGTTTACTTTGGCTCACAAATTTTCAGGCTGTACCTGTGCGGGTACCTCCTGAACCTAAAATAATATTTAAGAATATAAACAATTAGCACAACAGAAATAGTAAGTCCTTCCTTACCAATAATTACTTTTAATACATATGACTTAAATTTTCCCATTAATAGCCACACAGTGTAGCTGAATGGGTTAAAGAAAAAAACAAAAACAAAAAACAAAATCCAAGTATACACTGCCTACAAAGGCTCACTTTAGTTACGAGGATATACATAGGCTGAAACTGAAGGCATAGAAGAAGATACCTCATGCAAATGAAAACCAAAAAAGAGCAGCACTACTATAATTATCACACAAAATAGACTTTCAGATAAAAATTGTAACAAAAGACAAAGAAGGTCATTATATAATAAAGAAATTAATTCATCAAGAGGATACAAGAATTGTAAATATATATGTACCCAACATAAGAGCTCCTAAATACATAAGACAAATATTAATGGATATTTAATGTTTAACATAAGGGAGAAATAGATAGAAATTTAGACAGAAAAAGATAGTGGGGTCTTCAATAACCCACTTTCAGGAATAGATGTATCATTCAGGCAGAAAATCAATACAGAAACAACAGAGTTAAACAATATTATAGACCATACAGACCATAATTAGACCATAACAGACACATACAGAACATTCTATCCAACCACAGCAGAATATGCTTTCTTTCCCAGTGTTCAAGCGCACATGGAACATTCCCCAGGATAGATTATATGTTAGGCCACAAAACAAGTCTTAACATAATTAAGACTGAAATCATATCAAGTCTCTAATGTGACATTGGTGTGAAAGCAGAAATCAATGACAGGATAAAAATTAGAAAATTCCAACATAATTGGAAATTAACACACTTCTGAATGACAAATGGATCAAAGAAAAAATTAAAAGGAAAATAAAAATTTTGAGAGAAATGATAACGGAAATACAATGTACCAAAACTTTTGGATGCAGGAAAAGCAGTTTTATAACAATAAATACCTATAGGAAAGAAAAACAGAACTACGTCAAATGACTTATCTCACTTTACACCTCAGGGGACTAGAAAAAGGGAAAAACGTAAGACTAAAGTCAGTAGAATCAGGGAAATAATAAAGGTCAGAACAGAGGTAACTAAAATCAAGATTAGGGAAGCAACAGGAAAGATCATTGAAATGAAGATTTTACTTTTTAAAAATAAAAACAAAATCTACCAACCCTTAGCTAAAATAAGAAAAACAAGGCACAAGACTAAAATAAACAAAATTTTATGTGAAAGAAGAGATATTACAACTGATACTACAGAAACGCAAAGGATCATAAGACTTATCCATTATATACCAACAAATTAGATAACCTACAAGAAATACATAAACAACTAGAATAATACAACCAACTAAGAGGGAATCATGATGTTTATTTTGGCTCACAATTTTTCAGGCTGTACAAGAAATATGGTGCCAGCATCTGCTCTGGTGAGTGCCTCAGGAAGCTTACAATCATGGTTGAAGGTGAAGGGGGAACCAGCATATCACATGGAGTGAGAGGAAGCCAGAAGTAGAGGCAGGGGTAACACGCTCTTTTAAACAAACAGATCTCATTTGAATCCATTACTATGGGGAGGGCACTAAGCCATTTGAGAGGGATCCATTCCCATGACCCAAACATCTACAGGTCTCCACATCTTACATTAGGGGTCACATTTCAACATGAGATTTGGAGGGTACATACATCAAAATAACCTCACACAGTAACTAACAAAGGAAAAAGAAATAAAAGGCATCCAAATTGAAAAGGGAGATAACATGATTTCATAAATATAAAACCCTAAAGATTCCACCAAAAACTGTTAGAACCAATAAACATATTGAGTAAGGTAGTAGAATCAAAAGTCAACATATAAAAATCAGTTGTGTTTCTATATGCTAACACTGAACTATACAAAAATAAAATAAATTTACAAAAGGAAATTAGGAAAATAATCTACGTTCAAGGGCATAAAAATATTTATGAATAAATATAACCTGTAAGGTGAAAAGATCTGTAAACTGAACACCATAAAACATTGATGAAAGAAATTGAAGACACAAACAAATGAAAAATACACCATGTTTATTCGCTGGAAGAATTATAAGTGCTGATATATCCATACAATCTGAAATGATCTAGAGATTCAATGCAATACCTTATCAAAATTCCAATGGCATTTTTCACAGAAATAGAAAAAACTATTCTAAATTTTATATGGAATCAAATAAGACTTTTAATAGTCAAATCAATCTTGAACAAGAAAAAGAAAGCTGAAGGCATCTGTATTAGTCATTTTCACACTGCAACAAAGGACTGCCCAAGACTGGGAAATTTATAAAGAAAAGAGGTTAAATTGACTCACAATTACACGTGGTTGAGGAAGCCTCAGGAAACTTACAATCATTGTGGAAAGGGAAAAGGCAGATCTTACAATGCAGCAGGGAAGAGAACAAGCATGTGGAGGAAGAACTATCAGATACTTATAAAACCATCAGGTCTCATGAGAATTCACTATCATGAGAACAGCATGGGGGACCCTGACCCCATTATCAAATAGCCTCCCACCAGGTCTCTCCCTTGACACCTGGGTACTTATGGGGATTACAATTCAAGATGAAATTCAGGTGGGGAGACAAAGCCTAACCATATCAGCAACACACTACCTGATTTTATACTATACTGCAAAGCTATAGTAATCAAAACAGTATGTCACTGGCATGAAAACCGATGCACAGATCAACGGAATGGGGCAGAGAGCCCAGAAATAAATTCACACCATTACAGTCAATGGATCTTTAACAAGGGTGCCATAAACACACAACGGGGAAAGGACAGTCTCTTCAATAAACGTTGGGAAAACTGAATATCCACAAGCAAAATGATGAAATTGGACCCTACTTTACACCACGAAAAAAATGAACTCAAAATGGGTTATTAAAGACTTAACTATAAGGACTTAAAGTGTAAAACTACTAGTAAAAAATCACAGGGAAAAAGCTTCTTGACTCTGATCTAGGCATTGATTTTTTTAGATATGACCCTAAAGGCACAGGCAACAAAACCAATAAGAGACAAATGGAATTGCACCAAACCAAAAAGCTACTGCACAGCAAAGGAAACAATCACCAGAGTGAAATGCAATGAAAGTATTTGCGAACCATGTATCTGACAATGGGTCAATATTCAAAATATATAGGAAACTCAAACAGCTCATTTAAAAAAAGAATTCTAATAACCCAATTAAAAAATGAGCAAAGAACCTAAGCACACTTTTTAAACAGAAGACAAATATCCAATATGTATATGAAAAAATGCTTAATCTCACTTATCAGGGAAGTGCAAATAGAAACTTAAATCATATATTACCTCACACCCATTAGAATAGTTGACATCAAAAAGATGAAAGATACTATGTGTTAGTGAAGATATGAAAAAAAAGGCACCTTTGCACACTGTTGGTGGGATGGCAAATTGGTATAGCCATTATGCAAAACAGCGTGGAGGTTCCTAAAAGAAATACTAAAAATAGAACTATTGTATGGCTTAGCAATTTCACTTCTGGCTATGTATTCAAAGGCAATGAAATTACTATGCTGAAAAGATGTCCATTCTCCTATGTTTATTGTAGCATTATTCACAATGGCCAAGTAATGAAATAAAAATAAACGGTCATTGAGGAATAAATGGCTAAAGTAATGTATTTGTATATTTATCACAAGAGAGAATGGAAAATTATTCAGCTTTCATAAAGAAGAAAATTCTGTCATTTGTAACAACATGGATGAATTTGGAGGACATTAAGTTAAGTGAACTATATGAGACACAGAAATACAAATACTACATGATCTCATTTATAAGCAGAATCTAAAAAATGTTAAACTCATAGAAGTGTAGAGTATAATGGTTTTTACCAGAGGCTAGACGGAAATAGGAAAATATTGGTTGAAGAATAGAAAGTTTTATTTATACAGGATGAGTACACTTTGGAAATCTAATGTATAGCATTGATATGGTTTGACTCTGTGTCCCCATCCAAATCTCACCTTGAATTGTAATAATCCTCATATGTCAAGGGTGGGTCCAGGTGGAAGCAATCAGATGATGGGGGCAGTTTCCCCATGCTGTTCTTTTGATATTGAGTTGAGTTTCCTGGGATCTTCTGGTTTTATAAGCATCTGGAATTTTCCCTGCTTACACTCATTCTCTTTCCCACTGCCCTGTGAAGAGATGCCTTCTGCCATATTTGTAAGTTTCCTGAGGCCTCCCAAGCAATGCCAACTGTGAGTCAATTAAATTACTTCTTTAAAATATATAAATTACCCAGTCTCAGGTATTTCTCCATTGCAGTATGGAAACAGACTAATACAGTAAATTGGTACCAAGAGTGGGGTGCTGCTATAAAGGTACCCAAAAATGTGGAAGTGACTTTGGAACTGGGTAACAGGCAGAGGTTGGAACAGTTTGGAGGGCTCAGTTTGGAACTTCCTAGAGAACTGTTGAATGGCTTTGATCAAAATGCTGATAGTGATATGAACAATGAAGTCCATCAGACGGAGATGAGGGACTGACTGCAACCTGGAATATAGGTCATACTTGTTATGCTTTAGCAAAGAGATTAGCAGTATTTTTCCCCTGCTCTAGAGATCTGTGGAAATTTGAACTTGAGAGAGATGACTTAGGGTATCTGGCAGAAGAAATTTCTAAGTGGCAAAGTGTTCAAGAGGAAGCAGAGAATAAAAGTTTGAAAAATTTGGAGTCTGATAATGCAATAGAAAATAAAAACTCACTTTCTGTGGAGAAATTCAAGCCACCTGCAGAAATTTGCAGAAGTAACAAGGAGCCAAATATTAATTGCCAAGACAATGAGGAAAATGCTTCCAGGGCATGTCAGAAACCTTCAACATAGTCTCTCCCATCACAGGCCCAGAGGCTTAGGAGGGAAAAATGGGCAGGCCCAGGGCCCCCCTGCTGTATGTAGCCTCAGGACTCGGTGCCCTGCATTCCAATCACTCCAGATATGGCTAAAAGGAATCAAGGTACAGCTTGGGCTATGGCTTCAGAGGGTGCAAGTCCCAAGCCTTGACAGCTCACATGTGGCTTTGGACCTGCAGGTGCAAAGAAGTCAATAATTGAGGTTTAAGAACCTCTGCCTAGTTTGTAGAGGACATATGGAAATGCCTGAATGTCCAAGCAGAAGTTTACTGCAGGGGTGGAGCCCTTATGGAGAACCTCTGCTGGGTCAGTGTGGAAGAGAAATGAAGGTCACAACACCCACACAGAGTCCCTGCTGGGGCACTGCCTAGTGGAGCTGTGAGAAAAGGGCCACTGTCCTCCAGAACCCAGAATGGTAGATTCATCAACAGCTTGCACCATGCACCCTGAAAAGCCACAGACAACACCACCAGCTGTGAAAGCAGCCGGAAGGGGATCTGTACTCTAAAAATCCACAGTGAAAGCAGTCAGGAGGGTGTCTGTACCCTGCAAAGTCACAGAGGTGGAGCCGCCCAAGGCCTTGGAAACCTATCTCTTGCATCTGTGTGACCTGGAAGTGAGCCATGGAGTCAAAGGAAATCATTTTGAAACTTTAAGGTTTAATGACTGTCCCATTGGATCTTGGACTTGCATGGGGCCTGTAGCTCCTTTTTTTTGTCCATTTTTTCCCATTTGGAATGGGTGTATTTACCCAATGCCTACAACCCCATTTTATCTAGGGAGTAACTAACTTGCTTTTCCTTTTACAGGCTCATAGGCAGAAGGGACTTACCTTGTCTAAGATAAGACTTTGGACTTGGACTTTTGGGTTAATGCAGGAATGAGTTAAGAATTTGAGGGACTGTTAGAAAGGCATGATTGTGTTTTGAAATGTGAGGGCATGAGATTTGCAAGAGGCTAGGGGTGGAATAATATGGTTTGGGTCTGTGCCCCCACCCAAATATTGCCTTGGATTATAATAATCTCCACGCGTCAAGGGTGGGACCAGGTGGAGGTAACAGGATCATGGAGACATTTTCCTTCATGCTGTTCTTATGATAGTGAGTAAATCTCATGAGATCTGATGGTTTTATAAGAGCCTGGCATTTTCCCTGCTTGCACTCATTCTCTTTCCTGCCACTCTGTGAAGAGGTGCCTTCTACCATGATTGTTAAGTTTCCTAAGGCCTCTCCAGCCACGAGAACTGGAAGTCAATTAAACCTCTTTTCTTTATAAATTACCCAGTCTTGGGTATCTCTTCATAGCAGCATGAGAACGGACTAATATAAGTGTGGTGAATATAGTTAATATTACTAATTGTATATTAGAAATGGACTAAAAGTGTAAATCATAAATATTCTCACCACTCATAAAAGGAAATAACAAAAAAGTAACTACATGAGGTGAGTTGACGGATACCTTAATTCACTTGACTGTAGTAATAATTTCACTATACACATACATATATATGTATAAAAGTATCACATTTTACATCTTAAACGTACACATTTTTAGTTGTTATTTATACCTTAATAAAGCTAGGGGTGGGGATCCTGAGCAGTAGTAGTAGTTTCAATCTCTACCAGTGTCATAGCAAAAACAAAATTAATCAATTTGGCAACTAAATAAATAAAGTGGGGACTATAATGAAATGACTGTCAAACAGATTAATAAATTTTCTCATTTACTGTACAATGTATTGATACTTATGTATTATATTTTGAATTGACTAGATAAAACAACTGTTAAGAATAGAAGAAAAAAAGAAACTGAAGTTCTGAAATATGAGTTTACATTAGAGTAAGAAACATAAAGGAAATAAAAACAAAAAAAGAGGTTTAATGGTTCAATGTCAACATATTATCCACGTTTGTTCATTTACTGAAAAATTATATTTTTGGAGGGTTATACATTAAGAGAAATCCAGGGAAGATAGCAGTGAATAAAGCAGGCATGGTGATTGCTTCAATGATGTTTTTGCTTCTCTACCAATCACTACAAATTATAGTTGCTTAATAAACTATATTTTCCCACTCGTATTTACATTTTAATTTTGAGTGATTGAATAAAAATTAAATAAGCATTTATTCATTCTCAGTGATGTGAGAAACATTGCTTTATAACTTTACATTTATTCTAATGATTATATTTTTGGAAATATTGGAAAATATTGTGTCATTGGTATAAATTTACATAGGTTTCAATTATTAACTAACACTTTTCGTGGTTGCTAAGAAACTGAAAGATTGAAAATTTTTTTTGCACAAAACACTATAAAGGAGATCTAATGTTCAAATGTGGCAGCAATGTAATAATAAAAGGTTAAAAATAGACAAAATTATTTCACAGTATATATATATATATATATATACACATATATAGAACTATACAAATACATAATGATCTTATGAGTTATTTCAGAAATAGTTTTTCTTGAAAAACGAACACACAAATTCACTAAAATAGCTTTCAATTAACTTATATGTCTTCTATGACAAGCCCACAGGCAATATCATCCTGAATGGGCAAAAACTGGAAGCATTCCCTTTGAAAACTGGCACAAGACAGGGATGCCCTCTCTCACCACTCCTATTCAACACAGTGTTGGAAGTTCTGGCCAGGGCAATGAGACAGGAGAAGGAAATAAAGGGTATTCAACTAGGAAAAGAGGAAGTCAAATTGTCCCTGTTTGCAGATGACATGATTGTATATCAAGAAAACTCCATTGTCGGCCGGGCGCGGTGCCTCACAATTGTAATCCCAGCACTTTGGGAGGCCGAGGCGGGCTGATCACGAGGTCAGGAGATCAAGACCACGGTGAAACCCCGTCTCTACTAAAAATACAAAAAATTAGCCGGGCGTGGTGGTGGGCACCTGTAGTCCCAGCTACTCAGAGAGGCTGAGGCAGGAGAATGGCGTGAACCTGGGAGGCGGAGCTTGCAGTGAGCCGAGATTGAGCCACTGCACTCCAACAAGAGAGGGAAACAACACCCGATTACATATAAAAAAAAAAAAAAAAAAGAAAACTCCATCGTCTCAGCCCAAAATCTCCTTAAGCTGATAAGCAACTTCAGCAAAGTCTCAGGAGGATACAAAATCAATGTACAAAAATCACAAGCATTCATATACATCAATAAGAGACGAATAGAGAGCCAAATCATGAGTGAACTCCCATTCACAATTGCTTCAAAGAGAATAAAATACCTAGGAATCCAACTTAAAAGGGATGTGAAGGACCTCTTCAAGGAGAACTACAAACCACTGCTCAATGAAATCAAAGAGGATACAAACAAATGGAAGAACATTTCATGCTCATGGATAGGAAGAATCAATATCATGAAAATGGCCATCCTGCCCAAGGTAATTTATAGATTCAATGTCATCCCCATCAAGCTACCAATGACTTTCTTCACAGAATTGGAAAAAACTACTTTAAAGTTCATATGGAACCAAAAAAGCGCCCGCATTGCCAAGTCAATCTTAAGCCAAAAGAACAAAGCTGGAGGCATCACGCTACCTGACTTCAAACTATACTACAAGGCTACAGTAACCAAAACAGCATGGTACTGGTACCAAAACAGAGATATAGACCAATGGAACAGAACAGAGCTCTCAGAAATAATACTAATAATACCGCACATCTACAACCATCTGATCTTTGATAAACCTGACAAAAACAAGAAATGGGGAAAAGATTCCCTATTTAATAAATGGTGCTGGGAAAACTGGCTAGCCATATGTACAAAGCTGAAACTGGATCCTTTCCTTACACCCCATACAAAATTAATTAAAGATGGATTAAAGACTTAAATGTTAGACCCAAAACCATAAAAACCCTAGAAGAAAACCTAGGCAATACCATTCAGGACATAGGCATGGGCAAGAACTTCATATCTTTTAGACACCAAAAGCAACGGCAAAAAAACCAAAAATGACAAAGGGATCTAATTAAACTAAAGAGCTTCTGCACAGCAAAAGAAACTACCATCAGAGTGAACAGGCAACCTACAGAATGGGAAAAAAATTTATGCAATCTACTCATCTGACAAAGGGCTAATATCCAGAATCTACAAAGAACTCAAACAAATTTACAAGAAAAAAAAAAACTCATCAAAAAGTGGGCAAAGGATATGAACAGACACTTCTAAAAAGAAAACATTTATGCAGCCAACAGACACATGGAAAAATGCTCATCATCACTGGCCATCAGAGAAATGCCAATCAAAACCACAATAAGATACCATCTCACACCAGTTGGAATAGAGGTCATTTAAAAGTCAGGAAACAACAGGTGCTGGAGAGGATGTGGAGAAATAGGAACACTTTTACACTGTTGGTGGGACTGTAAACTAATTCAGCCATTGTGTAAGTCAGTGTGACGATTCCTCAGGGATCTACAACTAAAAATACCATTTGACCCAGCCATCCCATTACTGGGTATATCCCCAAAGGATTATAAATCATGCTGCTATGAAGACACATACACACGTATGTTTATTCCAGCACTATGCACAATAGCAAAGACTTGGAACCAACCCAAATGTCCATCAATGATTGACTGGATTAAGAAAATGTGGCACAGGTCGGGCGCGGTGGCTCATGCCTGTAATCCCAGCACTTTGGGAGGCCGAGGCGGGTGGATCAGGAGGTCAGGAGATCGAGACCATCCTGGCTAACACGGTGAAAACCTGTCTCTACCAAAAATACAAAAAATTAGCTGGGCTTGGTGGCAGGTGCCTATAGTCCCAGCTACTTGGGACGCTGAGGCAGCAGAATGGCATGAACCTGGGAGGTGGACGTTGCAATGAGCCGAGACTGCGCCACTGCACTCCAGCCTGGGTGACAGAGCAAGACTCTGTCTCAAAAAAAAAAAAAAAAAAAAAAATGTGGCACATATACACCATGGAATACTATGCAGCCATAAAAAAGGATGAGTTCATGTCCTTTGTAGGGACATGGATGGGGCTGGAAACCATCATTCTCAGCAAACTGTCACAAGGACAAAAAAACCAAACACCACATGTTCTGAGTCATAGGTGGGAATTGATTAATGAGAACACTTGGACACAGGAAGGGGAACATCACACACAGGGGATTGTCGTGGGGTGGGGGGACAGGGGAGGGATAGCATTAGGAGATATACCTAATGTAAATGACGAGTTAATGGGTGCAGCACACCAACATGGCACATGTACACATATGTAACAAACCTGCACATTGTGCACATGTACCCTAGAACTTAAAGCATACAAAATATATATATGTAAATAAAAATAAAAAAAAATTTTCTCTAAAAAAAGATGATGGATATGTTAATTACCATGATTTGATCATCATACAATGTATATACACTATGAAAACACCACATTATATCACAAAAATGTGTACAATTATTATGTGTCAATATAAGAAAAATGGTAATGGTTATGTGTGAATATAAGAAAAATGGTAATGGGTGCACCAAAATCTCACAAATCACCACTAAGGAACTTATTCATGTAGCCAAATACCACCTGTTCCCCAAAAACCTATGGAAATAAAATTTTTTAAAAAAATTAAAAATATTTAAGATACCAATCCAGAAATATATACACTATATAACAATATATATAATGGATTTGGTGATATAGTGAATTCTCATTTTATTTTGCCTTGACATTTATTTTGAATAGAAGTTTAACTTTCTCATACCAAAAGCAGGGCTTAGTCACCCTTGTCACAGTTTTCATTTCTACGTCACACCCAAATGACTTAAGCTGCTGGCCACAGATAAGAACTTAGAGGCTACTTTCTTAGCAGACCAGGGTCCTAGCTTTCCAATACACGCTGCTAGTCGCCATGTGATTTTTCTCTCTTTCTGCCTGACTCTCTTGACTCTTCATTCCTGCCTCACCTGATCCAGAAATGGAAGATTGACCTCCCGGCATTAAGCGCATTCTGTCTAGGAACTGTAAGTAAAAATCTTTGAACTAGTTTTCTACTGTCGTGATATATTGACTCTGTGACTTCCATTTGAATAGCTAGGAGTGACTCCAGGCCAGGTTTCCCCCAGAAATATGGCTAAGGGGGGTGCTGGGGAGGAGACACAGGGTAAGGCTCCCAGCACCACAGTAATGGCCAGGCAGGCATAAACTGGACACAGGTCAGACGACAGCCACAAGGGCATCTGCCAGTATAAATAAGTTTCCAAAGAAAAAAAAAGAATTCCTTGCTTGTGTGTCAGACAACTAGGCATTAGGCTGTCTCTAACCTCCAGGTAAAATAGATATCCTGTGAAAGACCCACTGTAAATATCTATGTCCAGCTCACCTTCATTTTATGGTAGGACAGTACTAGTCACTCTGGTACTGGAACCCCAGTTTAGCTGGCGGCTTTCAAAACAGATGGATGGGGTGGTGCTAGAAGGAGGAGCAGTGGTAACATACAGGTTATATACACCAAGGCTACGACAAGTGTCAGTGTTTTAAGAGAGCCCAGATGCCTGCAATGGACTCTGGGGAGGACTCCATGGGATAGCTTCTTTATACACTCTATGCCTCCTGAAATTGATACTTTTTTCTGGTATCAATTTAAGTGCACAAGTTATAAAACATTTTCCCATGATATTTTCTCATGGAGACTTCCAGGGCTTTTAATATCTTCAAACTATATTTTTCTATGTCATACACAGCTCAAAAGTAATACAAGCTCTGCAAAATTCATGAAAAAGACTCTCATCAAGAGAGTGGTGACAATGGAAGTGAGCAAGAAGAGGAGCTGAAGGGTGACTCCAGTGTGGTCAAAGACTCTCGAGACCTCGAAAAAGTAGTACAGTCTTTCAGTACGATGTCATCCTAAAGAAAGGCCGAGATGTTAGAAAAAAACGAGAAAACTGATTTTTAAAACAGTCAGGTGGCCTCCTGCATATCCCGTGTACCATATCTCCTTGGTTCCAAAACATAGTTGAGTATAAGATGTACCATGGAATTAAGCAGCTTCTTGAAGAGAAAATAAATCCCCATGTTTATGTACACAGCAAGCATAAAACACACCTGAGTTCACAAATACTACGATGTGAGAAGAAAAGTGGAACATGCATTCTACAAAAGCGCACTCAGGCTTAATGAGGAAAAAATATGAGAGAAAAGCACAACAGTGAAAGCAGGAGATATATTGAATTGTCTCACTAGAGAGGACAGAAAAGTGGAACCAGAGGCAGTTATATGCATTCACCTGAAACAGAGTGTTCCCAGAGGAACCTGAAAGTGAAATATGCAGAGTGGTATTACAACAGTGGAAAAAGTGAAAGTTACCTAAGCAGAATATGTTGAAATAAACGGACTGCTGCTAAGATACATAAAGGTTCTTTCTAGCTTTACTTATCTTGGGGAAAGATAAGCAAAGGGGGAAAGGAACCAGCTTAAAATTTAAAAAAAGACTAGTTTTTAAAAGTTCTATTATCATTTGTGGAAAAAATATGTTTGTAGGTAGAAATGACCATATAATATTCAAAAGTCAGAAGATACTTTAAGTAAAGAAGGAAAATTTCAAAATAGGGAAACTCTTAAGACTCAGGGACACTGAAATACAAGTGTAGTGCCTATATATCAACTATTTTAAAACAATGTAAATTAATTCCAGTTACATACAATAACTTTATTATTATTATACACAGTAACTTTTCAAAATAAAATAATGCATGTTATCCCTTCAGTACATGGGACAACAAAAATCCTACACAGAAAACGGACTTTTGCACTTGTATGAATGCAAGGTGAACTAAAAAATTCCAATTACCATGAGAAAACAGATGAGAAGTGGTGTAATGCATATTCAGGACTAAGACAAAAAATCTGCTTAGTTTTATTGCGAAGTGTTTTCTTTTAAACTATACCAAATGTTTTCTGGAATCTGTATTTGATGTGTAGCTTACTCCTTGATAAGACATTACTTAAAATTTTTGAAAATTAGAAATAAATTTTAAGTTTCTGCTCAGATTTTCAAGCGTCAACTAGAAAGGTAAAATTTACATTCAACTTGTATTAATCTAATTCTAATAACTTTGTTGTCCTTTTAGACTTGCCTAGTTTTGCTTGTATTCCACTAGTCTGGTGAAAGAATAACCCCAAATGAACGTCTCACTTTCTTATAGAGCTAATTCCGTGACTCATGTAGAATTTGATAAAATAGGTGTTTTCCATGGAACATTTTATTTGTAAGGAAACATGTTAAAAAGTACCACATTCCCCAATGAAAAATAATCTACCACAATATTGTTTAAAATTTATGTTCAAGTATGCAAATAAGAGTTACATTGTTGTAAATTCGAGTTTGCACTGTAATCTTTCGCCTATTAAAAAAAATCATGTAATCTCCCTTGAATAAGAAAACTTCTGGATAACATGTGACGACACCTTCTTGCTTTTTAAAATAATCAGCAATATAAAATATGTGCAGTTTCAATTCCACATCTTCTTAGCCCTTGATTCCACTGTAATACAGACATTACGTTCATTCATCTTTTCCCCAAGGATGTTTGACCCTCAGACTAACAGCATTCTCAGACTTACAGGATTCCCTTCCATGTGCTATGCACCACCATGCAGTCTGTCCTCTATACTTTCAGTACCTCCAAGTCACTGAGACAGTTTGAACTTAGAACAACGGAACAAAGCAGCACTGAGAGGTGTGTGTGTGGGTGGGAGGTGGAGTGGTGTGCATACCTTTCTCTCTGTGGTGTGGGTTTATGTGTGCGTGCACTCACGTAAGAAAGAGTCAATGTTGCAAGTCATTGTGTGTTTTCTCAGTGCCGTTAGAAGTTAAGATGAGTTTTTCTAGGTCACTAGTTGGGGATACAGCTGTGCGGTGGTACATGGTGTATTGGCACTACTGCCTTTGTTTTTAATGTGATCCTATTTGGCCTTGCTGATTTACACATTAACCTGAAAAAGAGGCTGATAATAAGTGAGGATATATATGTAGTAGCAGAGAAAGAATACATAGAAGAAATGAATTGTTAAGAGGCTCTTTAAAAAGCTAACTTGTAGCTACGAGACTGTATGAGTGACAAGGAATGGTATGCCAGAGCGAATTAGGGTATGACAAAGAAGGTGCGTGGGAAAATCGGGTTGCAGATGTCAGAAAGGGAGTGTCTGTACGTGGCAGCTCTAGTGGAAGGCAGACAATAAAAGGAATAGGGTGTAGAAAATAGGAATGTTTGAGGGTAGAAGAAGGTGACAGGAATAAGAAGGAAATCGTAACTTTAGAAAATTAATTTCTAGTAGCCCAGCTCATGCCTGTAATCTCAGCACTTTGGGAGTCCACAGTGTGTGGATTGCTTGAGCCCAGGAGTTTGAAACCAGACTGGGCAACATGGTGACACCCTATCCCTACAAACATTACAAAATTTAGCTGGGCATGGTGGTACGAGCTTATAATACCAAGAGTCTGAGTTGGGACAATACCTTAAGTCCAGGAGTTCCAGGCTGCCATAAGCCGTGATCTCACCACTGTGCTCCAGCCTAGGTAACAGCATGACCTTCTCTGGGAAAAAAAAGAAAGAAAACAAAACTTATTTTTAATAGCATAGCTTTTCAGATTAAAAAAAATACACAGAAAACCCATTTGTTTTATGGTGATAAGAATAATTGGTTTAATTACTTTAAATCTTACTTTAATTGACTTATTGGAGCAATAAAACACAAAGAAAAAGTAATCGACAGTATTTCGTTATCTCTCTTTATTTCCAATCACCCTGAATAATAGGACACCATGATGGAAGCTGGAAAAACTGACTTTTTTACAAAAATTTTTTTCTTAGTATTCACACGTATAGTTGTAGCATTTGATTTTGGAGAAATAGCATTAGGTGTTAATTTGAAGCGTGAAACACATTTGATGCATTGTTTTGCTGGCCCTGAAAATCCATTTTCACGGAGTCTTGGTGCCCTTCCTCAATATTCCTCAAAATTTTTTCTTTACAACCATTCTAGATCAATATACATGCTCAGTGTGGCCCCCAAGTGAGTTTTTCTCTCTGTTCCCCATTATTTATTCCACTCCTTGAGAGCAAGGACTATGCCTTATTCATCATTACATTCTTCGAACATAAGAATTAATAAATGAAATAGATGGAAAATCCTTTTTTAGTTGCTGAAACTAGAGGGCTTTTTTGTCTTAGACTATGAGATAGGTTTTCCCAAAGAGTGCTGGCCACACATTAGATTTCCTAGATACAAAATCATCATTCCTGGATCCCTATACAAAAAATCTTCCTTGCTAAAGGGTGGCTCCAAGGGTTGATTTTTCCTGTAGACCAGTCATCTGTTCAGAAGCACATACAAATGTGGAATGCTATTTTTCTTCATGATTTCAGAGGTTGCATTATAACATTCTACAATCAGTAATTTTCAAGGATTTATAAATGAACTTGTTTACAATAAAACTAAGCAAGGCTGAGAGTGAATCTAGTCATATAAGTCAGACATTAACTTCTAATTTTTTTCTTCATGAGTTATACATTTAAATAGAGAAATATATGCCAGTGACATATTAAGTTGGAGCCACCATGAAATATTCTATATTCATATATTTAGCAAATATTCTGTGACAGTGTATTATGTGCCACATAATCTTCCAGGAGGTTTGGGTAAACAGCAATAAAAAGGATAAACTGCTGCTTTGTCAAGAAAGCAAAACAATGGAAACTTTAGCTATTATATTTTTTGTTTAAATTGAGAGATATTATTTGTTATGGCCTACAATCACAAACTACAAAATGTACTACAGGTTGGCTATTTCTTATTTGAAAGGCTTGGGAGCAGAAATGTTTTGGATTTTGGAATGCTTTGGATTTAGGAATATTTGTGTATACACAATGAGATATATTGGGGATAAGTCCAAGTCTAAACACAAAATTCATTCATATACACCTTATACACATAGCCTGAAGGTAATTTCACAAAATATTTTCAAATAATTTTTACATGAAACAAAGTTAATAATTGTGTACATGAGGACAAGCGTGGAATTTTTCACTTGTGTTATCAGGCTGGTGCTCAAAAATTTCAGATTTTGGAGCATTTCAGATTACATATTTTCAAATTAGGGATGCTTAGCCTGTATTTTTAATAAATACACAATAAAATAAAAACATTAAATGCCTTCAACTATTTTTTCTTATTGTAAGCATCATAATACGTAAACTAACAGAATTTTCAGTGAACAAGGTACTGATTTTTTAAATGACATTGTACAAAAGATGAGATTGAAGAAGTTTGGAAGTATCCAAGAAATAGAAATGTAGGTCACTATGTTCTTTGGGATCAGAGAAGTAATAAAAACATCAAAATATTTTTTATCCTGTAGCGTACAATATTTCAACATGAACCACTGCAAAAAAAATTACAGTTCAGTAAGAAAAGAAAAAGGCAAGATAAGAAAAATAAATTGGTCACAGCTATACATTTTGCAGGGTAATTATCATATTTTAAAAATAGTATCCCAGGGCAACACTACTAAAGCAAATCACTACTAAAACATCTTTGGTATCTCAAAATCGAATCTCTGCTCAACTTTAAATTTATATGTAGTGCAGTGACTCCACGATGAATTTTCTTGTGCTGTGCAGTGTAGTAATTCCTGGGCTATGCATTAAATAATGCACTAATCAATTTCATACGGATGCCACCACTTTTCCTTAGAGCATCAGTTTCCTGCTTGATATCATTAAGTTTGTTCTAGAATGTTGTCATGTCAGTAATATTCGATGGCACAGGTTTATTTCATTATAAAAAAAAACTGTGCCCCTCTCAAAGACAACCATATTCTTACAAAAATAGCATTTCACTTTAGGTCTTTCTACTTTCCTTTTGCCTTGTCTCCTTTCATGTTTCCTCTTTCTCTCCTTTTTTCTTTCCTTCCTTCCTCCCTACCTTCTCTCCCTCCCTCCTTCCTTCTCTCCCTCCCTCCTTCCTTCTCTTTTTCTCTTTTTCTTTCTTTCTCTCATTCTTTCCCTTCCTTCCTTCGTCTCTCCTTGACTTCTGTTCTGCTTTTCCTGCACTTCTTTTTTCTTTTTCTTTTTAAAATAGGGACATTTCAATTATCACCCTTATTCATCACTATCTTGTTTTTATTCATTTATTTCACTTATGGCTTCAGTTTATTACAATTTGCCTCCAAAGAATGTCTACTTTTGCTTGTCTATTGTTATATTACTATACACCTCTACGTCTACACCTGATAATTTTTTACTCTAATTTTTAGTCTGTTTTTGCAGGAGACAAAGCATCTTTTATGCCTCCAACGTTCTCTGCAATATATAAAATATCAGAGAAAAGAAGTAGCATGTGGAGGTAGAGACTTAGTTTCATCAACATAAGAATAACTACAATAGGAATACATTATCTGCCATGGGATATCTTCTCTATATAGTAGAAAGTACTTGAGGACAAGAAAGGAACAAGAAAAGAGGGGAAATAAGGAAGAACAGGAAAAGCAGAGGATATTCAAGGAAAGAACATGTATTAATCTGTTTTATGTTGCTATAAAGGAGTACCTGAGGCTGGGTAATAGATAATAAATGAATATAATAAATAAATAAAATGTAAATAAAAGAGCTTTATTTGGCTCATGGTTCTGTATGCTGCACAAGCATGGCACCTACATCTGCTAGGCTTCTGGTGAGACCTCAAAAAGCTTTTACTCATGGCAGAAAGTGGAGAGAGAATGAACATGTCACGCGGTGAGAGAGGGAGCAAGAAAGAGAGGGAGGTGCCAGACTCCTTTTAACAACCAGCTTTCATGTGAACCAACAGAATGAGAACTCACTGATTCCCATGGGGAAGACACCAAGCCATTCATGAGGGATCCACCCTCAGGTCCCACCTTCAACATCTGGGGTCATATTTCAACACGAGATTTGCTGGGACAAATATCCAAACCATATTAGAAAGACTGGGAATTTTTGTTTCACGTGTTTTCCTTCTTAAAACAGTAACTAAGCCTTACCATTCTAAGGCCAGGTTCTTCTAACCACTCTGCTATAATAAGCCATGAAGGACATCCCCCAACCACAGCTTTGGCCTTTGAGTTTTAAGATTAACTGTATTCGGTATTTAAATGTGCATATCAGACAGAAGGCAAAAAGAGAAGCTGGTGCATTGAGTGCAAGAGGAATGGTCAGCGCCCACTGGAGGATTCCTTAAAGTGGACACCAGATGATTCCAACAGTGGGATGGGCATCCCATAATTCTGCCATGGGCAGGAACTGAGACACCACGACAAACAGCTCCAAAGATGGGCCTCTCACATGGGGAGAGGATGTGTGGATGCACATGGAAGCAGGTCATAAAGCCCAGTGACCTTGGGGCCTCTGTAAGGAGCAGGTAGGGAGAATAGCGACTGACAGATGGAGAATACTCTTCAATGGCAGAAACAATACTACTGACAACAGCAACCACTTAAGCCTAATGCTAAACCCTTCCAGACTGAGTAAGATTCTGACATTTCATATACCTTGTGGTAAGCAGAGAAATGTCCCTCTCCCCACAGATGCCCATGTGCTCATCCCTGATAGCTGGAAATATGCTACATTATGTTACGTAGCATAGGGGAATTAAAGTTGCTGATAGAATTAAAGATTGCTAACAAACTGAATTAAAATAGAGAAATCATCCTGTATTATTCAGATGGGCTCAATGTAATCACAAGATTCCCTAAAAATAGAAGAGGGAGGCAGAAGAGTGAGATGACAGGATGTGAAAAGGACTCAAGTCACCATTGCCGATTTTGAAAATGGAGAAAAGAGGCTATTCTATGATCCAAGGAATGCCGGCAGTCTCTAAAAGCTGGAGAAGGCAAGGAAATGGATTGCCCTGTTCCTTCCACAAGGAAATGCAGCCCTGCCAACACCTTGATTTTTGTCCTGTGAAACCTGTGTTGGGCATCTGACCTACAGAACTATAATATATAAAATATATATAAAATATATATATATAGAGAGAGAGATGTATATATATAAATATATATATAAAATAGGGTATATAAAAAATAGACAAGTAAATAAACAAGCACAATAATGTCTTGCCAACTATGGCTTGCCACATCTCAGAAAATTAAATATACTTGGAATCATTACATATAATCTTTTGGCCCCCAAGATAGGTTTTTTACAGAGGGTAGCTAGTCAAGTATAAGCAGGGCAGGAGAGAGCTCCCTCCACACACACACCAGGAGTGTTGGGCGACCATCAGGTGATGCTCAGGCGGTTGTTAATGGTTTCTCTAAGGGAATCATTGGTCTCAGCTGGCGCCAGGGAGCGGCAGTCTCCGAGATAGAAAACACCTGAAGCTGATCAGCGGCGTCTCAGTAAAATCTTAGGAGTGGGGAGAAGTAATGCAAGATCCCGGAAGTCGGTGTGTGTGTGTATATATATATATATACACATATATATATATATACACACACACACACACACACGCACACACACACATACATATACACATACATATACATATGTATATATATTTGCTGTTTTGTGCTATGAAGCTTGTGGTAATTTTTTACAGCAGAAATAGAAAACTAATACACACCTCAGAAAGAAAAAGAATGCAGAAAATTTACTGTTAGCCTTCACTGTCAGATTAGTAATAGTACACGTGTACAAGTATGAATGAGTAAACACACATCTATTCCATAGTTATGGAAAACAGTTGCCCCATATGTAAAAGCCCCACTTAATATTGAATCACACTAATATACCTCCTTAGGACCCTTACCTTGAATGTTTAAATATGTGGGTACATCTAACCAAGAAAAAAATTGCCCATGGCAATTGTATCCTGAAAGGAATCTCAATAGAAGTTAAACCTCCCAAAGCTGAGGCTCCTTATAATGAAACGAGGAGAGAGATCAATCAGCCTGCCTCTCCTCGCCAGGGCTGACATCAGGACTAACCCCAGTCAAGCCTGCAAGTAGCCTTTGGGGAGTCATTTTATTGCTCAGCCGTCAACTGCAGAGAGCTGAGCGACATCCTGTAAATCCTATATAAGGAAGAGATTTTGGTCCAGAGGGTAGCTATTACATGGACAAGAACTATGGACAGCCTATGTTTATATTGGAGGTCAAATTCTCAACAAGTGAAGCTTTTAGTTACCACCCTTCCAAGCATAAAAGAAAAGTGAAATAGTCTGCACTTCCGCACAATATGTTTTTCCTTCCTGTCAGGCCTCTGCCTAAAATACAGCCTAGTGACTGAAGTTAAAGTACATCCAGGTGCTATTGCTGCCAGAGAGCTAAAGGGAATAAAGAAAGTTGCACAGTCCTACCTGGAGCAGAGCCGCTGGGCAGCACATGGAGAGTGATTCCATGCGGATCCTGACTTGTGCTCCTTTATCTTACGTACAACACAGTACCTCATGAGCCAAAAGTGTGAGAAATATTTCCTTACGTCTGAGTACGTGCACCCATAAATGGATGCTTAAGAAAAACAGATCTCAGTGATAGGAGAAAAATTGGTTGTGATATATACGGATGGAATATTTATAATGTAGTATATACTATTTCACTTACATTTTACTTTTCTATAAAAACTATTTTAACATATATCTCACCAAATTATATTTTATGTTTCATTTTTATCAAACTTGATGGCTGATGGAATCACACCCTCAAGAGCTATGAGGGGCCATTCAGTGTTATCAAGAGGCATCACTTTGCTGATTCACTCCAGCAAGAACATTTGAACTATTTTCTCAAAAATTGAGAGTTCACAGGAATGTTTTGCTTTGCAAGGAAGAAGTAGAAGCTTTCCACTCCCAGAGAAAATTAATATTGTTAACCATCCTTACATAGAACAAAAATACCTTACTATATTAACTGAATACTACATAATGACCAAAGTTTGGGTATTCCATTATGTATCATTTATGAGTCCACATGGGGCCCTGAAGGCCAATTCCAATTACATGCAAGGGAAGTCTAACCTTGCCGACTCTGTTAACTCAGCAGCCTTCCTAAGTGGCCCCAAGGGTTCACCAATCTATGTACTCTTCTTATCAGAGCTTGCATCAACACGACAGTTATTACACTGTACCATCAGGGGCAATTTCTTTTTATTTGAAAATTTTCTTTCAGGTGACTAGGGAATGAAAAATTTGTTGACACATTCACAAGGAACATATATAATAGAAATTGCTCAATATGGGGTTGCATTTAGAAATACATTATTTAATGAGGAAGGTTTAGCCTTCAAGGTACAGTAAAATTAAATGTCTATATTCATTTTTTACTAGTACAGGTTAGACAAACATGAAATCTGTAAACCTCTGAAAATATAATATATAACCAATTACACTACAAACAACAAGCCCAGTGAATTATTATACAAAGTAACTCATGACATAGAAGAAAATATATTGTTTCAGAGGAAATAGATTTCTAGTGACACAATCAAAGGCCAATATATCTTTTTATGCACATACATAAAGAGTAATACTTTTTTTTTTTGTTATTCAATGTTATAGAAAAAGCAATTATATTTCAGTTTTTAAAATATATCTAAATAATATTTAGGTACATTTGGAAAAGTAAAAACTTTTAATTCACTTACCATTATAGAAAAAAGCAGAGACATGTAGATTGCCAAAGGAAACAAACCAGCAGAATTCTTTCTTTTGTCCAGAGAGGCAATGTATGAAGTAAAGAGTGGGGGGGGGAAAGCCTAACAAATATATTGATAATAATAGTGGGTATATAAAAAACAGACAAACAAGCACAATAATGTCTTGCCAACTATGGCTTCCCACATCTCAGAAAATTAAATATACTTGGAATCATTACATATAATCCTTTGGTCCCCAAGATAGGTTTTTTACAGAGGGTAGCTAGTCAAGTATAAGCAAGGCAGGAGAGAGCTCCCTCGACACACACACCAGGAGTGTTGGGCGACCATCAGGTGATGCTCAGGCGGTTGTTAATGGTTTCTCTAAGGGAATCATTGGTCTCAGCTGGCGCCAGGGAGCGGCAGTCTCCTAGATAGAAAACACCTGAAACTGATCAGCGGCGTCTCAGTAAAATCTTAAGAGTGGGGAGAAGTAATGCAAGATCCCCGAAATAGGTCAATGTATAAAACCCCAAGTCAAGCCGTCAGGCTGCACACTTCGTTTCTCAAGTCATCCGCTTGGCCCTCTTCCAAGTTGTACTTTCCTTCTTTCCTTTGCTTTCCTTGCTGTTCTAAAGCTTTTTAATAAACTTTCACTCCTGCTCTCAAACTTGCCTCTGTCTCTCCTTCTGCCTTATGCCTCTCAGTCAAATTCTTTCTTCTCAGGAGGCAAGACATGAAATTGCTGCAGACCCAAACAGACACACCATCGGTAACTCGGGGTAACTCGGATTCCTGCCATCAGTATCAGTTTTAGTCCCAATTTTTGAAAAACAAAAAAAAAAGGCTGAGTTACTTCATTAACTTACTGAGGACTTAATATAATCTATTAGAAAGTTACACTGTGTACATGTTTATAGTAGATTTGTTTTTCCTATATGAGTATCAGGAGAAAAAAAAACAAAATATGGTTAGGAATCACCCTGGTACTTACATTTAGTGTAGACGGACTGGAGTGGGCACAGAGACACTTCCCATGGAAAGGCCTTGCTTCCCTCGATGAGGACTGAACCAGGAGGCTTCATGACCACATTGGCAAGCGGCAGGGTGGCACTAATCACAAACTCTTAACCGCTGGAATCCAGGGGACTTCTTTTTCTTTTTTTTCCTTTTTTTGAGACGGAGTCTCGCTGTATCGCCATGCTGGAGTGCAGTGGTGCGATCTCTGCTCACTGCAACCTCCACCTCCCAGGTTCAAGCAATTCTCCTGCCTCAGCCTCCCAAGTAGCTGGGACTACAGCTGAGCACCACCACGCCCAGCTAATTTTTGTACTTTTAGTAGAGACTGGGTTTCACCACTTTGGCCAGAACGGTCTCAACCTCTTGATCTCGAGATCCGCCTGCCTCGGCCTCCCAAAGTGCTGGGATTACAGGCGTGAGCCACTGCACCCGGCCTCCAGGGGACTTCTTTCTAGGATTGCTAATAACTCACCCTGTCCACCTTTTACTCTGAGATCCACAAAATGATGGAGAGTAGACTTTCAACCAATCTGGGTCCATTAGTGCTTATCAAATAAATGTAAGAAAATTAAGAAGTGTGTCATTATTTACACTTCAAGGCAAAATAAAAATCAATTCTTACCTCTTGTACTGCTTGTGCTTCTTAATTTCCCTCTGGAGGGCTCCAGCCAGACAGCTGTCTAGTACAGACACTGCTCAATGTCTCAAATCATCTTTTTCATTCTATATAACAATATTTCTCTTCCTTTCTCTTGTTCATAACAGGCAGAATTTTTTAGCAACATTTTATAAAAACCTCTTAGTTAAAAGTTTATTTACTTCTTTGTCATTTTACTAGTTTGAAGATGGAGAAGAAAGGTGTCTTTGTTAATAATGGAAGTGACATATCTGGAACAGGTTTTAAAATATAAAAAGATGATGTACCCAGCTCATAGTCTGCAAGGTAGGGGAAATTACTTCCAAGCAGTTTGAAGGGAAATTGACATTTTGGAGAAACATGATCTGAAAAAGAAACAGAAAAAACATCACATCCTTCTATCATGTCTTCCCTCAGCGTGATTTTATTTTGTTATTCTCCATCCCCTCTTATATGTACCCAAACACAGAAAAATCCGATCAAGGAGCAGGGAGATTTGCAATTACCTGGGAGCCGTAGATTGAGCCTGGGACTGAAAGAAGGGTAGCTCTGTAGACTTCACAGCTGTCATAAGAAAACTAAAACTACTCCAGGTACAGATGGACCATCTTGACAAACTCTGAAAATAATGTATTAAAGTTTTTCTAAAACATTGTTGAAATAATATTAGAATAATATTAAATTATAATACTGAAAGATTTATGAATTTTATACGGAGAAAATATGCAATGAAATCAGAATAAGTGGTAATAAGGGATAATTACATTTAAGATATTCACTCTATTTGTTTATTTTTTAACAACAAATTTGTACTGAAATCAGTCAGAATTTTTCTCAAGGTAGAATAATTCACCCTACCAGCTAAAATAAATGAGGTATGTTTTCTTTTATATATGAGTTTTGATGACCTTTTGACAGGGAGCGGCTTTTTCCTATCTGATTATATATATATGTATATATACACACACACACACGCGCACACACATATGTATGTATAATAGATATATTTGTGTATGTATATATATAACAACTATAAATTTGTATGTATTTATACTGTAGTGCTATGCTTTATACAATATTAAAAACAAGAAGATACTTGCAAAGGCAAACATTTTATATATATATAGGCACTTATATATATGCAAATATATATATAGGCAATTTGATATCCCAATATTGGATTTAGAATATTATGCTAAGAAGCATTATGAATTGATGTCATCATCTAAATTACTTAATTGACAGTGGTATACTTTATGGAATATTAAAAATAAAAAGACACAGACATTATTTTACAAATGACAGATTGTTCATAAAGGAGTGTAGGTTGTTTGTGGAAGAATAAGAAGAAATTGGAAAAGGCCTTTTCTTTTACGAGAACAACTGAAAAGTGTACATTACAGGGAGAATCTTGTTGGAATTAGGATGCATGTGTGGGGCTCAGAGCTTTTTTATATATTCAGGATTTTTCTTTTTTTTTTTTTTTTGGCAGAGTCTCGCTCTGTCACCCAGGCTGGAGTGCAGTGGTATGATCTCAGCTCACTGTAACCTCTGCCTCCTGGGTTCAAACGATTCTCCTGCCTCAGCCTCCCAAGTAGCTGGGATTACAGGCACCCGTCACCATGCCTGGCTGATTTTTCTATTTTTAGTAGGGGCTAGATTTCACCGTGTTGGCCAAGCTGGTCTTGAACTCCTGACCTCAAGCGATCCGCCTGACTCAGCCTTCCAAAGTGCTGGGATTACAGGTGTGTGCCACCACACCTGGCAATATGCAGGATATTTTTTATCAATTTTTAGATGCCTATTTTGAGCCATAAGTCTGATTTTCACAATTGTATAAACATAAAGTTGCTACACTTTGGCTTTCATGCATGGGCCAGGGCAAGAGATATGAAGCATTAAGCTTCTTAATATTTTCTATTTGCAGGTCACAGCAGCTCATTGTTTTATCCCTAGGTGAGTGGCTATCTCTATGTTTCATCAACAGTTTTCTGGTATGTTGGCTGAATGTGCCAGACCTCAAATAAATGACTATGGGCCCCAACAATCACAGGGGACTTGTAAGTTTTAACAAAAGCATAAGCATGAGGGTTGTATAAATGGGGCTGAGGGTGGCTCATTCAACTTTGAAACACAAGTGTGGCCTCAGAAAAGCAAACCACAAGAGGCTTGGTAAGTGAATGCCATCTAGACAGGCGTCAGCTAAAGGGTAGGACTTAGCAGGCTGAAGCAGCTTCAGAATGCAAATCACTGGTGTTTGACCATAAATCAATTACACAGTAACAACCTTTTCCTGCTTCAACTACAGGGAATACACTATACCACATATAACTGTTCATCTATTAGAAGCAAAAAATGTTTTTCCTCTTTTAAACTTTAAGACACCTGAATTCTGAGGATACTTCAGAATATGTAAGATAACCTACCTTTAAATGATTAATTTTATGCCTTGCTGGGCATTTCTAGATTGATTGTCTCCAAAATCCACCTTCAATTTAAGCCATGAAGAAAATTTTGAGCATGTATGTGTCTTAGCCACATGCTCACAAGTCAAAAGAAACTCAAATCAAAGAAATAGGAAGTTTAAGGTCATACAGGTATTGCAAATGAATTCAGCAATTGCCTGTTCCCTAAGGGGAAATGCTAAAGTGACTTCTGAAATTAATCCTCCACAGGAGAACAAAAAAGGGACATGTGAGAGAGGAGACGGGAAATATAATATATTCAGTCCAGACCTGGATTAAATGATAGATAAGAGTTCAGTAAGGTCTGTCTACATTCTTTTGGATGTGGATATAGTTTTTTGAATACCATTTTTTGAAAAGACTGTCCTTTTTCCTTTGAATGGTCTTGGCATTCTTGTCAAAAATCAGTGAATGAGAGTCAGGGCCATCTGTGTGAAATCTGCACGTTCTCGTCATGTCTGTGTGGGTTTTCTCCAGGTATTCTGGTTTTCTTCCACTTCTCAAAGATGTGCATGTTAGGTTCAGTCTGAGTGAGAGTGAGTGTGTGTGTGTGTGTGTGTGTGTGTGTGTGCGTGAGAGAGAGAGAGAGAGAAAGAGAGAGAGACAGAGACACACACTGGGCCCTGTGACAGAAAAGTGTCCTGTCTGGGGTTAGTTCCTGCTTTGTGCCCTGAGCTCTGGGGATATGCTTTGGCCATCCATGACCCTGAACTGGAATAATTTAGTTAGAAAATGAATGACTGACTGAATGAAACAAATTATTGTAAAATAAAAATTTGAAAAATGTATAATAATCATGTACAATAAAAATGCACAACAGTAAATGACGTGCATGAAAGCGTTCAGTAAGCACCCATGTTTGTTTTTGTTTGGTCTGGAACTGCATGGTAGTAGCAGACCCTCCTCACAACTTTTGCTTTGCAAACATGTATTCCTTCATTGAGTTCACCACCACTCCAACCATCATCACTCACTGATTCACCAAAGATTGGGTAAATAATTATCTTACTTGTTTTTATCAATCTTTCTTAAATGTATGTATAACTCACACTTATTTCAATGTTTAACATTAGAAATGTTTTTGAGTCTTTTTTAGTTTGGTGATGTTTTTGTGACTAGAAATATGCTGTAAAAACTTCCCTCGTTTGTATCAATTAACCTATGGTAAAACTGGTTTTGTCATATCATTTCCTTTAAAGTTGCAGTCTCCAAGAACCTGTTGATGACAAATGCGGACTTAGTGTACACACAACGGAATACTAGTCAGCTTTTTGGCTTCAACACAGATAAACCTGGAGGACATAATGCTAAACGAAATAGGCCAGAAACAGAAAGACACATAATGCATGTGCTCACTTACATGTGGAATCCAAAACAATGAACCTCATAGAAGCAGAAAGTAGAACAGTGGTTACCACAGGCTAAGGGAAGGTGGGAATGGAAAGATGTTGGTAAAAACTACAAAGAAAGGAGGAATAAATGATAACTATTTAAGGTGATAGAGGTGACAGCATGCTGCCAGTCCTCACGGCCCTCGCTTGCTCTCGGCTCCTCCTCTGTCTGGGCTCCCACTTTGGCGGCACTTGAGGAGCCCTTCAGCCACCGCTGCACTGCGGGAGCCCCTTTCTGGGCTGGCCAAGGTGGGAGCCGGCTCCCTCAGCTTGCACGGAGGTGTGGAGGGAGAGGCGCGAGCCGGAACCGGGGCTGAGCGCGGTGCTTGCCGGCCAGCTGGGGTTCCAGGTGGGCGTGGGCTTGGCGAGACCCCCGCTCAGAGCGGCTGGCCGGCCCGGCTGGCCCCGGGCAATGAGGGACTTAGCACCCAGGCCAGCGGCTGCGGAGGGTGTGCTGGGTCCCCCAGCAGTGCTGGCCCACTGGCGCTGCGCTGGATTTCTCACCCGGCCTTAGCTGCCTTCCCGCGGGGCAGGGCTCAGGACCTGCAGCCAGCCATGCCTGAGCCTCCCACCCCCTCCATGGGCTCCTGTGCAGCGCGAGCCTCCCTGACGAGTGCCACCCCCTGCTCCACGGCGCCCAGTCCCATCGACCACCCAAGGGCTGAGGAGTGCGAGCGCACGGTGCGGGACTGGCAGGCAGCTCCACCTGCGGCCCGGGTGCAGGATCCACTGGGTGAAGCCAGCTGGGCTCCTGAGTCTGGTGGAGATGTGGAGAACCTTTATGTCTCGCTCAGGGATTGTAAATACACCAATCAGCCCCCTGTGTCTAGCTCAGGGTCTGTGAATGCACCAATCAACACTCTGTATCTAGCTGTGCTGGTGGGGCCTTGGAGAATCTTTATGTCTAGCTCAAGGATTGTAAACACACCAATCGGCACTCTGTATCTAGCTCAAGGTTTGCAGACACACCAATCAGCACCCTGTGTCTAGCTCAGGGTTTGTGAGTGCACCAACTGACACTCTGTATCCAGCTGCTCTGGTGGGGCCTTGGAGAACCTTCGTGTGGATACTCTGTATCTAACTGATCTGATGCGGACGTGGAGAACTTTTATGTCTAGCTCAGGGATTGTAAATGCATCAATCAGCACCCTGTCAAAACAGACCACTTGGCTCTACCAATCAGCAGGACGTGGGTGGGGCCAGATAAGAGAATAAAAGCAGGCTGCTTGAGCCAGCAGTGGCAACCCGCTGGGGTCCCCTTCCACACTGTGGAAGCTTTGTTCTTTCACTCTTTGCAATAAATCTTGCTACTGCTCACTCTTTGGGTGCACACTGCTTTTATGAGCTGTAACCCTCACCGCGAAGGTCTGCAGCTTCACTCCTGAAGCCAGCAAGACCACGAGCCCACCAGCAGGAATGAACAACTCCAGACTCGCCGCCTTAAGAGCTGTAACACTCACGGCGATGGTCTGCTGCTTCATTCTTGAAGTCAGTGAGACCAAGAACCCACCAATTCTAGACACAATAGGAATGATAATTAGCTTGATTTCGTTCGGCACTATCTACCTATATGGTAAAATCACTATGTATCTCATAATTATATACAATTATTATATACAATTATAAGGTGTCCAAAAAGCTTTCTCCAGATTCAGAAAACCTGTTCACAAAGGTGGAAGATAAAGAAAACAATTTTATTATAGAATATGCATTAAACCAGAATGTGGTATGCATTCCATGCCATCCACTAAGAGACTGCAAAGACAATCTTTATGATAGGAGGTAATTCTGCTCCTTGGAACAGAGTACTCTCACAAATTAGGCTCCTAACTTTCCATATAAACTGGAAGATAAGGGCAGTATCTTCCTTGATGTTTACATTTCAAAGAGATGATTACCAGTTACTTAAAGATGTTGTGATCATAAAGCTGGCAAGTGGATTATTTAGCTTTGAAAAGGTTTTACATACATTTCCAAAAGACAGAAAAAATACCTTACAATTACGTATTTTCTAACGTAAATGCTCTAAGAAAATGTAGGAGGGAAAGTCTTGCCTTTTTCTTTCCCCAAAGGTTCAAAAACTTATTTTAAATTTATATTTGCCCTTACAACAGGCATCTGAATCTCAGGTGGAATTCTTACTGAAGCTCAAAAATTAGTAGGCCAGGCTCACACTGCCGGGGAAGTGGAGTACCAGAGACTTCAGCTTTCAATCTGGAGAGAGAGAGTGGCTCATCTCCACCTGAAAAAATCTGAAGGTAGGAGGGTGAAGACAGCAATTTTCAATAAAAATGCAAATTCATAGAAGTCAATAGTGGTACCAAGTCTCCTTCCTGAGTTTGGTGGGACAAGGGTATATTTTCAGATGGATATCATGTTGCAATCCTAAATGCTGAGAAAAGTAGATATTAGGCATTCAACAGCAGATGGAAGCCTGAAGAAAGACCTCCCAAAAAGTCAAACAGAAGAGGTAACACTCACAGAATAGTGAAGTTCGGAAATTTTGTGGTCCTGGGGTCCTCCGAAGAACCCATTAAGGTACCATCATTAAAGATCTTACACTTTTATACCTCTCGTAAAAGAGAGAATTCAAATACAAGCTAAAAGTACTAACAGCACTGACTAAATAAAAAGTCTTTCCCTGTGGAAGCTTTGTCCCTTCCATTTTTATCCCTGGAGTTGAGTTGCAGAAGCAAGGGATGAAGAATGTAGAGCAAACAGGATAGAAACAAATTATTTCCTTTCTGTTGTTTTGTCTCTTGTCCAGGGAGAGTAAAAAAACATTGAATTCAATGTGAAATAAACATTGATTTAAATTGCCTAAATCAACACCTAAAAATGGCTAGAAAGCTGTAGAAACTTGTCAAAATGCGAGCAAAAGGAAGTTATCAACGTTGGGAGGAAAAAATCTCACAAAATATTTGAGAACAGTGTTTCCTAAGAATACCATATCAAGTCTAATATATTTATTAAACCATTGCTTGTGCTATATATTTAAATTCAAAATACAGTCACACATTTTTATGTAAAGAAAATGCCAATGAAGAAATCTATTTCCTCTGGTTATACAATCTGGGTTTTCTTTGTTTTGTTTTGGGTACATACATGTATGTGTTTTGCCATCTGAAAATATAAAGGTTTTTTTAGTTCTTTTAAAAATTTTCATCACATTATTATATAATTTAATTACTTTGAACACTGAAACTTCCTCTCACCTTCTCTCCCTCACTTATTTCCATGTTTTGCTTTTTTTGTAAATATATAACATTATCTTGTATTTTCATGATTCGTAACTTTTCTTTCGTGTATCGTAATTCTTACTATTACAGTATCTTTTCACATGTAAGTGGATTTATCACCCACCAGCAGCTATTTCCTCACATGTTTTTCTATTCCTGATGCCTTATTGTATCGACTATGAGTTGACAGTATCTCATCTTCAAGCCACATTTTTCCACAGACTCTAAGGGCACTATATTCCCTGAGCTCTTGCATTGTTTGTAAATGTCTTTCTTCTGCATTTACGTATGAATGAAAGTCTGCTGTGTACATTTGATTTACTCTTTGCATCACTTAGCATTCAGATGCCATTACGTTACTATGAATTGGAATTGACACTGCTCTTGAGACATCTAAGCCAAACTTGATTTTTCTCTCCATTAGTTATTGTCCTAGCTTACATATTTTTCTACATGAATGCTTAGTGAATACTTTCTTCACATTTAAAAGTTTAATATTTTCACTGCTTCCCAGTGCCATGGTTCAGAGTACCCGTAGGTCTTCAGGTGGGAAGTCCCCTGATGGTGGCAGCTTCACAGAGGTGGGAGGAGGGCTCTATAATGGGAGTGGAAGGTAGGGAGAGGCCCAGAAAGCAGGGAGAGAGCTGCACCACATTCATAGCTACT
Source organism: Hylobates moloch (assembly GCF_009828535.3). Taxonomy (NCBI): domain Eukaryota; kingdom Metazoa; phylum Chordata; class Mammalia; order Primates; family Hylobatidae; genus Hylobates; species Hylobates moloch. The sequence goes on from NW_026652291.1 coordinate 79,931,555, forward strand.
GTTGCTATTGTGGTGGACCCTCTTTCAGGCTCAGGGTGCTGCTTCTGACACTGCTTCTACCCACAGGGGTCACAAAATCCAGTAACTGACACACCAGCTCCAACAGTGGTCATCACAATAGCGTCAAAGCCAGAGACCACCAAAAGAGGTGCCAGTGACCCAAAGTCTACAGCTAGTCCCCTTGTGGTTTGCCTTGCTACTCTATATCTGTGCTGTTAAGAAACTCAGGACAAGAACTATCTCTACTTTCTGTTCTCATCTTGTAAAACTCAATCCAAAAGGCATCTAGAAGTCCAGTATGGCAAGGAAAAAAATAAGCCTTTTTTGAACCAACCAATACCACTAATATTATTGATGCAGAAAATGTTGAGAACTTCAAGTTTGACTGGTTTTAAGAGTATCTGAAAGATTTGACTAGATGGCACATGCAAATATTTAATCTTCTAGAGTTTCACGTACAAGACCGAAGAGAGACATCCACAAATAAAGATATGAGTTCATTAAAGGTGGCTTAAGAAATATGAAGTAGAATTCTACCTTGAAAATAAGAGGATTTTACCCTGATGTAGAGAGAAAAGGGTAAGGTATGGAATAGAGATTCAGTTTCGTTTTTGGTTCATCAAATCTATACAGCCATAAAACAATTCTGTAATATATAAAGCTCGCACAGTCTCTTTTGTACATTGGAAGAATCTCCAGGTAGTTACTGTAAATATTCCATATTATTTGAAAATACTAATTTTATGCTGATGTCTAAAAATGTTTTACATTGTTACATCCTCACTGAGTTTTTTTTTCCTCTGGGCTTTGGATTGGGCTTTTCATTAGACTTTCTATGTAGTAATTGATATGTGCCAGTGCCATCATTGACTGCAATGCATCCCAAATCCAAGTGTAATTAGTATGTCTTGCTTAGACAGAGATAAAGTAAAAGGGTATTTCTCATCCCAAGTTGACTTCAGCTAAATTTTAAAATATTTTTATGTTTGCATATGTTCAATAAATTTAACAACTTTAAAAATATTTGTTTTGAAGGCATATTTGACAAAACTTGAAATTAAGAGACAGGCATTTGAAAGAGTTAAATATAATTTAAACAACGTATTTGGGAAGCAAAGATGTTAAACTGCGTTCAATTTACTGTCTCTCTCTCTCATACTGTTTCTGTAAGTACTTTTTGTTTAACTTTATATATCAGAATAGACACATTTTGAAACGCTTTGTTTATAAGTTAATAGTTGTAGTTAGAACCCATTCTTAATCCTAAAGTGGGCTTGATCTATAAGGTAAATCTTTTACAACTTCTACAATGCACAGATAACTTTCAGAAATAGACATTTCATGAAGTCTTTGATTCAAACCATCACATACTGTTACTTCAGGATTCTAGTATCCAATATGGCCAGTGTAGTCTTAATAACCAAAGACAATTTTTGCCACCTTTAGAAACTTCATTAAGGAAAACTAAATCCAATAGGTCTCAAGCCACTATGTGTGGGAATGAACACTTCCTTTTGCTTCATGTGTAGGCATTGTGTATCTCTTCTGAATTATACTTTGTATCTGTGTATTTATGCTTTGATTCTTAGTAGTTTTTCATGTTATAAAATTGATTTGCATTGGGAAAACACATTTTTAAAAAGGAGTAAAGAGCAAAAACAAGATCAATAAACTCAACCAGAATACATCTCTGTATACCATCTGGCATGAATCTTTCTTAAAACATGATATTTATTACCACTATGCATATTTGTGGTTTTATTTAGGTACAATTGTCTTTTTTATATCTTTAATAGATGCATGTTTTCTTTAACTGTTAGTGTTTTCAATAACGCACTCTGTGCATATTCTGGATTTCCTTTGTTTGACACTCATATGCAGAACATATTTGTTTCCTTGCAGGACTTTCACCAGACCGTTATCCATGGTATTGGATTCATGTTCAGTGGTATCTTTCCAGTTCATGATGTTTTTAATGCGTATCTCATTTTTGTAATGGTTCAATTGTTTTCTTTCCTTAGCTTTATTATCATTCATCTTCTTTTGTTTTCTCAGATGCAATAGAGGAAAATAAGAGCACAGAGTTTGGAGCCATACAGCTTGGGATACAATCCCTTCTGTGCTGGGTAACCTTGATCAAGTTACTTAATCTTTCATAAACTTTGCTTCTAATCTTAAAAAATGGGAATAATAATACTATTTACCTTACTGGGTTGCTGTCAGGATTGCATGAGCACTTGGTTGAGTACCTGACTGGAGCCGATGAAGCACTTAGTAACTGAGTGCCCAAAAATCCAATCAAAAAAGAAAGGAGACTATTTTAATAATAGCAATGGCTATTATCTCTGTTTAAAATAGTCTCCTTTGTTTTTTGATTTTTATATAAGAGGTGGGTTTTTTTTTTTTTTTTTTTTTTTTTTTGCTTATTTGTTTTAAAAAGGAGTGTTTTAAATGAGCCTACTCTTTGCCTAAGAAAATTGTAATTAGCTATGAGCTAAAGCATCATCAGATAAATGATCCTGGAAAGGTATACTGAAAGTCAACAGAATTTAATCCCGTTTTTGATAAGTACAACAATGAAAACACTTGGAATGAATTGCTCAACGATCTTGGGGATCATTGAACATCTCTGGAATGTAGCTGAAAACTGATACTTTTGTCTCTTTTGTTTTCCTTCTCATTTCATTTCCAGCAGTTTCTTTTCTGGTCATGAATCAGATACGGTGAAGGAATAAGATTTTTGTGTTCACAGAATCTTCAGAACCTTCAGCCTCTCCGTGAAGTTGAAATTAGATCCTCTGTTTTGGTAGCCCTGGCACCTACTTGCACTTTATGGGTTTTGGTTATCTTCAGTTTAATTGAAGATGGTGCTTGCAGTTTTTATTCTTCTCCTTTGTAAAGCAATGTTTCTGTCTGTTATAACTGTATGGAATATGTAATAAAAAAGTGCTGTCAAATCATTATGCAAAAATGGTGATTTCAAAACACACGTGTTTCATAACTGTGACTTTTTCAGCTAATCAGGCAAGAAACTTTTTCTTAAAATTGTCTCTTGATATGATACTAATATTAACATTCTATATAAATACAAGTAACCAGGACTCCCAATTATGTCTTTTTCAATCTCTAAGTAACCATGGCACAAAAATTTTGCACGCATTATCAAGAAGAAAGACTTCATAATACTGCAGAGTTTTTTTGTTTTGTTTTGTTTTTTTGAGACGGAGTTTTCTGTTTCTCCCAGGCTGGAGTGCAGTGGCGCGATCTCAACTCACTACAACCTCTGCCTCCATGGTTCAAGCAATTCTCTTGCTTCAATCTCCCCAGTAGCTGGGACTACAGGAGCGTGCCACTACACCTGGCTAATTTTCATGTATTTGGTAGAGACAGGGTTTCACCATGTTGGCCAGGCTGGTCTCAAACTCCTGACCTCAGTGATCCACTCACCTCAGTCTCCCAAAGTGCTGGGATTACAAGTATGAGACACCACGCTCAGCCCATAATACTGCTTTATATCATGCCTCATTCCACCACTAGAGTATGAAGCTCTTTCATCAAAAACAGTATCTTGCACATTTACATGCCTTAGCAGAGAGCCAGGCACATATTTGCCATGTAAAATATACTTCTAATCTCCACACTGTCTTCCACAATGATCGAACTAATTTATACTCCCACCAACAGTGTAAAGGTATTCCTATTTCTCGACATCCTCTCCAGCATCTGTCGTTCCCTGATTTTTTTAATGATCGCCATTCTAACTGGCATGAGACGGTATCTCATTGTGGCTTTGATTTGCATTTTTCTAATGACCAGTGATAATGAGCTTTTTTTCATATGTTTATTGGCCGCATAAATGTCTTTTTTTGAGAAGTGTCTGTTCATGTCCTTCACCCATTTTTTGATGGGGTTGTTTGTTTTTTTCTTGTAAATTTGTTTAATTTCCTCTAGATTCTGGATATCAGCCCTTTGTCAGATGGATAGATTGCAAAAATTTTCTCCCATTCTGTAGGATCTAGAGCCAGAAATACCATTTGATGTAGCAATCCCATTACTGGGTATATACTCAGATGATTATAAATCATAGTACTCTAAAGACACACGCACACGTAGGTTTATTGCAGCACTACTCACAATAGCAAAGACTTGGAACCAACCCAAATGCCCATCAATGATAGACTGGGATAAAGAAAATGTGGCGCATGTACACCATGGAATACTATGCAGCCATAAAAAAGAGTTAGTTCATATTGTTTTCAGGGACATAGATAAAGCTAGAATCCACCATTCTCAGCAAACTAACACAGGAACAGAAAGCCAAACACCACATGTTCTCACTCATAAATGGGAGTTGAACAATGAGAACACAAGGACACAGAGAGGGGAACATCACACATGGGGGCCTGTCAGTGGGTGTGGGGCTAGGGGAGGGATAGCATTAGGAGAAATACCTAATGTAGATGATGGGTTGATGGGTGCAGCAAACCACCATGGCACATGTATACCTATGTAACAAACCTGCACGTTCTACACATGTATCCCAGTACTTGAAGTATAATATATATATATTTCTTATTTTATATATATATAATATATATACATAATTGTAAATTAGAGTTACATAGATGAATGTAAAAAAAGTTTTAAATGATTGTAAGAAAACATTTGAGATGGAGAACATTTATATATTCAGAGCCACTATGGTATTCCATGGAACTAATAGGAATAGAGTATATTATATTTATCACAGAAAGTGTCTACACTTAATAGTTATTCTTAGAAATGTTTAAGGTCAAACACTACATTTTTATAGTGTTTAACCTAATCTCACATTTTTAAAAATTATTATGAAATCCCTGCCCAAGTGGCATTTCTCATATCTATTAATCACAGCCCCTGCTATTTAATGACATAGTGTACACCAGGGCTTGGAAGAACTTTGTGAAAATAAAGATAAGACAAAGCAAAATGAATAAATATGCATATAATGAAGCTTAATTTAATTTTCCAACACAGTTACTTTTTAGGTTTTAGTAAATAGATTGGAAATCTTAAGATACTAATGAAAAACTTAGTCTTTTTATTTTCAACATATTTGAATTAAATATAATTTTGCTCATGTTTCATTGTGGATATCTTTTCAAAAATATTTTAATTTAATATTTTTTCTGTTGATCTGATATATTCTCCCTCAGGAAAACAAAACAAAACTTTTCCTATATACATTTCTCCTTTGATAGCCGTGGGAGAATGGGGAACTTGTTCCAGAAACCTCATAGACACCAAAATTCACAGATTCTCAAGTCCCTTGTATAAAATGCCTTAATATTATCATATAACTGAGGTACAATCTAAAGCATCTCTAAACTACTCATAATACCCAATAAAATGCCTACATATTACTTCATGGAGATTCAACATAGTACTTGACATGCAGCAAATTTAGGTTTTGCTTTTTGGAACGTTGTGGATTTTTATTTTTTTCAAATATTTTCAATCTGTGGTTGGTTGAATCCATGGATGTGGAACCCACAGACATGGAAGGCTAACTGTATTTCTTTTATTTAAATACTATTTTGATATTGTACAAGTGCAAAATATCCAATAAAAATACCATAATTCATAAAATATTTTAGAAATGTATCAGTGAGCCTTTTGCCAGACTAACAGCTTTGCCCTAACTGCCCACCCAAATACTGACACTTGTTACACTAAGGAGATAGGCTCTAGTCCTCTAGATTTATAAAAGAGGTGGATTTCAGCTACCTAGTATGTAACTAGGCAGCTGAACCCATGTCCGGCCTCCTCAAACACTGGTTTCTTCTCTAAACTTATAACAGCTTCTAACCCATCAGGACTTTTATTTATAGCCAACTTTTGATCCTTTCCCACTTCTTTTCTCTGTCCCAGACCAAAGGAGATCACAATCTGACTATCTGTGACATTATGTCTAATTCATAAAAGTGGCTAGCCTTTCCAAAAACTAGAAGCAGCCAGTGGAAAAAAAGTCACTTTAAAAAAAATGAACAATATTAAATCTTTTGAAATAGTAATCTTGGTACATAATACAATACTTGAAGGAAAATAAAATGTATGTCTTAATACGTTTTCCTTAATGCCTCAATTACCATAATAAAGGTAGGTTACCTTTTTCCTGTGTATTCCTCCAGAGATATTCTATGTTTAACGAAACATAAATGTTTATTTTCTGTGTATTTAGTGTGTAAAATATATTTTACACAAGTGACCCCAAAGTATTCACACTGTTATGGATCTTACTTTTTCCTCACTATTTTGCCTAACTACATATGGGGAAGTTTGGTAGGCATAGGAGTAGAAGAAGAGTGTTCTGGAATATACATAAGACAGTAAAGTTACCCTTCATTGAAGTAAGAAAACAAGGGTCAGCTTTTTGTTCCTCAATACCGGTCAATCATTGGGAAAGGGAGTAGGTAACCTTCCTGGTGAATCAACTCCAGCCAGCCAAGGACAATGATCAATCCATTATAGAAGAACGGCAGCCATTAATTCAAAGCAACCAAGAATAGAGGCACCCAGTCACACTCACAGCAAATGGGGAATGTGTACTCTGACCCACTAACAGAAAACTAGATGGGGCATTACATTACTAGACGTACGCTTTACTTTAATATTGTATTTGATTATTTTTCTGTGTCTGCTTTCATTCTTAAGTCCTTAAGGATAAATCAAACCACACGTCATGGTAACAGAATCTATAAAACAGACACTAGCCTGCGAGACATTACAAGAGAACTTTGAACAAGGACCTCAAAAAAAAACCAATATAATACACCGTGATCTCATTTATATCTTACACAAAACTTCAAACCTAGCTCAATCTCCCCATCTCTCCTTCAGGGACTGGCTCCACTGATAAGTACAGTTCTGCAAAGCAGAGAATTAGAGACAAGTTCTCAGTCAACACAAAAGGACAAAAAAAAAAATCCCCCTAACACAATGAAGCCTAAAACTACCTCAAAAACCTTGGCAGAAAAAAGCGAAAGAACCTGGAATCTGTAAGTCAGGAAGATAATTCCTAGTGCTGACACAATGAAAAGAAATTGATACAAAATAGGAGTCTGAGTCAGGAAGTAAAATATAGCTCTCAAATTTTAGAGAAACAGGAGAATGCAATGAACATAATGCTTGCTTTTTAAAGTGAGCTGGGACCATGTTCCAAATCAGAGCTGAAAAAAATTTCTGAAAAGGTACATGCTCGGAGGATAGAGAGTAAGTTCAGAGTAAAATGTAGACGGATGAGGCAAGAGATACAGAGACATGTAGCTGGGGATGTGGTTTAGTGTCAGAATTTGAAGTAACTATTGAATGACTACAGTCCTTTTATAGTTAGAGCAAAGAAAACTTTATTTAAAATTAGAAGCTAGAATTGATTATAACAATAATCTCTAAGAGTGTAGGTTTTATTTTTACAGGCTGAAAATTACATTAAAATAATAATATACTGGGCTAATTGAAATATGGTTCACAGAATGAGTTACATCTGGATAATGTGTGTATCCACTTAACAGAATTGTACACATAAAATATTTCTTAAATATTGAGTTAATTTTTGTTTTTGAAACATAAAAGGATTATGTTTTATTGGACATTACTGCTAAGAGCTAAGCTGAAATATGTTTTATAGCACAATGATTATAGTGACCAAGATACTATTTTTTATCTATAATTTTAAGAATAACATTTTCCCTTTTCTGCACTGTTAAACCATTATTTGTAAATTTTAAACATCCATTAATATCATTCTTAACTGAAAAATGTATTCTTCCCTTAGAAATAATTTTAATAAACAGTTGATGAAAAATTTAATCAAATGGAAGTTGAATCATTTGAAGCCAAGTATACCTTAAATCTCATCTTGATCTATAGGCAGAATTTGAAGACTCTGCTCTTGGGGAACTTTATGAGGCTTTCAGGATACTACAGTTTCCTCAGTATGCTTCTGCCTTACTGATTTCCACTTCTTCCTTATCTCCTTAAACCTTGAATGTTTCTGTCTGCAGTCCACCAAGCTTGGATGCACCTCTTCACTTTCTTATGCCATTTAGTCTCTTAATTATCTCATCAAGTCTTGTGACGTTAAATACCATATAGCCAGTTGTGAATCCCAAATTTCTATCTTCTACCTTAACCTTGCTCATGAAAGTTGCATATTTAAATGACCACTCGATGTTTCTTATACATGTCAAATTTACCATTTTCAAAACTGAGCAATGAATCTTGGTCCCAAACTTAGCCGTCCAAAATCTCCTCTTGTTAATTCATGAATGCCTCATGCTTCTGATTGTTCATGCCAAACCTTGGTGACATCTAGAATTCTCTCATTTTCTTGTATCTGACTTCCAATCCTTGGACAATATTTTATTGGATCAACATTCAAAACAGAATTAGGATCTTACCTTTGCTTATTAGTTGCACTACCACCACTTCAACTCACAGTCGCCTCTCACCTGTGATATTACACATGCCTCTTAAAGCCTGCTACAACTTTTTTTTTTATTTTCAATTCCACTGCCAGAGATATCCTGTTAAAAAGTAAGTCAGATTTTACCACTCTGCTCAAAAGCCTCCAAGTTTCTATTGTCATTCAAAATCAAATACAAAACTTTAAAATAGCTTACAAGGCCCTACATTATCTGCAATTCTCACTCCTGGCTTAAGTTTCACAGTCTCTCATAACCTCCTGTTCCCATTACACTGGTTTCTTTGCTGTATTCTGTTGCTGGCTTGGAACATTCACACTCGCTGGTCTCTGTTGCTGAAATTCTCTTATTGCAGGTAACTGCATGAAACACTTGTATTCCTTATGCTTTTAATATTTTTAATTCAAATATTACTTTCTCAGTAGTAAAATTGCCATCTACCAATACTGCCTATCCTTTACTGCTTTATTTTCCTTTGTAGAAAACTGAACATCTAATATGCTACATATTTTTACTACTCATTTTCATCTATTACTCTCTCTGAAATATTAGAGCCACGGAGCCAGGGGAGATTATTTTTTTCTCTTTTCATTGCTATACACTTGCTTCTAGAACATTACATGGAATATATTTACGCATTTGGTAAATATTTATTGAATAAACAAAATTACTTGTCATACCGCACTAGTTCTAAAGGGTTGAATAATTATCCACAATTATATACCATGAACTAAAGAGGTGCTCAAAGTTGTTTACACAAGCATGTCCATCAGGACATTGTTTATAATATTTAAACATTTAAAACAACCTAACTTTTAAGTAGCTAAATGATTATTCATGTTTATGGTGAAGCACAATAAACGCATTGACATCATACTATATTTGTAAATGGCACAAAACACAGGAAAAGTCCTTCAGTTATTCACACACATGTGTATGTGTGTAATTGGATTACGTTCCCCATGCTCTCACTATTTATAAATGCAATGATTTTATGCCTTAATTATACTTTATCATGAACATGAATACATACATGCATATATATAGTTTTATATATAGCATATATGCTATATATGTATATATAGCTTTATATATACATGTATAGCTTTATATATGTATATATAATAGCATATATATGTATATATAAATATTTATTTATATATGTAAATATTTAATATGTATATACGTAATATATGTAAATACATATATAAATGTTTTTATATATATGTATGTGTGTGTATATATATATAACAGCAACAGAGACCAGCAAGTGTGACGTTTCCAAGCCAGCAATAGAATACAGCAAAGAAACCAGTATAATGGGAATAGCTTTATATATATATATATGATAATGTCTTCTAGCTGTACACATGATGCAGCAAATAACATGATTTTATTATTTTCTATTGCTGGGTAGTGTTCCATGGTGTATATATATCATATTTTCTTTATCCAATCCACCATGAATGAACACTTAGGTTGATTCCTAAGTACACCTTCTCTACCTCATCTGCTTCTGCAATTATATAAATTCTAACCCCTATAATAAATGTCCTTTTACATTACATTATTACTTTGTTTTCTTGGATGAATCCCAACTGATAAATGGCTAACAACAATTTTCTACAATGAATCTTTGCATTGTCACATAAATGTCAATGACTAGAAAATCAGAATTATTATAATAAGGGCATCAAATAAATGGATCATGTAATGTTCCATCTTTGTACTTCATTTTTAGGTGGGAAATACAGGGAAAGTGACGGAATTATGTTAAGTTAATGAAAAAAATAAAATTACCACTGGTGATTAAACTGTCAATTACATACTCTTTTCAATTAAAAAAATGCAAATTTGAACTTTCATTATCACTCAAAATGTATTTCCTTTGTAGGCAATTTGTCTTTTATTTCTGGAAGCTTTCGAGATTTTATTTTTACTTTCGATGCTCTAGAGATTAAGTATGGTGTGATAGTGTGAAAGTATGTTTATGTCTCCTACTTTGTATTCAGATCTTTTATTTTCTGTGTTTCCTCATTTCTGAAAAATTATCAAGTATGTTTTCAAGCATTTGCTTTGCTCCATTCTCTCATTTCCTCCTCTGCATTTTCCTTGGATTATTGTTGTGGATTCTCCATCTATCTTTTATCTTAACTGCTATTTCATATTTTAAAGTCACTTAGTTGTGCATTCGGAATCATTTACACGTTTTTAAATTATCTGTTACTCTCTTTACCTAGATGATTTTATGCTGTTTCATATTTATATCAAGGACTATATTTTAAGTTATTTATATCCACCTAAATATCATTTTTAAATTTCTGACTTAATTGATTTGATTATTTCTTTTATATTATCATTTGTCTCTGTAAACTATTCAAAATAGCTATTTTGAATTTACTGTTAGAAATTTCCTCTTCTTAATTGTGGATTTTGCTAGTCAATTTCTTAGTGTTATATTTTTGTCATGCAGTTTGGAGTTTTTATTTTCAAGCTTATTTTGAGTAGGCTTGCAATCTCTTACTCGCTTTTCCTTCCTACTTTCTTTCCTATCTATCTATCTATCTATCTATCCATCTATCTATCTATCTTCTATCATCTATCATCTATCTATCTATCATCTCCATCTCCCCTTCGAATGCTTATCTCTCTCTACTTGTTTTGCAGTTACCTCAATACCTCTATCATCTGCCAATAAAACAAGTTCTTAGATAGATGGTACTGAGCGACTGTAAGATATTGGAATATGGCAGACCTGAAAGCATGTTTGACTTAGGCCCTGGTAGCAAAACTATTTTTTTGCCTCCCTTCTTTCTGCTTTTCTCAGCCTCATTTCATCATGAGTTCGGGTTACATCTCATCACTGGCTTCTCAGTCTTTAAACCTGGCTTTGGAATTCAGTTTCAATTTAAGTTATTTTGGCACATCCACCTAACAGCTCACTTCATGATTTTTGAACCCCTCAAACATGTGGCCTCACCCATGGTTGTCGTGTTGTGAATCCATTTTGTTTCTGATGAATAAGGATGTTTTATCCAAGATATCCAGTAACTTTTAGGCTATCTGTGTACATACAGTAAGAGGATTTTTTGAATTGAGAACTCACTGTGCATTATTGATCCCTGAGTCCACATTCGGTCTTCAGAAGACATCTTTCAGTTAGTTAGATATTGTATACTGGGATAACTGAAGTTCAGAAATCCTATGTCACCAGGTAATAAGTGGGGGATCTTCAATTTGAACTTGGCTAACTCAATTCTTTTTACGGTACCAAATTTATCTTCTTAAAAACAAAACAAATACATTTTTATTCCTTCTTTCAGAAATAAAACCACAGGGTGCTATTTTGTGTCAGAATTGAAACATTTTATCAAATGTCTCTTTTAAGGTTTCAGTTATCATATGGTCACCTACTAAATTCTGGGCACATCATGAAAGTCCTACTGAAAATAAGTTCACTTTCATATTTAGTCTCAAGTGCTGTCTGACAAAAGTACAAACCATGGAGAATGTACAGCGAAATTTGATCCAAATTTTAACGCCAAAAGCACACAGCAATTTACAAACCTATGAAACATTGGAATTTTTAAAATATTTTGTTTTATCTTAACAAAAATATTGAGATGCTGGAAAGATAACAAATAGGTAAAAATATTTTAAAATAAAAGTATAGTCATAAATTTCTTTTCCCATATAACAATGTAAACATTTCATTTTTAATTAACTTGGAAACAACTTTTTAGCACATTATTGTGCAACCTAGTTCTCTTAACTCTTTATTATTTTATATCTTCACATATATACACATGCAGCTAATATTGTGAAGTATTTGATATGACTCATGCATAAACATTTCTTCTCTAGAAAAGAAAAACAATTCTACAACCACAGGAAAGAGAAAACAGTATATTTGTTGATGGAAAGAGGGGTCCCAATCCAAGCTTCAGTAGAGGGTTCTTGGATCTCATGTAGGAAGGAATTCAGAGTGAGTTACAGAGTCCAGTGAGAAGAGATAGTTTATCAAAAGCTACTAGATACAGAATAGGGTGTTCTCAGAAAGCAAGAGGAAGAACATGTTATCTGTGTTTTAAACTCTTCTCATATAGGAGTCTTATCAATGTAAAAGCTAAGCTATGTCTACATGTTTGTGGGCTGTCTGACAAAATTTAGTACTTTGTTGATCTGAAGAAATTTATCTGTAGCATTGTCATATATAAGTACATCAAAGCATAATTATAATTATCTTGAAAGCATATATTGTTGTGGGTATTGGGATTTCTTGACTTTCTGTTGTCACTGGAGTGTGTCCTTGCAGGTATCTTTAAGCTGTTTCCTCAGCCATAAACATCTATGACCATGAGTCTTGACTGGCAAGGAATGTGCTTTGCTAGTTTTAAGATGGAGTTGATTTTAAACTGATGTCCCCCTAACTCTCATATCCTCCTGTTTTCTGTTTTCCTAACGCCCGTATCGTATTTTTCCCTCAATACTCTTCTTATTAAACAGTACTGTGTTCTCAAAGATTAGTTATATATTTAAAATAAATATGGCTTCCTGCAATAAAATTTGTAAGTGAAAATACATTTCATATATGTTATGTGTGTGTACAGAACATCTTGCAAGATTTGTTTTTCAAAACTGTTTTACTCTGCTTTACAGTAACTTTTGAAAATGTAGGAGGCCTGGAAACATTATTGATTTTCCCAAACGTCTAATGTATTCAGTATTACTTGTAGAAATAGAAGCTATAAAAATAAGCAGCAAAAAAGCTTTTTTAATGAGGTACTCTTTCCTAGTCGTTTTCCTCCCAGGACACTAAACATTGAGCAGTGATTTTTCTCATCACGTAAATACTTTATATAGAATAAATTTCCTGTCATCTCTGTCTTCTTTTATTAATAAAGATTGTATATTATCTTTGTATTGCATATTTATGGGTTCTCAATAAATATTAGGCTAATAGCTGTTACTATGATGACGGTATAAATATTAATATCCTAAAAATTCTGAAAGGGAACTCATTTCCTTGACTTAATTTTATTTATAATTATTTTAATTCATGTTTTACATGTACAAATATATCTATATATAGAGAGAGATATATTTTTCTTTTTAGTGCTATCTCGGCTCACTGCAACCTGTGACTGTTCAAGAGATTCTCCTGCCTCAGCCTCCTGAGTAGCTGGGCTTACAGGCATGTGCCACCATGCCCAGCTAATTTTTGGATTTTTAATAGAGACAGGGTTTCACCATGTTGGCCAGGATCATCTCAATCTCCTGACCTTGTGATCCGCTTGCCTCAGCCTCCCAAAGTGCTGGGTTTACAGGTGTGAGACACTGCACCCAGCCTACACGTGCAAATATATTTTAAAATAACTTTGTTCTTATCAATTCAGAAATTTCAACTCAGAAAAAAACAAACTCAAAATGGTTTAACAGTAAGTTTATACCTCCCGTGGCACATTAATTTGTTGACTCAGTGATATAATACTTGGTCCAGATTCTTTCCATTTCTCTGTGCTGCCATCTATAGTGTGTCAACTTTGATCCTTATAATAATTGCCCTATAGACAAGATAGCTGTGGCAGTTCCAGACACTGACACACACACACTTTTTTCTGCAATGACCTTTTCTTCATATATCCCCATTACTCTCCACCCCAAGCATTCCTCCCTTCACATAGTTTTGGCTAAAACTAGGTCACTTATCCATCCCAATGCCCACCCCTCACAGAAGGAATGTGTGACCTGAAATTTTCAGGATCAAATACTGAGTCTGAGGGATGGACACTTAAAAATCACGCCTCTCTTCACATAAAAGATGAGAAGGAAGGGTTGTGGTATAAATCGCTGATAGTATTAAACCTGGGATGCCCACTGACTTTTCCAGACTTCAAGTATCGTCATTATTATTATTATTATTATTAAAAACAAGTCTTTTCATTAGTCTCAACCAACGCTCTAGAGAAACTACAGGCCTTTGAGAAACACAATTTTATAGCCACTGGAATAAATAGCCCTTGAGGTCAATTTTAGCTACGGATCTTAAAATAACGGAAAGGAAAAAGTAGTAAGAGGGGCCAGAGATCAGATCATAAAAGTTAGAGAGCGGCATGAGTTTCCTGTGGCTACTATAACAAATTGCCACAAACTTTGTAGCTTCAAACAAGAGAAATCTCTTTTTCCACAGTTCTGGAAACCGGAAGCCAGAAAACAGTTTGTGTTTGTTTGTTTGTTTGTGAGACAGAGTCTCACTCTGTCACCCAGGCTGGAGAGCAGTGGCATAATCACGGCTCACCACAGCCTTGACCTCCCAGGAACAAGGGATCTTACTGCCTTGCCCTCTTGAGTAGCTGCTACTACAGGTATGTGCCACCATGCTTGGCTAATTTTTTTTCTTTATTTTATTATTTTTTTTATAGTGACAGGGTCCCACTATATTGCCCAGGCTGGTCTTGAACCTCTGGGCTCAAATGATCCTTCTGCCCTGGCCTTCCAAAATGCTGGAATTACAGATGTGAGCCACCTGAGCTGAAATCAAGTCAGCAGGGACAAGTTTTCTTCCCATGCTATTAAACAAACAAAGAAACAAACTCTTCCTTGCCTCTTTCAGCTTCTGGTGGCTGCTAACATTCCTTGGCTCGTGCCCCCTGCCCCACCTCAATCAAATTTCTCTTCTGAGTCACATGCCTTCTCCTCTTCTGTAGGTGTTCATCTTCTTCTGCCTCTTTCTTATAAGGTTACTTGTGATTACAGTTAAGACCCATGCAGATAATCCAAGATTATCTCTCCATGTCAAGATCCTTAACTATCACATCTGCAAAGACCCCTTTTACTTTTAAGGTAACATTTACAGGTTCTAGGGATTAAGACCTAGTATCTTCAGGTGGCCCATATTCACCCTACTACCAGGACATGGAGTAGGACTCAAAGAGCCATGGAAACATATATAAAAAGGATAAAACCATAGACAAGTTAAGTTTAGCAGAGTTTCATTAAGATAAAAAGTGATTCACAAATCGAGCAGCCCTCAGAACTGGAGTTCCAAGAACTCTAGGGTTGTGACACAGTCCGACAACATTTATGAGCAGAAAAGAGAAGTGACATATAGAGACAGCTTACCTGGTCATAGCTCAGCATTTTGCCTTATTTGAATCAGCTGGCTGCCTATGAGTGACTCTAAGGCTGGGACTTTTCTTAGGAAAGTATTCCCCTAAATTAGGCTTTCACTTAGTTTACATACTAAACACGGTTGTGGTTTGTTACATAAAGACTCAAATGTGGAGGCATGCTTGGGACAAAACGTAATTCAAATTAACACATGTAATTATAAAATTATTTCTTGGATGCAAGAAAGAAAAACAAATGGAGATTAAACAATTCCAAGACTTCACTATTCGTTGATAGCTCTTGAATCTTACAGAAATACATTTAGAGTAAAGGAACCTTCATTAACAAGGCTGCCAATCAATTGATGCTACTTCTTCAGATCAATTCTCAATCCTGTGCTATTAGATTTTAATGGAGACAATTGGATAGAAAAGAATATCACTAAATGAAGTTTTCTTGTGTTACAAGAAATAAAATACCTAATTTATTTTATTTTACATTTATAAAAACGTCTTTAATGTCATGCACATTGAATAAGTATGTATAAGTATAAATAGAAATAGATATAAAATAATAGGAAAATTTAAATCAAAACACAACTTTGGTTTTGCCTCCTACAGTTCTTTCAAACATATTTAATGCTATAATCTGCCCTGCCCCTGGGTGTACACGATTACAGGACAATTACTTCCCTGATATAATTTGCAAATATTAAAAAGCCCCTTTAATAACAAAAAAATATGCCTCAAGATAGTAGTTAGCATATCCAATTGCATGTAGGTTTACACCTCGATGTTATGAATTGGTTTAGAATTAACTATTCTCTATTCTTATCCGGCCTCTTTAGCTTGGCACATCTGAAGTGGGAAAGGGATTGGGGCAGATTTGCTTTCTTGTGCTCCTCTTTCCCTAGCCAGTAATCCTGAACTCACTTTTGTTGTTTTACTTTCAGCCAGGCTATGAGGGTATGGGGAGTAAAAATAGCTGAACAAGAGGACAGTACCTTTTTGGCTAGGTAGCCTAGAATGCTCCAGGTTTAATGGTTGGTGAAAGCTGGGGTTCCTAATGAGTCTGGCTAGGATTATGCTAATTGTTGTAATTCTTTAGGGATTCTTGCCTGAAACCCCTCCCCAGCAGCCTCCTTAGGGGAATGCCTGCCTTTTTATTCAAATGCGTAACTTCTTTCTCCTTTGTCATTCACTGCATGTTTGGGGCAATACATCCATTCTCTTTGGCTAAGGTTGACTCACCCTAACAGAAATTCCCATTCAAAAGGGTTCACAGAAACCCCACAATGGGCAAAAGATCCACTGGAAACATTCACCAATCCAACAAACTCTGGATGTTCTCTGGTCTCTTTTCTAAGGCACTGGGCCCTGTGGCATTGTGTTTCCACCCCAGAATTCTTGAAGGAATGGGTTAAGGTGATACAATTCAGACCCACATCCACAATTCCACTGTAACTTTTTAAGATGTGGCTCAGGAATGAGTCCTTGTACTATACTGCAACAAATATATTTACATATTCTAAATATTTCCAAGCCCTGATCAGTAAGGTAATGGGCTTATAGAATTATTTAACAAAATCTCCCCTTGTCAAATTTTCATCTGTTTTATATTCTTGAGGGAGGTACTATAACTTAGGAGTGGTGTGACATTTTCTCTAAAAAGTTCCGTATGCAGATTGGTCTCACTATCATTTTGGTATCTAATTGTGTCTCACTGACGTTTCAATAGACACTGAGGAAGAATAAGTCCCTTTTAATGTCCTGTGATAGAGATTTAAAATACAGGAAACTGGCATATTTTTGCATGTAATGGAAATGGTTGGAAGTGCTATATTTTAATGGATTGTATAATGCAAATTGAAAAAAAAAGACTTCTTCAGATCTTATATTTTACTTTTATAAAGAAAGAATATCATATTCAGATTAAACAGACAGGCGTCATCACATTAGAGTTACTCCACAGAGAGGAAATTAAAGCCTCCGCATTTCAAGTAAAAGGCACATTACAGCTTTTCAAACACCTAATTTCTCTCAGTGGTGTGGGAGATATAATGACAGGTAGCACTTCTGTGACTTAAGTGACTCTTATATATCATCTTGTTTTAAACAGCATAAACTGCTTTGCAGTTTTTAATTTTGCAATAGTCACAGAAGTGTAAGAAGAATCATGTACATAAAATCATCATACTTTTCTATTTTTATTTTTTATCTTCCAAAGCAATGACAATTTGTGACTTTAATATTATAGGGCTACATTTAATAGTTTTTATATTCTTTATAATTATTCTCTGGTTAGGTAAAAATATCTAAAAATATTTAAGTATTTTGTATGGGAATTTATAACATTGGACTGTATAAAATAAACAGAATGTGACTTGCCTACTTAAAAAAAGACGAAAGAAAGACAATAAATGTGTAAGAAAAAATAGTACCAGCTAATAAAAATTAGTGACTTTATTATTTGATGATGAAATTGCCAAAGCAATTGCAATGAAAGCAAAAATTGACAAATGGGATCTAATTGAACTAAAGAGCTTCTGCACAGCAAAAGAAACTGTAATCAGAGTGAACAGACAACCTACAGAGTGGGAGATAATTTTAGCAATCTATCCATCTGATAAAGATCTAATGTCCAGAATCTACAGGGAACTCAAAAAAATTTACAAGAAAAAAAAAAACATTAAAAAGTGGCAAAAGTCATGAACCGACACTTCTCAAAAGAAGACATTCATGCAGCCAACAAATATAGGAAAAAAACCTCAACATCACTGATAATTAGAGAAATGCAAATCAAAACCACAATGACATACCATCTCACACCAGTCAGAATGGTGATTATTAGAAAGTCAAGAAACAACAGATGCTGGCAAGGTTGCAGAGAAACGGGAAAGCTTTTACAATGTTGGTGAGAATATAAATTAGTTCAACCATTGTGGAAGACGGTGTGGCAATTTCTGGTATTTCTAGAACCAGAAATACCATTTAACCCAGCAATTCCATTACTGGGTATATGCTCAAAGAAATATAAATCATTCTATTACCAAGATAGATGCATGCATATGTTCACTGCAGCACTAGTCACAATAGCAAAGACATGGAATCAACCCAAATGCCCACCAAGGATAGACTGGATAAAGCAAATGTGGTACATATACACCATGGAATACTATGTAGCCATAAAAGGAAATGAGATCATGCCTTTTGCAGAGACATGGATGAAGCTAGAAGCCACTATCCTCAGCAAACTAATGCAGGAACAGAAAACCAAACACTGCGTGTTCTCACTTATAAGTGGGAGCTGAACAAGGAGAACACATGGAGACAGGGAGGGGACCAACACACAATGGGGCCTGTCGGGGGTTTGGATGGAAGGAGGAAGAGTGTTAGGAAAAATAGCTAATGCCTGCTGGGCTTAAAACCTAGGTGATTGGTTGATAGGTACAGCAAACCATCACGGCACACTATTACCTATGTAACAAACCTGCACATCCTGCATATGTATCCCAGAACTAAAAATAAAAATTAAAAGAAAAAATAGTGACTTTATTATTTTCAACATTCATGTTACTTCTGATATAGGAGACTCTCTAATATTGTAGACTTAAAAAATGTAATTTGTCTATGATACCATCGGATACAATCTGAAAATATAAGATAATGTCTCTAATAAAAATAACCAATTTTAATAATTGAATGATAGTGACAATACATTTGCATAGTATGTTTTTCTCATTCTATAGATTTTACTGTCATTAAATTTAGAGGTCTTGATTTTTAGAGTAATTTAATTTCTATGACAACTAACCACTTTTTTCTAATTTTTGTTTTGGGAATGAAGTAATTATGATCAATTTCTTCATTTTGGATGTTCAAATATTTTATATTTTCTGCTGCAAATTCTTTTCTCAATTTTTAAAATTCAATACAAATACGGACATATCAAAATGTATCAAATACTGCACACTAATTCTGGTATAGCGACATCAATATATACAAGGTTGTACCACATAAAGTGCCATTTTTGTAGGTCAAATAAAATAAAATATTAGTAATGTCAAATGGTTCAATCTAATATAAAACTGTGTAGTATAATGTTTGCCTCTATTCAATTTTATTCGATTAATATTTACTATGCATTTTCTTTCTAGAAAGCATTGTACTACAAATTGTGGAGTAAAGCTAAGTTTCTAATTCATATAGTACAAGGTAACAGATAAATGACTAACAATTCAAGGCAGAATGAAGTGCTACAGAGAAGCGTAATTAACCAGGTGTGAAATACCCAATTAAAGGGATGTCTTTAATTGTGGCTGCGAGAAGACTGAAGAATTAATAATGGTTATCAAGTGAAATAATATTTGAAAGTAGGAAGGAATGAAAAGTATTTCCCAAGGTGAAAATGAAAGAAGTGAATTTTAGACTGAGTAGATAACATAAGCAAAGGAGTTTTGAAAGTGTTTGGACAATAAAACGGAGGGAGGTCAGAAAGTAATTAGGGACCACACTAGACTAGGATTCTAAATAAAAAGGAAAGAGAATAATGCAAAGTCTTTCGAAGAGAAATATTGTAATAATTAGGACTCAAGACAAGTATTCTGTCTTCTGCTTTAGATTCACACAATTTTGAAGTTAGTGGTGACCACGTGAGCTGCTTAGAGCAACAGCTGGCAAGTGAAAAAGGATAACTGATGCTTTCCAATAGAGATTTTAAGAATATGAGTGCAATTTTCAATGAATATATTTCTATATCATGGTGAATACATAAAGCATTTGTTAAGATGCAGCTTCACTCAGCAAAAGACAGTTTTGGCACACAAACCAATGGATTATACTATTACTGTGTCATGAACTACCTTATCCTGACAGATAAAGGAAATGACATACTATATGTCAATCGATTTTAGGAAGATATTTTTGATAACTAAGGATTTAATTGAAGATTCAAAGAAATATTTATTAGCCTAGTCCATTTTTAATTACACAAGGGAAAAAATCAAAATGCCTAATATGATCTTTATTAAATAAATTATGAATATGTATACCTTAATATTTAGCCACCAAAGTGATTTTTACTTTGACCTTACAGATATAGATATACATTGACTATATGAACATGTACACATCATAAATGACTATTCTGATTAAATATGCTTCAAGGTTCTGGCAATCTGTACGTTTGGATAAAGAGAAAGCTAGGGAAGGGGTGAGAACGAAGTTTGTTAAATTGCTATAGTAGGTCTTGTTGAGGACTGAATGTTGTATCCCTCCAAAACACATGCTGAAATCCTAACTTCCAATATGATGTTATTAGAAGGTGGAACCTTTGGGAGGTAATTAAGTCATGAGAGTGGAGCCCTGATTAATGAGATTAATGCTCTTATAAAAGATCCTCTGGAAGTCTTTGTCATCCGTTCTACTGTGTGAGGACAGAACAAGAAGATGACCATTTATGAACCAGCAAGCAGACCCTCACCAGACACTGAGTCTGCCAGCAACTTACTGTTGGACTTCCCAGCCCACAAAACTGCGAGAAATAAAATTGCTGTTGTTTGTAAACCACTTAGTCTACGGTATTCTGTCACAGCAGTCCAAAGAGACTAAGGCAGTTCTTTTCATTTTTCTTCTCACGGGTCATGATACTTCAGAGTAAAAATTAATCATATTTCCTTTGAGTCTGATTGATTGTATCATTTGTGATGAATATTTCTTGTCACCGTTAAACCCTTCCCTCACTGTGTTTCTTAACTGAACATTTATCCAGGAATTTATAACTACCTCGTTAAGACATAATCAAGTCATTGATCTACTTTGTCTTCCCTTGCACCTAGTAAACTTCACAGTTTTAAGTAGCCTCAACCTTTAAGAAGGATTTTTTCTCCTCTTCCAGCTCCTGATGCACTGAGAGGAAAGAGGTGGATTCAGTTTTGGTATTCTCTGGCTGTCCTGGGGTGTTGACAAGATAAACTTTGATACTATGAACAAAATTTAGACAAGATATTGTGTTGAGGAAATCACTCAGGCCTGTGGCTGGTTTTAAAGAATGAACCTAAAAATTATTCATATCTCTTTACCTCAATATTTGATTGATTTTCTTTCTGAAAAGATCTGGTGTAAATGAGAAATATAAACTCATCTCTTGTCACAGTGTGAGTTTGTATCTCAAAACTGATAATACTTACTTTCCTAAACCAAAAAATTATTTTTCTTTCTCTGAATTCTTATATGAATGAACATGTTTGATATCTTAAGTCAAAATGAAGATACTGAGAAAGATTAGTAGAAATGATTACACTACACTGGTGGATTTTTCTACTTCTGCTTTTAGTGGCATATAATTCCATTTCATCTTTTATTTCTTCATAGAGTTATAGTTAATGCAATTATTAAAACATATGTATCTCAATACACCATTTAGTATTACTATTGTTCCCGTTTGTGTTATTTAGAAGAAAATATTGCTCTCCTTTCGAACTGAGGTAGGTTTTTGTTTGTTTTTTTGTCTATACGTTAGTTTAATTTTAACATTACCTTTCTAGTGACATGATATTTATACTCTTTACTATTATTATAATTGTTATATTAGAGATTATACTATGCACACAACTCATTAAAATCTAATATAAATTTTTATTTTTATATTTTCCTAAACAACACTAGGGCATTAGAACCTTTTAACTTACTTTAACCCTTTCCCCAACTTATGTGCCATTTTTGCTATATATGTGAATTCTCCATATATTTTAACACCCAAGCCAATACTGATATTTTTCTAAGCCATTTTTATGTATAATTTATCTGTGCATTTATCAAATGCTCTTGTTTATTATCATCTCATCATTTTACTTAGACCTGCAGAATGCCAGTTAGTATGTTTTTTATGTGGATTTCTGGTGTTAATTATCTGTTTTATTTCACCTGAAAATACATTACTTTTACATTTAAGTTATAGATATTGTTTATAAAATTAGATCATCACATAATGTTTAAGCATGAAAAATCCATTCCATTGTCTTCTGGTTCCATTATCCAGCTGAATAATGATCTTAATGTTGTTGCTTCCTTAAATAGTGATCTGTCTTTTTTCTCTAGATGTTTTTAAGAATATATTATTGTCTTCAGTTTGACATAGTTTTCATTAAAATGTGGCTTTAAATAGCATTTTCTTCATTTTCCCCTGTTTTTCTTGTTCAGATCCAAGTGCAATTATGTTAAACAATCCCTCTGTCCTCATCTCTTACCTCTTTGGTATTTTACACTATTTTGTCTCTTCATACCCCATTTGAATATTTTCTACAGATCTTCCTGTTCATCAAAGATTATATGATGCACATGTATAAAAACCTAAAAGAATCTACACTGATAATAGAATTTATAGGTGAATAAGTCAATGTGATGATAAAATGTCAATTTGTAAAACTCATTTTATTTGTGATTACTAATAGCAAAATAAGAAAAGATAAAAATTTTAGATTGTCAAGCAAAATAGCATCAAAATCATCAAATATATAGAAAAACATCCAAAATAAGATGTGCAAGATCTCTATGCTGCAAACTAGGAAACAGTTATAAGTTTAGAACTAAACTTATAGATACACCTTTTTATATGCTAGAATTTTCTGTTTCCTGATCTGGGTGATGGTTACACATATGTGAAAATTTTATATAGCTACTTATTTTTTATCTTCATATTTTTTTGATCTATATTGTACTTCATTGAAAAATTTATTAGAAAAACTAAACAGAGCTTTTACCATAGAAGACCCTATGAGCAAACAATTCTCAGGGAGATAAAAAAGAATTAAAACTGCTGCTATAGACACAGACAGTTATGATTAAAAGTATAGATGTATATTAATTCTACATGTAAAAATGAAATGGTTAACGTTAAAGGAATTAGTTGCCAGATCTTCAATTTGCATGAATTCCCTTTCCTAAAACTGATCTGCCAAACATGTCTTCAGTCAAGAAATTGTAAAGTTTCTCCTTTTAGTTTTTCATCTAAAAATAATAACATTTGCACTCATTTTTGAATTTTAGTATCATGTCTTAAAGTGTCAAATCTTCCAAAAGAGCAAAGAACAAAAACAATTTAAAATATCAGTACTGATAAAATGTTGTTTGATCAAGACACCATATACCAACTATCACTTCTTGCCTTTCCCTTTTACAGTGATATTTCTGTCCTTGAAAGTAATGTATTTTACCCTATATTAATATGTCCTGAACTCAATATTTTGTTGAGTAGGGAAATAGTGATGACAATTTTAGTTTAATAACCTAATCTTTCCATATATCGTCATTGACTAAGTATGCATTGCTTCTATTGAAGCATCCTGAGCGACCAAAAGAGCATCGGAAAGAAATGTGGAAGGCTATGGCAGTGATTATACTCACATGAAATCCTATAGCAAAACCTCATGCCTTGCTGTCTGTCAGTAGGTGTTTATCTATTTATCGATCTACCTATCATCTAATAAACAGAATATTAAACTTTGTAACAAACATACATGCTGGAAAATATAGACTTGCTATAAACTTGAGTATTCACATTTTTTCCATTTCTGGAAATGAAAATCATCTTGGTTAACATTCTTATACATGAACCAATTGTTTCTCAGTTGAATATTTATTTGTAAGATATCCAAAAATACAATCGATGACATAATAACCACAACTTTATAAAACAATATTTTAGTAATTACTAGCTCCTCTTTCTCAGAGGTCTGTATGCTGTTACAACTCTGTCTTAAGCATAGACATGGAATAAAATTACTATTCCAGCTATATATTATGATTCTGAAGTGTCCATCTCTATTTCTCTTACTTTTAAATAACACCTTAAAATGTAATGCAAAATTAAAATTTTACCTAAATATTAAGTTTTTTTATTACATCAGCTTTTAAAAAGTAATAAAATTAACAATTTCCAATTGTTTACCCAAACTTCACCTAATTATAGTTTCATCAATTAAAATTCCCCCTAAAACAAAGTTTCTCAACTTTTGTATTAAGGAAAATAAGGGTCTTATGTTTTCTTTTCTTATAGGGTCTGTCCTGCACATTGTATAATACTTAGCAACCCCATGGCCTCTACTTTCTACATGCCAATAGCAATTCTTCCTTACCATGTCTGTTTCTCCCACTTGTGACAACCAAAATGTTTCCAGTGTGACAAAAATCTTCCCTTTTTTGAGAATGACCACTCTAAGTTGAAAATTGACAAGTAGAATATTTAGTATTTTTTTAAATGTTAGTAAAGCTTTTTTCGTAGTTCCTCCAAATTGAGAAATTTGGCGTAGTTCCTCCAAATTTAGTTTCTGTGTACCAAATCCCTCCTGTAAGACAGTTGGTTTTAAATTAGTTGTGTTAGCATAATGGAAAGCAAGATCTAATCAATTTACTAGTCAAATGACCATTGACAGTAATTTTTTACGATCATTATTGATCCATAGCCTGTAACTATAAAGGCCTCTACATTCAAAGAATGAGTGAAATTTTCCCCAGTTCCATCTATTTATGTACACATGTAAATTTTATTTTTGTTTTTATTTATAAATATAAAAATATGCTTAAAATTGTTAAGGGAGAATAATTAAATGACAGTAATTGGTTATTTTCACCTAGGAATAAGTAATTTATTTTATTCTAATATATGTCAAGTAAAAAAATGGCCCCATAAAGTTTATTAGATACATTTCTAATAAAATGATTCTTTTAAGTATTACTATGCATTAATATTGAACATGTTTATTATGAACAACTTTGCTCTTGGAATCATTATAAAAGAATTTATTTTGGAAGAATTATTTGAATACTTGGCATTATATGACAGAAAACAATAAAAATACATTTAAATGTATATAATCGTTTGTCTCATGTTGTATAATAGTGGAATCAATAAGCCTTGCAAGAATAAATATACATTATTTTAAGATAAAATTCTGTAAGCTAAAGAGAAAGAAACTAAGAGCTTAACAGAAAATAAGAAATTATATGAACTTTCTGGCTGTTATAAAAGTACATGAAAAAAATTAGTTGAAGGATTGTGGATATTGTAGGGAAACTCAATTTAATGCAAACTTACTAGGTAATACTGAGGATGTGACTACATATCATACATGCACTGTCAGTGGCAATTGAAAGAAGTTCTAAAAGAGAATTATGAAGAACAAAACATCAGAGCAAGCCTTACAAAGAATTATGATGTAGTAGAACATCACAGTAAGTCTGATAATAAATTATGAAAAATGGGACAACAGAGTAAGTTCCTTGTAACTAACAATGCAAATAAATTGCTGGGCAAGATGGCTGATTAGATGCAGCCAGGTGGACCAGCTGCCACTGAGGGACTGAGACGACTGGTGCACTCCCAACAGATCTTCAGAGGAAAGGCACTGAGAATGGACGGAAGGAAAACACAGAAGCTGGGCTGAAAGGAGAGGAAACCTGGAAACGCTGCATGGGGCTATCACGTATCGAGACTCTTTTCGATTACCAGGGACAGTTTAGCTGGCAGGGAGAGCTGCTTAGAGAAGTGATAAGGTGATAAGGACAGCATGCCAGCTGTTGCAGAGCCCAGAGGGTTTGGTACAGGAGCATCTGTTGTGGAACATAGCCAGAGACACTTATCACCCTAGGTTTAACTTGTTCCTATAGAAGGCTATAGTCCTAGGGGAATTGTCAGACCTGAATTCTGCAAGGCGATCTTGGTCATTAGTGGGGATTCGTCCAACCTGACCACCTCTAGGTACGCGGACCTCTCCCAGGGCCCCATCCTGGCTGTGCCTTCTTGCGCAAGAACTCTCAGGTGTTCTTGAAGGCCCACATCATAGCTCCCGCACTGGCTGACTGCACCTGATCAGCAGAGAGCTCCAGTGGGATATCCCTGATTGCCACACGCCAGCCTACCTGCTCCCTCCCCCAACTGCAGCTTCCCCAGACTCATGGCCACCCCCAAAATTGCTTTGCCAGCCTGTGTATGCATTGCCTTCCCTGCCTTGCCAGCATGCATGTATGCATGTATGCCTGCACCCTGCCCTGCCGTTGTTGCTGTCAGAAGTTCATGCTGTCCCCTCTCCTGCTGAATTGCAATTGCAGTGGGAGCCTTGAAGGACACAGAGCTGGCCAGTCCTGGACCCACCAACATCTCACCCATGCACAAACACTGCTGTTAGAGTGAAACTAGGAACAGAGAAGAGCAGATTCCAGCATGCTGCCACTGCCACTACTACTGGCCCATACAAACAATGACAGATTCCACTGCCACTGCACTATGAAACTCTTTGTGTGGTACCACCCTTTGGAGTGCTAAGACCATAGGTTCAAGAGTAGCTCCCCTCCCAACCCTCAGTGCAGTGGCTTCCTAACCTCGAGAAGCCAGAGAACAAAGTAAGGCCCTGATACAATTTCACCAGAGTTGGAACAGATAGTTCAGGAGTTGGGTGCTGAGCCTTGATCCCCTAAAGTCTTCTGGAAACAAAGCCAGTTGATTGGACTCAACTTATGCCCCAAATCCTCAGGGTCATCAAATAGGATAAAAGAAAAAAAAAGTAATCCAAAGAACAGCAACTTGAAAGATTGAAGGAACAGAAGCCCATAAAGATGAGAAAGAACCAGCACAAGAACTCTGACAACTCAAAAAGCCAGAGTGCCTTGTTTCTCCCAAATGACCATACTAGCTTTCCAACAAGAGGTCCAAACCAGGTTGAGATGGCTAAAGTGACAGAAATAGGTTTAGAATATGGATAGAAATGAAGATCATTGAGATGCAGGAGTGAATTGAAATCCAATTCAAGAAAGTGAAGAATCACAGTAAAATGATACAGGAGTGGACAGACAAACTAGCCAGTATAAAATAGAATGTAATCAACCTGATGGAGCTGAAAAAAACCACAAAAATTTCATAATGCAGTTACAAGTATTAATAGTACAATAGACCAAGTGGAGGAAAGAATATCAGAACCTGAGGACGGGTTTCTAAAATAAAACAGGTAGACAAGAATAGGAACAGAAGAATGAAGACGAACAAACAAAATCTCTGAGAAACATGAGATTATGTAAAGAGACCAAATTTAAGAACTCACTGGTATTTGTGAAAGAGTTGGGGTGAATGGAACCAACCTGGATAGCAAATTTCAAAGTAGCATTCCCTCACCTACCTAGAGAGGCCAACATTCAAATTCAGGAAGTGCAGACAACCCCAGTAAGATACTTCACAAGAAGTTCATGCCCAAGACACATAATCATCAGATTCTCCAAGGTTGAAATGAAAGAAAAAATGTTAAAGGCAGCTAGAGAAAAAGGTCAGGTCATGTACAAAGGGAAGCTCATCATCCTAACAGTAAATGTCTCAGCAGAAACCCCTACAAGCCAGAAAAGACTGGGGACCAATATCCAGTGTACTTAAAAAAAAACAAAAACAAATTCCAGTCAAAAATTTAATATCTGGCCCAATAAGCTCATAAGTGAAGAAGAAATGAGATCCCCTTCTGAAAATCAAATGCTGAGGGAACTTGTTACCACCAGACCTGCCTTATAAGAGCTCCTGAAGGAATCACTAAACATGGAAAGGAAAGACCATTACCAGCCACTACAAAAACACAATGAAGTACACAGATCAGTGACACTGTAAAGCAACCACACAAACAAGTCTGCGTAATAACCAGCTAATGTCATGATGGCAGGATCAAATCCACACATATCAATGCTAACTTCATATATAAACCTTATATGCCCCAATTAAAAGACATGGAGTCGCAAGCTGGATAAAGAACCAAGACCCAATGCCATGCTGTCTTCAGGAGACCAGTCTCATTTGCAATGACATCCATCAGCTCAAAATAAAAGAATGAAGAAAAATCTACCAAGCAAATGAAAAACAGAAGAAAGCAGAGGTTGCAATTCTAATTTCAGACTAAACCAACAAAAATTTAAAAAGACAAAAAAGGGCATTACATAACAATAAAGAGTTCAATTAAATAAGAAGATTTAACTGCTAAATATGTATGCACCTGACACAGGAGCACTCAGATTCATAAACCAAGTTCTTAACGATCTTCAAAGAGACTTAGATTCCCACAGAATCATAGTAGGAGACTTTAACACCCCGCTGACAGTACTAGATAGATCGTAGAGGCAGAAAATCAACACAAATACTTAGAATCTGAACTCAACACTAGCTCAAATGAATCTGATTGATAGATATCTACAAATTTCTCCACTCAAAAACATCATTATATACATTCATCTCCTCACCACATGGCACATATTCTAAAATCGATCACACAGTTGGAAGTAAAACACTCCTCTCAGCACATGCAAAAGAAATGAAATCATAACAATCTCTCAAACCACAGCACAATCAAATTAGAAACCAAGACAAAGAAATTCACTCAAAACCATACAATTACAAGGATTACATAAAAATATAAAGACCTGCTCCTGTTGACTTTTGGGTAAATAATGAAATTAAGGCAGAAATCAATAAGTTATTTGAAAATAAAGAGAATAAAAATACAACATACCAGAATATCTGGGACACAGTTATGGCAGTGTTAAGAGGGAAATTTATAGCACTAAACATCTGCATCAAAAAAGTATAATGATCTCAATTTAACAACTTAACATCACAAGTAAAAGAACTAGAGAACCAAGAGCAAACCAACCCCAAAGCTAGCAGAAGACAAGAAATAACCAAAATCAGAACTTAACTGAAGGAGAATGAGATGCAAAAAAGAAAAAGAAGTAAAAGATCAACAAATCTAGGGGCTGATTTTTTGAAACGTTTATAAAAAGACTGCCAGCTAGCCTAATAAGAAAAAAGAGAAAATTCAAATAATACAATTAGAAACTACAAAGGGAAAATTACCACTGACCCCACAGAAATACAAATAACCATCAGAGAATATGATGAACACCTCCGCTCCATGCATACAAACTAGAAAATCTGTAAAAAATGGATAAATTTCTGGACACATACACTCTCCCCAGACTGAACCAGGAAGAAACTGAATCCCTAAACTGTCCAAAAATGATCTCTGAAATTGAGTCAGTGATAAATAACTTACCAACCAAAAACAGCCCAGGGGACCAGAAAGATTCACAGCCTAATTCTACCAGACATAAAAAGAGCCGATACAATTCCTACCGAAATTGTTCCAAAAAACGAGAGGAGAGACTCTTCCCTAACTCATTCTATGAGTCCAGCATCATCCTGATGCCAAAACCTGGCAGAAACACATAAAAAATAAAATAAAATAAAAAGAAAACCTTAGGGCAATATCCTTGCCGAACATCGATGTAATAATCCTCTATAAAATACTGGCAAACTAAATTTAGCAGCACATCCAAAAGCTTATTAATTGTGACCAAGTAGACTTTAGCCTTGGGATGCAAGGTTGGTTCAACATACACATATCAAAAAATGTAATTCATCACATTGACAGAACTAAAGACAAACACAGCATCATTATTTCAATAGATGCAGAAAAGGCATATGATAAAATTCAATAACCATTCATGCTAAAGACTCTCAAACTATGTATTGAAGAAACATATCTCAAAATAATAAGAACCATCTATGATAAACCTATAGCCAACATTATACTGAATGGTGAAAGCTGGAACCATTCCCCTTGAAATGCTGACCAAGACAAAGATGCCCTCTCTCACCACTCCTATTCAACATATTATCAGAAGCTCTGGCCAGAGCAATCAGGCAAGAGAAAGAAATAAAGGCATCCAAATAGGAAGAGAGGAAGTCAAACTACTCTTGTCTGCAGATAACATAATCCTCTATAGGTAGAAAAGCCCACAGTCTAGGTGCCAAAACTTCTTAAACTAATAAACAACTTCAGTGAAGTCTCAGGATACAGAACCAATGTACAAAAATAACTGGAATTCCTACACAGCAACTACAGTCAAGCCAAGAGCCAAATAAGAAATGCAATCTCATTCACAATTGCCACAATAAGAATAAAATACTTAGGAATACAGCAAACTAAGGAGTGAAAAATCTCTGCATTGTGAACTACACAACTCTAATCAAATAAATCAGAGATGACATAAACAGACGGAAAAACATTTCATGCTCATGGATAGGAAGGATTAATATTGTTAAAATGGCCATACTGCCCAAAGCAATTAATAAATTCAATGTCATTCCTATCCAGCTACCAATGATATTCTTCACAGAACTAGAAGAAACTACTCTAAAATTCATATGGAGTCAAAAGGCAGCTCAAATAGCCAAGGTAATCCTAAGCAAAAAAATCAAAGCTGGAGGCATTATGCTACCTGACTTCAAACTATACTACAAGGCTACAGTAACCAAAATAGCATGGTACTGGTGCAAAAACAGACACATGGACAAATGGAATAGATTAGAGGACCCGTAAATAAGGGCACAGATCCAAAAATCATCTGATCTTTGGCAAACCTGATAAAAACGAGCAATGGGGAAAGGACTCTCGGTTAAATTAATGATGCTGGGATAACTGACTAGCCATATGTAAAAGATTGAAGTCGGACCCCTTCCTTACACCATATATAAAAATCAACTCAAGATGGATTGAAGTCTTAAATGTAAACCGAAAACTATAAAAACCCTGGAACACAACCTAGGAAATAGCATTCTGGACATAAGAATGGGCAAAGATTTCACGATAAAAAATTAAAAATTAACAAATGGAATCCAGTTAAACTAAAGAGCTTCTGCATAGCAAAAGTAACTATCAACAATAACCAGACAACCTACAGAATGAAAAAAAATTGCAAACTTTGTATTCAACAAAGGTCTAATGTCCAGCATTTATATAGAACTTAAATTTACAGGAAAAAAAAATTAACAACTACATAAAAATGTGGGCAAGAGACATAAACACTTTTCAAAAGGAAACACACATGTGGCCAACACACACACGAATAGGAGCTCAGTATAACTTATTATTAGAGAAATGCGAATCAAAACCTCAAGATACCAACTTGCACCAGCCACAATAGCTATCATTAAAAAGTCAAAATATAACAGACGCTGGCGAAGTCGTGGAGAAAATGCAAGGCTTATATACTGTTGGTGGGAATGTAAATTAATTCAACCATTGTGGAAGACAATGTGGCAATTCCTCAAAGACCTGAAGATAGAAACACCATTCGACCTAGCAATCCCATTACTGGATATATACTCAAAGGAACATAAATCATTCTGTTATAAAGACGCATGCATGTGTATGTTTATTGCAGCACTATTCACAATAGCAAAGACATGGAATCAACCTAAATACCTATCAATGATAGACTGGATAAAGAAAATGTGGTACATATACAGCATAGAATACTAGGCAGCCATAAAAAGATTGAGATTATATCTTTTGTAGGAACATGGATGAAGCAGGAACAGAAAACCAAATACCACATATTCTCATTTCTAAGTGGGAGCTAAATGATGAGAGCACATAGACGCATAGAACAACAGACACTGGGGCCTTCCTGAGCATGGAAGGTGGGAGGAGGGAGAGGATCAGGAAAAATAACTAATGGGTAGTAGGCTTAATACCTGGGTGATGAAATAATCTATACAGTGAGATCCCATGACACGAGTTTACCTATATAACAAACCTGCACATGTTTGTTACAAAATCTTAGTGATGGAATAAGGGTTAACCTTTTTTGAAACAAGTTATTAAATAGTAACAATAAATCATCTAACCATCTTTTTACTTATATTTGTAAGTAATTTCACTGAAGGGAACTTATCTTTAATAACTTCACTAACAGCCTCTGTCTACAGATCCCCTGAAACTTTACAGTTGTCAATTATCAACAGTCATCTTACATATGTTCCTAAAAATTCTATATATTTCTAAAACTTTCACTCTTCAATTGTTATTTTTACCAATAGCCTAATGATAAAATATTCTGTCACATATCTTGAAAGCTGCAAGAGCTTTAAAACTGCTGTATCAGTAATGTTATAAAATGGGGGTAATAGTATTTTCCCTGACAATCTGCCAATTACAGTGTTGGAGAAGAATGAACAACATATAGCATGGAAGTATTCATTAAGTTTCTTTGAAGTCATGGAAATAGTTCAATAAATAATCCAGGACAAAATACAAATTAGGAGACAAACAAAAAAAGAGCAAGCTCTTAAAGTCATCTATCACAGCATTGTGAAAATTCACAGAGCTGGCACAAGAGGCAAAAGACGAGGAGAAATCTTAGGAGATAATAATCATATTTCAGTTTTACTATTGCTCTAAGTCTATAACTGATCTTTTTTATTTATCTATCTGAATTAATAATTTATTTATTGATGAACATCTTAGCATAGACTATTCTATTTTTCCCGTTGTAGTATGAGCTATTTCCATGAATCCTAAATTTCAGTTATTTGCTTTATGTATAATATGACTTAACATGTGTACCACTTTAGAGCTTTCAAAGATATATTATCCTATATAACAATCTTAATATCACTGGAAATTGGTTAAAATATTTTGCTATATAAATGAAAACATATGTTATACCTTCTGATACCAATATGATTTAGAAATAAATGGAGAATAATGATATTCATGGAACTCAGCATAAAAAGAGAAAAAAGGGAACTTTTCAGGAACAATCACATTAGTCTATATTATGTTTTCAGAATAATATACAGTCACACAGTCACAAACTTTTATTACTTTGCAGGTAATAGAAATCTGATTTATTCATGTTTTGGTATTCACAAAATAAGTGTATAAATATATGTTGAAGGCAGATGATAATTAAACAAGTTTTCTTAGATATATAATAAAGATAACTTATAAAATATCAGATGAACATAAGCCAAGCAGTAAATCTAACTGAAAATATTTGTTCAACACGTTGTACCCCTTCTTGAGATGTAAAATATGAACTCCATTTTTACCTTTTATGCCAAATTAGAAACGTAAATTTTTGTATTGTATGGGTGGAAAATAACAAATATTTTTATTTGAGACAGAATAATTTTGTATTCCTTTCTCACAATATTCCTACTGTTGAAATTTTTAAATAAGTATATTATAATGAGGACCACTGGCTCTTCATTACTAATTTATTCAGAATGTCTTGTGAAAATTTCATTGAAGGAAACTAATCAGTAACAATATATTTTGTTTCTGTAATAAAAAATCTGTAATTGGTATTTTTTACTGCTTCAAGAAATCTATCATACAGAAATATTAATACATTTAAACACTAAACAGCATTTTTTTAGGCTCTCTAAAGTAACATTTTCCTTAAAACTTTTCTCATTATTTGAAGACTTTAATTAAGACTTCAATAAGTAAGAACAACCATAGCTCAGATTATTAAATGTAGATAAATGATAACAGAACATTTGAGTAAAATTCTAATTTCTTAAAAATGACATTAGAATTCATGTTACTGGGATGAAAGACAACTATAATAAATTATTCACTGAAGACTGGAATTTGACATATTTATTTGCTAAATCTGTGTTAACGGTAAGACAGAAAAAGAAACATATGCAAAATGAATTCTGTATCCAACTGAATGTAATGCAAAGACACAGTTTTAAATCAGATTAGAAACTATAATATTTTAGCAGTTACCTCGGTTATTATACAATCATAAAACTGTAAGACATATAGGTATATTTCAGCATGATTCATTATTTGAATGACTACTTACTTAAAAAGAAAAAACTTTCTGTTGAGGTTATTAATCATAATTTCCACACAAATCACTGAAGCTCTGCTTTAAAATTTGAAAAGAGCATAAAGAACAAAATAGGAGGAGTGATCTAATGAAAATAATAATGACATTTAGTTTTCAGTTTATCTGTAAGATGATAATTGATTTTTTGTGCTTGCTCATTTAAAATAATAATTGCTTATTTCCTGATAATCATCTGAGCAGACTATGCTCTTTCTGAATCCTTCAGTGTAAAAACATTTTTATCTCAAAATGTTTTTATGAAAAACAACATTAGAACATTAAAGAATGTGTTGCTATTAAAACTGAAATAGCAAATATTTTATTTTTCTTTCTTGCATTTACTTCTATAAATCTTGTATCACTATAATCACAGTCAGCTTATCGTAATGAAACACTGCAATCCCAATTGCCATGTACAACCATGGTTCTTGGTTCAGATATTAAGTCATTAGAAAAACTTAAGTAGTTTCTTCATATTTTAAAAAATGGATCCCCAGCATCATCACCATTATCACATTTATGATAGTAATTCTCAACTATTCTCTTACTATTTAGCATCTTCCACCACTATGGCATATACTGTGCGAAATTTGACTATTACATTTTTGTAATATTAATTCTTTTTATTGCCTCATTTTATAATTAGTGATTTAAATTGAATTGTGATGTTTTTGCAAATGATATTTTTAAGCATAACTTGAATAAATTGTTACACTTGTGCTTTTCAACCATACTTGTGTAATGCAAACCAATATTTTTTAAATTTCCTGTGATTAGAGCAAATTCCACAAACAGTGAACTGAAAGTGCTCGACAGTCAGTATTGCTATTTACTAACTAGTTCTAGGTCTTTATGTTCCAGACAAATGGTAGGATAGCAGTTAATTCTTTTCTTGAAAGTAGTCATTACCACAAACCTTGCTTTTGAAAATGAAACATCAGCTAATGTGACTAGTCAGGCATTAAGTTGTATGGGTTACATGTGGGAGGTTTAAGAGCAAATATGTGAGTTACATCCCTGCTTCCTCTGCTACAGTGATCTTGGAGGTGTGTGTTGATGTGAAGCTGCTATATGGCTCAGTTAATGAGAAGAGGTATCCTGTCAACCTACTATGTCCATAGTGGACTTAGAGCATCAGTGATACATAAAATCCAATTATAACCTGCTGGCAATTTCTGATTGTTTGGTGTCTCACCAAAACGTCGTATAATCTCACTGATACACACAGAGAGAAATTACACTGTTTTATGTAATGAATGATACAAAAATCCAGAAAAAATATACAAATGATTTTAATGCTTATTGCTATTTTGTACTTATTTTTAGCAATATTTTCTTAATTAACAAAAATGGTACATTTTTGTCATCTACAACATAATGTTTTAAAATATGTATTCATTGTGGCAGGGCTAAATTGAGCTAATTCACACATGCATTACCCCACATTCTTACCATTTTTGAGGTAAGAATACTTAAAATCTACTCTCTAAGTCATTTTTGAGACTACAGTACATTATTAACTATAGTTACCATGTTATACAATAGATCTCTTGAACTTATTTCTTCTATCTAACTGAAGTTTTGTACCTTTTGATGAACATCTCCCCTCTCCTCCTCCTCAGTCCCTGATAATCACCTTCTACTCTCCACTTCTATAAAATCAACTTTTTTAGATTCCACATATAAGTGAGGTCATGTGGCAGTTGCCTTTTCATGCCCAGATTATTTCATTTAACATAAGTATTACAACATTTCTAATCATTATAAAAAATAGGAACAACATTGGAAATTAAAACACTCTGCCATTGTGAACTTATCCTAGGATTTGCAAATCATTTATTTAAAAAATATCTATTTTGTGCCTACATACGTTCATCACTGGGGACAAAATACTGAAGTGAACAGACATGACCCTGTCTCTTGGAGTTATATTCTATGGGGGAAAACAAATAAAACAAATTAGGGGACTAGTTAATAAAATAATTTCTAGCTGAAGCACTACAGTGAAGAATGTGGTCTCAAGAACTAATTTCTATTATTAACTGTGACTTTGAAAAAGTCCATTTTATATGCTGTTTACTTATAAAGAAACATAATTATAATAATTATATTCAAGCTCAGACATTACTGAAAAATGAAGAAAGTCCCTCAAAGCTCATTCTCCAAACAGTACCTATTCTTCTTCTTCTTTTCACTTGAAAAGATTCTAAAATGTTTTAAGAAATGTGTGAGGTCTTTGATTTATTTAAACCTTTCTGCAATTTCTTTTGTTCCTTCCTTGGGGCACTGAATCTGTTATGTGAAAAGTCATTGCTGACCTCCAGTCCAATTTCAGATCTTTATCTCTCCAAAGACCTTATATTTTTTTGGGGGGCAATTTTAACCCTTCCTATGACTTTATCTACCTCTAGTCTTCTAATATTGCTTTATTTTATTTTATTTTATTTTATTTTATTTTATTTTATTTTATTTTATTTTATTTTTTAATAGGGTCTCACTTTGTTGCCTAAGCTAGTCTCAAGCTTCTGGCTTCAAGCAAACCCCCTGCCTCAGCCTCCTAAAGTGCTGGGATTACAGGCGTGAGCCACTGCGCCTGGCTATTACTGCTTTACGTCACTTCTAAATCCAAATCTCTAGCCATAGCCTCAGTCTTGACAGTATTTCTGAAACTTTCAAATGCTTTTGGACATTTTAAGGTATGCCTAATACTAGACATAATTTAAAATATTGTCAAAGAAGGAATTACTCAGGCTGACTAGTTGATTAAATTTTATTAAATTTTAATAATAGGTTTAATTTGTAAAATTGAGGGGCACATTTTGTTTTGTTGACTGAAACACCTTTGTCAAATCCTCCTTATCTCTATTACAACACTTCCTCAGAAATTAGAAAAATCAGTAGTCTTTTATTGTAATTTTCACCCGTAAATATTTTGTTCACAAATCTAATTGCTTCTTTTTCAGTCAAATTAAATCTTATTTATTCCAGAAACTTCACTAACATATTCCACAACTCCTCCTCTGACGTGTACATAATCTGAAAATTTTATAAATGATTTCTCTAGCTACATTGTCCTTCTTCAATATCTATAAATTTATCTAAAATCCAGATCATCAAACACTCTAGTTGTTTAACACAAGTTCCCTTGGGAAACACTTAGGAAAATATTTAGAGTCTCTATTGTCTTGAACTAAGTCAAATTTTTATGTAAATGATTATGTCTTTCATCTTGCCAAATATACCACCAAGGCTTTGGGGGCATAGACAATGGTTATATTTCACTTTGTGTCTGAAAAAACTTAACATTTATCTTGCACTTCAGGTGCACAGTAATCATGAGAACAATGATTTTCCGTAATGCTTTTTGCAAAATTCTGTGATATTTTGAAAATATATTTTTTATTGGACAGGCAGGACTGATTGAGTAAAACTAATAATCAGGAGATAATATGCTTAGGGGCACAACTAGCATTCTGTGCCTTAACTACGTACTTACGTTTTGTTTGTTTGTTTTGTTTTTCTTAACCAGAGGAATTATTACATTTTTCTGCAACAAAAGCAAAATACTAATAAACATACACATGATCGCAAATATTTCATTTAGTCAAAATAGCAAAATATGTGTTTATGTATACAGCTAGTATAAATTGTCATATTTCTCTTATTCTTTTGATAGATCACATTTCTTTTTCTTTTGTCCTATATTTGGACTACTAAAATTTAAGTCAACAAACACGCTATAAATCATGCTTCTTTTTGGTCACATGAGAGGCTATAGTATCTTATATTGTATCACTATTGCATGAATTTTTTTAGCATTAACCTGTTCGCAATTCCATTGTAATTTCATCACGTTTCTCGATGGATTCATTTTACTAGGTCTGAAAAAATTAATTCCTGATTATATTACATAATGAAGCAATGCCTGTTGGCAACAGTGGAGTTAAGGTGTCCAGTGGTATTTCTATGTTTCCATAGGTTTAGTAACCACCATAAATAATTGTCAGATGTGAGACTAAAAGGTAAATTTTGACTTGAGATTTGTACTTGCATGTTGAATTATTTCAACTTGAGGCAGGGTCTGGGGACAGGGAACTTAAAGACTTCCTAGAACTAAACCAAAGGGTGAAAACTTGACTTTTTATGGCCAAGGAAATAACTTTGCAACTGTACTTCAACTAGGACAGAAGACATCCTCTTCATTTGCCTAGGGTGTACACAAAGTACATAACTTGATAACCTCACTTCATCCTCTTCATTTGCATAGGGTGTATGCCAAGTAAATAACTTTGTCACTCCACTTCATCCTCTTCATTTACATAGGACATACACCAAGTAACCAGTAAGAAACCTCTAGAGGGTATTTAAACTTCAGAAAATTCTGTAATTAGGCTCTTGAGACACCTGCTTGAGCCTGCTCCCACTTTGTGGAGTGTACTTTCATTTCAATAAATATGTGCTTTTCTTTCATTTCTTTGTCTTTGTGTTTTATCCAATTATTTGTTCAAAATGCCAAGAACCTGGACACATTCCACCGGTAATTTAAAATTTACTGCTACTTTTTTCAATTTGTAGAAGTTAAATGGTGCCAATTCTCTAATTAAATTACTCAGAACTACGATAATTTTAGAAAGCATACATTAGTTACGTGGGATTCAAGTATTTTATATTCAGAAAGCAACCACAATATTTTTCTAAATTTTCTTTATTTCAGTGATGGAAAATCTGCCATAAACTATGTTGTTATTAAAAACTGTGTGAATTAACTTTTGTACAAACTTTTGTAAAATGCCAATCAAAATTTACCTTTCACTTAATGTTCCTGAATAATGTAGATTTGCTTGACAAGCATAAATCTAGTATTCATAAGAAAATACATTTTTACTGATGATCAAGAGTTAATATTTTTGTTGACTACACAACTGTAAATATCTAGCATCAATCTATTTTATATCCAACAGATAATTTTGGCATAAAAGCACAAAATGCTAGGATTGACTCTATTTTAAGAATTAGTTAATCTGAGAGTTTTCCAAACTCCATCTGGTAATTATGTTCCCTCATATTCAGTTTGTCAATAAAAGTATGTTAATATCTTCCACATGGAATAGAAAGTATCTACCAGAAGTGTTCATTCTACATGTATTAATAGAGATACAATAATGTTTGTCACACGTCCCGTCTGAATCAGCTTAACTAAAATCAACAAGCGACTGCATGTTTTTGAAGAGCTAACCACTAACAAATAGTGGCAATGGTGTGGAACATGGGAATTCGCATGTAAGTTGGTAAGACTGTAAACCAACAAAACCAGTTAATCAACATCTACATTGAATATACAGCTTCTATTGATTCAATGTTTTCACTTCTAGCTTATATGAAAGAGAAGTTCTCAAATTTCTGCACACAAAAAATATGAACAAGTAAGTTTATCAAACGAGTTTTCACACTAGAAAACAACTCAAAAATTTATTGTCCATTTATCTATTAGTTTGGTAGGGCTGCCAAAATAAAATACCACAGACTGATGGCTTAATCAACAAGAAGTGTATTTTCTCACAATTCTGAAGCTTGACAGTTGAACACCAACATTGTGGCAGGTTTGGTGTCTCCTGTGGCTTACAGACAGCTCCCTTCTCCTGTGCCCTTACCTGGCCTTTTTTCTGTTCATATGCATACCTCGTGTCTCTTCTTTCCCTTAAAAGACATTCGTTATATTGGATTAAGGTCTTGCTCTTATAACCTCATTTAATTTTAATACCCCTTTTAAAAACTCTGTCTGCAAATACAGTCACATTGGAGGTGAGGGTTGCAACATATGAATTGGTAAAGGGCATGGTTTGTAATAATCTACAAAAGTGAATAAAATGTTTGGTGTATTTATTTAATAAAATAGTCAACAACAATGAAACTGAGTAATATCAGTCAGCCAGAGATAAATTATTCTGTGGTAACCTATGACCCTTACTACTTTCAACAACAATATGTATCACTCTTTACACTACCTCCTAGGTTAGTCTCTCACCTGTTCTCCTACCTTTGCCCTCTGGAAATAAATACAGATCCCTCTATACGGTTCAAGCCTTTCAAGGAAGACAGGAAGAAGTTACAAAGATGGACCATTGATATGCATTCTTTTTTTTTTTTTTTTTTTTTTTTTTTTTAAGACGGAGTCTTGCTCTGTCGCCCAGGCTGGAGTGCAGTGGTGCTATCTCGGCTCACTGCAAACCCCGCCTCCTGGGTTCATGCCATCCTCCTGCCTCAGCCTCCCGAGTAGCTGGGACTACAGGTGCCCACCATTGAGCCCCGCTACTTTTTTTTTGTATTTTTAGTAGAGACGGGATTTCACCGTGGTCTGGATCTCCTGACCTTGTGATCCACCCGCCTCGGCCTCCCATAGTGCTGGGATTACAGGCGTGAGCCACCGCACCCAGCCAATATGCATTCTTTTCTCCACATTTCACTGCCCAAAACAACTTGAATGGCTACTTGTAACATCAATAGGACAGGAATAATTCATCTACTGGAGAAGCAGCAAATATATTACACCCTACCACAAAAGGACTAAACTTTTCACTATCAGTAGGGATAAATCTCACATGAAACAGTGATAACAACAAGTTGAAGATAAGTATATTCAGCATAATATGGTAGCATAAAATATAACTGAATACTTTGAAAACATTTATTTACATAAAATCATAATAAAGACATGCAGGGGAGATGATAAATGCAAAACTGGGGAGAGTGGTTACTTCTAAAGAGACATCATGAAGATCATATATGTGGGGAAGTGGGCACATAGATGTTTGTCATTTCACTCTATATATCTTCTTCAAGTTTATGTATCTTCTTCAAGTTTTTGCTACCACAAAAAATAAAAGTATTTGAAGTAAGGCATATGTTAATCAGGTTGATTTAGCCATCCCCCAAGTTATACTATATTGAACCATCATGCTGTGCACCATAAATATATACAATTATTTGTGAATTAAAGATAAATATGTATATATAAATAAAAGCATTATAAGAAACTGAAATAGTTGTTCCAAGAATATAATAATATCTTCATTAGATTTTCCTACATTTATTCAGGGTTTATCATTATTTTTATATTGAATTAAATCTGATAGAAAAAGAGTATATAATAAACTTTCTTGATTTAAGACTGGAAACGTATCAATTTGTCTGCTTTTACCAATGTATATCTCCTAGTCTGTGTGCAGCTTGTGGAGTTTTAGGACATACTTTTGCATGAACTGTGCCTAGAATAGTAGATAGATAATTAGAAATAAATAAATCTTCTTTAAATCTTCTGTTTTAAAATATTTTAAATTTTTAAAATGTGCAATGATAGTTTTAAAAAAGAAAAAAGCAGTCGGGCACAGTGGCTCATGCCTGTAATCCCAGCACTTTGGAAGGTAGAGGCAGGTGGATCACCTGAGGTCAGGAGTTCCAGACCAGCCTGACCAACATGGAGAAACCCCATCTCTACTAAAAATACAAAAAATGAGCTGGGCGTGATGGCGCATGCCTGTAATCCCAGCTACGTGGGAGGCTGAGGCAGGAGAATCGCTTGAACCCAGGAGGCGGAAGTTGTGGTGATGAGCCAAGATTGCACCATTGCACTCCAGCCTGGACAACAAGAGCAAAACTACAGCTTGAAAATAAAAAAGAAAAAGAAAAAAGCAAACATCAATTTAAAATTGTATTTGTCTGGAGCTTTCTAGTAATCATTTTGCTATTTCATGTTTACTTCCTTGACCTTCTCATCACCAATGTCCTTTTATTCTACTTCACTTACTAGCTCTGATGAATAAATCTTGTGAATTGTCATTTATCTTTATTTATGTTATAGGTAAAAATTCTACTTCTGATTATTATCTTATTTTGTCACAAATACCCAGCTTTGGAGCTTTTACATGTATGCAACAAAGTAACAGAGGGAAAGAAACTTGAAGACATTGCAAAAATGTTATTGAAGGGTGAACTGTAGTAAATACTCCAGTTAGTTATCAAGTAAACATTCCTCTTAATTTCTTAATAAAAAAATCTCATAGTCGGAGCCAGTCTCAAGAAAATAAATCAAGATGGAGAGTAGGAGAAGGCACTTCTGGGAAGTTTTTGTTTGATTTTTTACTAATAGGAAATCTCTCTTTCTGTCCCTTCCTTCTTGCTTCAGATTTTGGTAAGAAGACAGTATTTGGGACTGCAGAATTCATCTTATAATCATGAAAGAAAAATCAAAATATTTGCATATACCTCCTTCTAGAGCCTTGATATTTTTGCCCTACTGGAAGAAATCTATCTTGAGACATTTTATTGTATACGGAAAATTAATTGGTAAGCCACTAAAAGACATATATGTGTTTTATTTTAGCCAAAATCAATACTGATGACAGAATCAAAGCTAATTAGGTAGAAAAATCTAAAATAAAAAATACATGATACCCAGATTTGGAATAAGTAGAATAGTAGGTGAGAATTAAGAAGAACTCCACTGAAAGCTGGGTTCACCAAATACAGTAAATTGATTCCAGAGTTAGTGAATACATCAATTCAAGACAACAAACTTCAAATATACCTTAAGTGTTTCCTGGTTTCTATTAATTTTCTCTGTTTAACACATTCTTGAGTTTCCAGTGTTGATGTTCACTCTTTTCAAACTTCCATGTTTCACTCATTCTGATTCTGTTTTCATCAGAAGACAGCATCCTTTTTGAAAAGAGAAGCTCTTAAAAGAGAACTTTCTGATCATCACCTACATATCAATCTTAGAATCAATCATAGCTCCATCTTCCCCTTCCCTTCCTTTCTCTTACAACTCAGATCTTCTTCTTCCTCTTACAGCCAAGATCCTCTTCTTCCTTTCATCTAAGGACAATGCTTCCACCATTTCTTGAGGTTCCGTCCTTTCCTCCTCATCCAAAAGCAGGTTTTTATTCATCCATCCTCTCCTTTCAAACTCTCTCAACTGACTCTCTAAAAATTCCTAAATCATTTTTGTAAAGTATTGAAACAAATCTTTTGTCCTTTTTTTTTTGTTTGGTTGGCTGCCTTTAGCTTATTAATTTGTAGTTATTTTCATTTTCTTCATATATGTTGGATATTTGTATAATATTTTGAAAACTGTCAGAAAATTCCATAATAAACTCTTCTTCTCACCCTGTCCCATGTATTTGCATGTTTAAGTTTCTTACAGATGCTGGGTATTAGAACTCTGTTGAATGCATAGTTTGCAAAAATTTTCTCCCATTCTATATATTATCTATTGACTCTGTTGACAGTTTCTTTTGCTGTGCAGAGCTCTTTAGTTTAATTAAATCTCATTTGTCCATTTTTGCTTTTGTTGCAATTGCTTTTACCATTTTCATCATGAAATTTTTGTCTATGTCTATGTCCCGAATGATATTAATGTAGGTTTCCTTCAAGGGGTTTTATAGTTTTGGGATTTATATTTAAGTTTTTAATTTATCTTGAGTTGATTTCTGTATATGGTGTAAGGTAGGGACCCACTTTTAATCTTCCGCATATGGCTAGCCAGTTATCCCAGCACTACAGAGCTTGAAGACTGTCTTTCTGAAATAAGACAGGCAGACAACAATACAGAAGAATGAATAAAAAGGAATCAACAAAACCTCTGAGAAACATCGGATTGGGTAAAGAGACAAAATTTACAACTGGTCCATGTACCTGAAAGAGATGGAGAGAAGGGAATCAACTTGGAAGACATATTTCAAAATATGATTTATGAGAACTTACCCAACCTAGCTAGAGAGGCCAACATTCAAATTCTGAAAATGCAGAGAACCCTAGTAAGATACTCCATGAGATCATCCCCAAGACACATCATCATGAGATTCTCCAAGGTCAAAATAAAAAAAAGAAAATAGTAAAGGCAGCTAGAGAAATAGGCCAGGTCAACTACAAAAGGAAGCCCATCAGACTAACAGTGGACCTCACAGCTGAAACTCTACAAGCCAGAAGAGATTGGGGACCAATATTCAACATCTTTAAAGAAAAGAAATTACAACCTATAATTTCATATCTGGTCAAACTAAGCTTTATAAGTGTAGGAGAAATAAGATGCTTTTCAGATAAGCAAATGCTGAGGAAACTTGTTACCACCAGACCTGCCTTACAAAAACTCATGAAGGAATCACTAAATATGGAAAAGAAAGACTGTTACCAGCCACTACAAAAATACACTAAAGAACACAGACCAGTGCCACTATAAAGCAACCACTTAAACAAGCATGCAAAATAACCACCTAACATCATGATGACAGGATCAAATTTACACATATCAATACTAATCTTAAATTAAATGGGCTAAATGCCCCAGTGAAAAAACACAGAGTGGCAAGCTGGATAAAGAACCAAGACCCATTGGTATGCTGTCTACAAGAGGGTCATCTCACATGCAATGACACACATATGCTCAAAATAAAGGGATGGAGAAAAACCTACCAAGCAAATGGAAAACAGAAGAAAGCATGAGTTGCAATCCTACTTTCAGACACCATTGACTTTAAACCAAAAAAAGATCAAAAAAGACAAAAA
The DNA here is from genome assembly GCF_009828535.3 of Hylobates moloch. Lineage (NCBI taxonomy): Eukaryota > Metazoa > Chordata > Mammalia > Primates > Hylobatidae > Hylobates > Hylobates moloch. The sequence goes on from NW_026652291.1 coordinate 79,976,403, forward strand.
GGGGCATCACCTAATGGTGAAGTGTTCAACAATACAACCTAACTTTCTTAAATATATACTCACCCAACACAGAAGCACCCAGATTAATAAAGCAAGTTCTTAGAGATCTTCAAAGAGACTTAGACTCCCACACAATAATATAGGAAGACTTCAACACCCCACTGACAATATTAGACAGATCACATAGACAGAAAATTGGCAAAATATTCAGTATTTGAACTCAGCAGTGGATCAAAAGTACCTGACACATATCTACAGAACTTTTCACCCAAAAGCCACAAAATGCACATTCTTTTCATCTATACATGGTACATAATCTAAAATTGATCACATAATTGGGAGCGAAACATTCCTCAGCAAATGCAAAAGAACTGATGTCATAACAAGCAGTCTCTCATACTACAGCACAATCAAATTAGAAATGGAGAATAAGAAACTCACTTAAAACCATACAATTATATGAAAATTGAATAATCTGCTTCTGAATGACTTTTGGGTAAATAATGACATTAAGGCTGAAATCAAGAAGTTCTTTGAAAATAAGGAGAACAAAGATGCAACATACTAGAATCTCTGGGACACAACTCAGGTAGCATTAGGAGGGAAATTTATAGCACTAAATGTCCATATCAGAAATTTAGAAAGGTCATAATTTAACAACCTAACACCACAACTAAGAGAACTAGAGAATCAAGAGCAAACCAACCTCAAAGCTAGCAGAAGAAAAGATATAACCAAAATCAGGCTGACCTAAAGGAGACACACACACACACACACACACACACACACACACACACTCAAAAGATCAACAAATTCAGGACCTGTTTTTTTTTTTTTGAAAAATTAATAAAACAGACCACTGGTTTTACTGATAAAGAAGAAAGATTCAAATAAACACGACCAGAAATGACAAGGGGGATATTACCACTGACCCCACAGAAATAACAACAACCATTAGAGAATACTTTGAACACCTTTATGCACGTAAACTAGAAAATCTAGTAGAAATGATAAATTCCTGGACACATACACCTTTCCAAGACAAACCAGGAAGAAAATTGAAGCTCCGCACAGATCAATAATGAGCTCTGAAATTGAGGCAGTAATAAATAACCTACTAACCAAAATAAGCCCAGGACCAGATAAACTCAAAGCCAAATTCTACAGATGTACAATAAAGAGCTGTCATCATTTCTCCTGAAACTATTCCAAAAAACTGAGGAGAAAGGACTCCTCCCTAACTCATTCTATAGGGCCAGCATCATCCTGATACCAAAAGCTGGAAGAGACACATCAAAACAAACACACAAACAAAACTTCAGGCCAATGTCCTTTATGAACATTGATGCAAAAATCCTCAACAAAATACTGGCAAACTTAATCTAGCAGCATATCCAAAAGCTTATCCATCATGATCAAGGAGGCTTTATCCCTAGAATGCAAAGGTGGTTCAACATACACAGATCAATAAATGTGATTCAACACATAAACAGAACTAAAGTCAAAAACCACATGATTATCTCAGTAAATGCAGAAAAGGCTTTAGACAATCTTAAACACTCCTTCATGTTAAATACTCTTAATAAACTAGGTATTGAAGAAACATACCTCAAAATAATAAGACTCACAAATAACAAAAACCACAGCCAACATCATACTGAATGGGCAAAAGCTGGAAGTATTCCCCTTGAAAACCAGCACAAGTCAAAGATCCCATTTTTCACTACTCCTATTCAATATAGTATTGGAAGTTCTAGCCAGAGCATTCAGGCAAGAAAATGAAAGCGTATCCAAACCGGAAGAGAAAAAGTCAGATTATCTCGTGTTTATTGGTGATGTGATCCTATGTCTGGAAAACCCCATTGTCTCAGCCCAAAAGCTTCTTAAGCTGATAAACGACTTCAGCAAAGTCTCAGGATACAAAATCAGTGTGCAAAAATTGCTAGCATTTCTATACATCAACAACAGTCAAACTGAGGGCCAGATCAGAAATTCTCATTCACAATTGCCACAAAAAGAATAAAATACCTAGAAATGCAGCTAACTAGGGAGGTGAAAGATCTTTACAATGAAAACTACAAACCAGTGCTAAAAGAAGTCAGAGATGACACAAATGGAAACATGTTTCATGCTCATGAATGGGAAAAATCAGTATTGTTAAAATGGCCATACTGTCCAAAACAATTTATACATTAAATGCTATGCCTATTAAACTACCATTGACATTCTTCACAAAACTAGAAAACAACTATTTTAAAATTCACATGGAACTAAAAAGAACATGAATAGGCAAGGCAATCCTAAGCAAAAAGAAAAAAGATGAAAGCATCAGCTACCCAAAACTTCAAACTATACTGCAGGGCTACAGTCACCAAAGCAGTGGTACAAAAACAGACACATGGACCAATTGTACAGTACAGAAAACACAGAAATAAGGCTTCACACCTACAACTATCTGATCTTCAACAAATCTGACAAAAACTAATGATTACTGACAAAAAGCATTGATTACTTTTCTAATATAAAAATGTCTCTTTCATTCCTAACACAATTGTTTCTGCTATCTTTTTGTTCTGTATGATTTGATTCACTCTACTAATATCTTCTTTGAAATATTTGTATATCCATCCATAGGGGAGGTTGTCTACAGTATTATTGTTTTGAAATGTTCTTATCAGGTTTTGGTATAGAGATTTTATAGAGAAAGATTGGTATTGTTTCTTCCTAATTCTTTAGAAGTACTTACTTCTAAAGACAACTGGACTTAAAGATTTAGGGGAATAGTTTTAAGCATGGGATTTAATATTGATTTTGTACCAGAATTAAGAATATAAACTAAAATTCTGAGATTTCATACATAAAAAAGTGTATTTTTCTACTCTTAATTATGTATGAAGCTTAACTAAGTTCTTATAATAGAAATCTATATGCACAATAATGAAAGAACTGCCAATGCATTAAAAATAAGTCAAAGTAATAATACAGTAAGACAGCAATATTTTTACACATGGCATTATTATAATACATTATTTAAAAAGATATTTTGAAGGATAACAGTCTAATTTATATCTTGTTAAAGAGTATCCGACCAGTGTGAAACAGAAAAACTTCGGTTGAATTACGAGTATATTTGATAGAAGATGATGTAACAAATTGTTCTGAGGGATTGTGGTATATGGTCTATCAAGCATTAAAAAAAGAAATCAAACAAAAAGCATTTTAATATTTTGAATAATATATTTATGTTGTCCATCTAAACCTCTAGTTCTTATATAACATCTTAAAATATAGAAATGTCCTGTCTCAATTATCCTCTTAATTATTCTTTTAAGAGGTCATTTAATTGTAGATAAATTCTCTTAAAAAACGTAAACAGGAAAAATTGTTTTTCATAAACAAAATAGCCACGGTATTTTCAAACCTATTTTTATTTATCTGTAGCCTCAGAGCCAGCAGAATAAGGTTTTTTGATACTCTAAAACAGAGGGAAAATAAGTTAAAGGAAAATATTATGCCATATGTTGGCAAGTTTTACCTGCTTTCATGAAATAAATTAAACAGACCATTACATCATAGTGAAGTTATTACACACTTTTGTTTATCTATTACTGTATTACAAAAGTGAAAAGCACTACACTCACTGTATGTTAACAATGATAATACACAAGGCATAATATGAGAGAACAGTTCCAACACATTTGGAAGCGGAGTGCACTGCCAAGAATGTTTAGCTTTTACTGACTTGTAAGTCTGGTTAGTTTTACTGAAAGTTACTCTCTAAAACATTTCCAACTTGACTGAAAATTAATCAATATTTAATGATGAAAGATTACACAACTTTGAAAGAGGCAGACAAACTCTAAAACTGGTCTTTTACTACCTGAAACTCCCATCTGTGAATAGTCTGTGGAATAAAGAACAAAATAGCATTACCTTTGACTTTTAATTGATTTTAGTTGCTGGAAGACACTAAACTAATCAATAACAGTAATAATGACAGGAACAAGGGTCTCATGCTTGGAAGTTCACTAAAAAATATTATGTGCATTCAAAGCAATGTGAAGGTAACAGGCACGAGATCTCTACCATAAAATGCCTCCCCAAATAGCTATGGTGACGTGTAAATCAATACGAGCCCTAAGCAATGGAAGAATCTTCCAGTTGAGTACAATAGCAGAAAGTGGTGTTAAATATGAGAAGGAAAACTGAATTTCAGTTATGCTGCTTTTGGCTGCAAGTACAGAAAAGCCAACTATAATGGATAAAAGAAACAAGTGTTTTTGCTCACCCAGCTAAAAGTCCAGAGGTCACTGGATTCAATCTAGCTATATCCAGTAGGTCTGGGCTACGTCTTTCCCTAACTATGAATTCCTCTGTGTTCATTCCTACAATGGTGTCCTTCATGAGAACAATCTAACGATGAAGGTCAAAGTTTCACAATCACAGAACACAGATTCATGAGGGTGAGATATATCTTCCGGTGGCTTTATTTTAGGAAACAGAAAACTTCTTTTGCCTAAGCTCCCAGCAAACCTCTCTTTCATCTCTCCGTCTCAGAGTCAGCCATACCTCAATCTTGAAGCTAAAGGAATTTTTGTAGTTAATTGACTTGGAGATTACTGCAGGATTTAGCAGGCTCATCCTTGGACCTGTGGGTGAAGTAAGATTTATTTTTTCTATGAAGGAAATATGTCAACCTGAAAATAAATTAGTGTACTCCCTAAAGTAGAAATGAAAAGAAAGTTTCATATGTTGAGAAAGAAAATTATTACAAAACCCTATTTTTCAGCTCTCTTTACTGATATAATAAAAAATATACTCAAAAATGCAGATATAAGCTTTATCTATAAAGAGGAACTGTTTAAAAAAAGTCCAATATTCAGCTAAAATCTATTCAACACATCCGATTCACACATTCAATTTCTAATGAGGTTCTTCTCACTGAGATTATATTCCAGTTAGAAAGACAATCAATTCAATAATTAAACGAACAGGATAACCACATAATGTTAAAGATCTATGTAAGAAATAAATAGAGAAATAAGATAGGAAATAAAAGGTAGAAAGCCAGACTACTTTTTATAGAATGACCAAGAAAATATTCCCTGGGAAGATGACATTTAAGCTTAAACATTAAACACGAAAGTTGGAAAAGAGACGAAAAACAGTGAGTAGAGAAAGTTGTTTCAGAAAGAGAATACAGAAAGGGCAAAAGGCCTCTGAGGTGCCTGTGTGTGCGTGCACACACACACGCACACACACACAGAGAGTTAAAACATCTTGTTTTTATGGAAATAGAATTCACTCTGTTAGGGTGAAAATGGAGTACAGGAGATGTACAACACAAAAACATGCATAAATAATAAATATGTGAAAAGATGTGTGCTTTGGGAAAAAAAAAAAAAAGCAGGGAAAGATTGAGCAAATAGCAATGCCGGGGACTGAAAAAGGTTTGAAATATTAAATACAGTGTCAAGAGAAGAGCTTCAATGAAAGGGTGAAATTTGAGCAGATACCAGAAAGAAGAAAGAGAACAAACAGGTCATTCAAAGAGCTGAGGAAAAGAGGTTTATGTAAAGAGAAATGCAAATAGAAATAGCCAAGATAAGAGCTTGGCTAACATTTTTTATAAAAGCAAGAAGGCTAGCTAGCTAAAGCAAAGAGAACAAGTTGGCAGAGCAGATGAGGTATTGTAGGGCATTGTTGGTTTTGTTGAGAATTTTGACTTTTACTCTGAGTGACATCAAAGCCAGTGGGAAATGAGTTGCATAAGAACAACATAGTCTACATGATCTGATAGATTTAAGATCATCTCTAAGGCTGCTGTGTCATGAATTAGAATGCAAGGGGCAAGGGCAAAGCAAGGATCCTTAGAAGATACTATTCAAAAACTAAGTGAGAGATCGCAGTGGCTCAGGACAGAGTAATAGTAGTGAAGGTGGAAGAAAATGGTTGGAGTCTGGATACATGTTAAAGCAAAAACGGAAATGATTTATCATAAGATTAGAGGTAGGTGTGAAAAAAATGGTATTTATAAGGAAAAATAGCAGTTTCTAAATGTCTTGGGAAAATAACTTTTTGACTGTTTATAAATACCACCAAAAGATAATGGCTTCTTCATGTATTATAATTCTTCATGCCTTTTTCAATAACTTTTAATTTTTTTAACAAGTACAAGCAAATAGTGGTGAGACTAATTTTACCTTTGGAAGTCAATTATTTTGCGTTAAGTAAAGAATAAGCAGTTATACCAGCATCACTTTTCAAGTCTTATGTGTAACACAGTAGCATGCATCTTTGCAATAGTTTTGTGCAGACATGTGATTGAAGAAATAAAGACACTGCAAAGCAATGAGTGAAAAAAAGAGAAACATTTACAAAAGACCTCAAAATATTGACAAAACTATATATACTGAATATAAATAAATCGAAAGAATTTTTCTTTTTATTTTAATATTTTTGAAGTTATACATATATATGTATGTTTTGCATATACATATATATGTGTGTATATATGTGTGTGTATATATACATATATACATATATATACATATATACAGGAAAAAAGCTTATACCATAACTGAACAATTAATGAATTTTCACATGCTAAACATACCTTGTCACTAGCACTCATAAAAGAAAAATAACAAAGAATACCTCAGAAATAATTAATAATTTTGTTGTTCTCTTTCAATTACTCTTCCAACAGTTAATCACCATACTGATAAATGAAAAATAAATGTGTTACCAGTTTTCATATTTTGTGTATAAACTAATTTATCAGTTTTAATTTAAAAAAACAAAATAAATTGGCTGGGCGTGGTGGCTCACGCCTGTAATCCCAGCACTTCGGGAGGCCAAGGCAGGCGGATCACGAAGTCAAGAGATTGAGACCATCCTGGCCAACATGGTGAAACCCCATCTGTACTAAAAAAATGCAAAAAATTAGCCGGTCTTGGTGGCACGCACCTGTAGTCCCAGCTACTCGAGAGGCTGAGGTAGAGAAATCGCTTGAATCCAGGAGGCGGAGGTTGCAGTGAGCCGAGATTGCGCCACTGAACTCCAGCCTGGGCAACAGATCAAGACTCCATCTCAAAAAAAAAAAAAATATGGCCGGGGTGGTGGCTCACGCTTGTAATCCTAGCACTTTGGGAGGCCAAGGTGGGTGGATCATTTGAGGCCAGGAGTTCATGACTAGCCTGGCCAACACGATGAAACCCCATGTCAACTAAAAATACAAAACTAGGCAGGCGTTGTGGTGGGCGCCTGTAATCCCAGCTACTAGGGAATTCTGAGGAACAAGAATCGCTTGAACCTGGGAGGCGGAGGTTGCAATGAGCGGAAAACACGCCACTGCACACCACTGTTGTGCCTGGGCAACAGAATGAGACGCTGTCTCAAGAAAAAAAAATCTCCTTTCCATTTTTATTAGCAGAATACAGTAAATCCAACATTAATTTCTAATGATATAGGCCATTGTGAGCAAATACATTATTTTACCATTATGATAAAATGAATAGAGATGAATAAGTACTATGGCCAAAAGCTATTATTAGAATATTATCTTATATAGAGAAAAATGTTCCGTTCAATTATTTTGAAAAACGTACATGCATTCACATAATTCTAACTGTTTGCTTATAATTGCATGAAAGCTCATAATTCTCACCAACAATAGAATAATTACGGATCATTTTTTAAATGTCTAATTGTTATTCAAATGTACTTTTTTATACGCACACAATTTTATTTTGAAAAAACGGTATGACACACATTCAAGGAAAGGCTTATTCTATGTATTTACTCTTCAGAATTAAACAAATATTCATAAATAAGGGAATTTCACTATTATGATCTAGCCATATATTTATAGGTTCTCAAGCACCGATTGTAATATTTGTGTGAGTTTGTGTATGAAAAATTTTATAATTTTAAAACTAGAATATGCATTTACATATTTGAAAAATTAAGAAATATACAAAGGTGACCACATACTAATTTATCAAAGTCCAATGATTAACAGTACCCTGCAAAAGTTATTCCTCTGTAACAAAAGAAAACTTCGATACCATTTACTACATTCTCAGCTAATTTCGTGACAATGTCACTTATTTATATTCTAAATTGCATTTTAAATTGCACACATAATTATCATTGTTGTATACAGCTGTGATTTGTTAATATTTATTCACCGATTTACCAATTCATTTTCACTCCATTCCTTCTTGTATCACAAGCATTACTTCTGGGATCACTTTCCTTCCTCCTGAAGGACATTCTTTCCAGTGTTCTTTCTCAATGGCAATTGAGTGTGGGCCTGAAACTGCGTTTTGGGATACAGCTTTCCACGTTGATTTTTTTCTTAGTACCCAGCTTCTGTAGTTGCTGTTTAGAACCAAGCTTACTGTCACTCTCTGAATAATTTTTTTCTCCCCCTCAGATTTTTACGATTTCCTCTTGATTTGTCCTTGTTTAGTTTCACTCTCATGCTTATGAAACGGGAAGTGTTCCCTTGTCCCCCTTGCAGGGTGTGTGACAGGGAGAGCTGCTGGCTTCTTTGGTGCCCCGCTGCTCAAACCCTGTAGGGGGAGCATGCAGGTGGGCAGGTTGTGGGGCTCTGACCCCATGGCAGTGTCTAGGGGTGAATGTTTACAGCTCCTGAGGCCCCAGAGGGCATGCGTTACAGTGTGTGCCCTTTTAGTTTAGCCGTCCACAGGCGGTTTGTGTTTCTCAGCTCAATTAGACCCTCTGACTTATCACAAAGACAGGGAACTTTCTGTATCCTGGGGTTTCTTTCCTTGGTGTACTGGAAGAAGCAGATCACACGTGGGCTTGGAGAATAAGTGAAAGTTCTTTTTATTGAAGTAGCTCTCAGCAGATGCGGAAGCCAGAAGGGAGATGGAATGGGAAGGTTTTCCCCTGGAGTTGGGCCACTCAGCAACTGGACTCTTCTCCAACTGCCCTGGCCACACTCCACGTCATTCCACCGGTTGATGGCCTGCCAGCGTGCTGGCATCTGCTCGTGCCTGTCAACGTGCCCTTCAACCAATGTGTTCCTCTCAACGTCCAGCCTCTTGTGTCTCTGCCCGCTAGAGTCTTGGGTTTTTATAGGCACAGGATGGGGACGTGGTGGCCAGGAGGGTCTTGGGAAATGCAGCATTTAGGTGTGAAAGCAGGAGTGCCTGTCCTCACATAGGTCCACGGGCCCGGGCCTCAGGGCAGAGGCCCAGCCAGGGCCCCACCTTTCTCTACTCAGCATTTCCCTCCCCTCCTCCCATATCACTTACATGTATGTTTCTTCTATTTATCATGCTTGAGATTCATTGTACTTCTTGGATTTCTTTCTTGTCATTCTGGAAAACTCTCACTCATCATCTCTTCAGCACTGTCTGTGACCCATTTTTGTTGCTCTTCTTTTGGAAGTACAACTAGTTCTCACTGTATTCACAATGTTGCTCAAAGTCCTTGAAGTTTCTGGTCTTGTTCACTATCTGTTATATTTTGGATATTTTTACTACCATATATTTTAGTTCCTTTGTTGTATTATTAGCTATATTTAATTACCTTGTAAACTTATCTACTTAATTTTTAAAATTATTCTGTATTTAATGTCTTCCATTTCTATTCACTTTTTAATTTCAAATCCACTGGGTTTGTGTGTATAGTTTCTATACTCTGTAGAAGTTTCAAAGACTTTTTTAAAAACAATGCTGGTTTTCACTCATGGTGCTATTTTTTTCAGGTACTTTGTTATTTATTTGTTCATTTTTTTTGAGATAAATAAACAAATAAATAACAGCTGGGGCAATGGACTCGCTCTGTAACCCAGGCTGGAATACAGTGGTGTGATCTCAGCTCACTGCAACCTCCACCTCCCGGGGTCAAGCAATTCTCCTGCCTCAGCCCCCCGAGTAGCTGGGATTACAGGTGCCTGCTGCCATGCCTCGCTAAATTTTGTATTTTTAGTAGAGACAGTTTTTCATCATTGTGGCCAGGCTGGCCTCGAACTCTTGACCTCAAGTGATCCTCTTACCTCGGCCTCCCAAAGTGCTGCGATTACAGGCAGTAGCCCCCACGCCTGGCCATGTTATTTTTTATTCTAAGCCTCAGGTTTTCCTGAAAACATTTTACTGAAAAGTTTGAGTCATGATAGAATGGTTGATTTCTCTAGAGGGGAGCTAGTTGCACTTGTTTTGAGCATTTTTACTTTTTTTTAGACAGACGGTCTGTCTGAATAATTTAGTCTGCTATAGTAAGGAAATAAAGGTCTTCATGTCATCAAATAGTAAATCTTTTACACCAAAAATACATTTTCCTCTAAAGTTGATGGTGCATTTAGTGAGTATATTCTTTAGCTAGTGTTCACGTTTTAATACTGCCTGTTTTCTCTTGGAGGCAGAGTAGAAATACCTTACTATATATAGCTCATCTTTATTTTCTTTCCTGTTCTTTTACCTTTTTTTTAATCTCTGTCATTTAGGACACAATTTTTATGTTCCTCTTATTTGCACATATATTTCATATTTTTCTTTTAATATCCACATTTGCCTCTTATTTTTGCCATTGATAAGTGGATAAGTTAAGTGCACTTTGGGTCTCTGTAAAAAGGCTCCATAATCATGAGTACCTATTTAATGCCTAGAGCAATAAAAATATTCTGCTTTTTTTTTTTTTTTTTTGAGACGGAGTCTCGCTCTGTCCCCCAGGCTGGAGTGCAGTGGCGCGATCTCGGCTCACTGCAAGCTCCGCCTCCCGGGTTCACGCCATTCTCCTGCCTCAGCCTCTCCGAGTAGCTGGGACTACAGGCGCCCGCCACCACGCCCGGCTAATTTTTTGTATTTTTAGTAGAGACGGGGTTTCACCGTGGTCTCGATCTCCTGACCTCATGATCCGCCCGCCTCGGCCTCCCAAAGTGCTGGGATTACAAGCGTGAGCCACCGCACCCGGCCATAAATATTTACAAAACAATGTGAAGCAGCATAACTAAGTAAAAAAAAGAAAGAAAAGAAAAAAGATAGAAAAATGTTTTAAAGAATGCTTTGCATTTTTTAGTTACAAAATGCTGATGCTAGAAGGAGGTGGGATGGTTAGCAAGATTTTGAATATATTTTCTAACCAGTTCAATGGATTAAAGTATTTATAGCAGTATTTCTTTTATAATGTTTCAATTCACTTTAAAAGCTCATAAATATATCATTAGCACTGAATCCATTTATCACCAGTATCTCTTGGGAAAGTTTTATATGAAATGAAGGGAGAAAAAATGAGGACAAGTTTGAAAAATGTTTCTCTCTTATGCTACATCTGTGAGGTAGAAGAGAATGGAGAAGAAAGGATTAAAGGGATCCAAGCTCTTACTTTATGGGTCAGACAAATAGTCTTAGCTGATGAAATCTTCAAGGACAGTAAGAGTCAACATTTGGATAAGGTATTTGTAATTAACAAGGGAATATGAAATAATATAAATATTGCCACTTATCTGCTTTGTGACCCTGGACACGTTAACTATTTTAACCTACATTTTATTATCTGTTAAATGGACGTGAAAATACTGACCTTTTCAAACTATTATAAATATCAAAAATAACACATGTAAAATATTACACATCAGGGATTTTAGGATTTATAATTCCGACTGTTACTACTGATTTTGTTATCATTTGATCCTCATGCTCTTTGATGTGTGTATATCTCATAATAAAAAAACTTAATCTAGTTATGTTTCATTAATTTAAACAATTATTTAGTAGGTACAGTGTGGAGCGTGAAGGCGGCTGCAGAGTTAATGCAAGGGATCTGCAATTCACACAAGCAACAAGACTTGTCTGGAGACTGAAAAATAGTATTTTCCACGTATACATACTACTGTTTTCCAATCTGTGTGACTGTGACTAACAAACATTAGTAAAATAGACATTTTAAAGGAAAAGTGGATTATCCTTTGTTAATATTAATAAAACGGCCATTAGAGATGAATGTAAGCTGAGGAAAATTTGTATGCATAATTTATGTCAATATGTGTATGTTCAGGTTGACAAAGAAGAGAACAATTACAAGAGAGGATGTTGATTAATTATTGTTCAACTAACACTAATTAAGCACCTATTCTAATCCAGGCACTAAGTAGAACTAAGTGCTGCTTCAAGAAGGCTTAGAGTGTGCATAGGATTATAAACACTTGACAGGTAAGCATAGTGTGTGCATAGTTCTCTGATAGGAAGAAGAGAAGAAGTATGGTACTCCTCCAGCCTTTATTTCACCCCCAATCTCCATCAGTTAGTCCAATCATTCTAGTAAAACTTGTCTATCCATGCAGGCCAGAGTCCAGGATATATCCTAGCAGTGGTTTGTAGCCCAGAGACAATTCGCTCTGCTAAAGAGGAAATAACCTCAGGGCATCTACCTGGCTTCACAGGCTGCTGACCACAGGTAGGTGAAACTAAAAAGTAGAACTGGTGTTTGTACCTTTGTTTGTTTTTACATCTACCACTGAATTCATTCAATTGTCTTTGAAAATTTTTGTTAGTGAAGCTATTGTCTTTATAAGTAGTTTGATGGATATTATGAATCAGTATCTTATTTTTCTAACAACTCTGATTCATCAAAATATATGTTGTGAACTATTCAAAAACATTACCTATTGAGACTTAAAGAAACTATAAAGGTCAAGATTTTTTCCTGAAGTTATTTCTCCCACAAGTCATACCTTAAATTTTGTCATCAATTCCATTTGTTTTCCAATGTCTCCTAGCAATAAAGTTTCTATTGGAAGAGATAAATTGCGAGAATAAGCCCCAGTTTGTGTGGATTTATTCCCATTAGACTTATTCCAAGGTGAGTTATGTAAATTAAGATGTGAAACACAGGATAACTTTATTTTAAAGAGCTGATAGAGCTTTTTCCAAAATTCTTCTCTTTCTGTTACTATTCAGACCAGGATACACTCAAAATAAGATGTATAAAGTATCTACTGGTGTTCTCTAGAGTTTTTGAGAGAAAAGGTAGGTATTTCAATAAAGAACTATCATAGCATACATTTTTTCAACCTTTTAAAAATATCTCTGCCTGAAGAAATAAAATCTGTTACTCATTCCAACCTCACCGTTCTACCTAAATCATTTCTAAAATCTCCAAGCTATCATTTTATAATTAAAGAATGAATAAAATTTATGTATGGTGATTTCTACAATTCACATGGTTACCAAAAAGGGGTCCCAATCCAGACCCTAAGAGAGGGTTCTTGGAACTCACACAAAAAAGAATTCAGGGTGAGTCTGCAGTACAAAGTGAAAGCAAGTTTACTAAGAAAGTAAAGGGATAAAAGAATGGCTACTCCATAGGCAGAGCAGCCCCAAGGGCTGCTGGTTGCCCATTTTATGGTTTTTTCTTGATCATATGCTGAATAAGGAGTGGATTATTCATGAGTTTTCAGAGAAGTCATGGGCAATTCCTGGATGAACGGTGAGGATGACCAGAGGTTCTGTTGTCGCCATCTTGATTTTAGTGTGTTTTGTCCGGCTTCTTTCGTGAAACCTGTTTTATCAGCAAGGTCTTTATGACCTGTATCTTGTGTGACCTGTTATTTCATCCTGTGACTAAGAAAACCTAACCTCCCGGGAATGCAGACCAGTAGGTCTCAGCCTTATCTTACCCAGCCACAGTACAAGACGAAGTCACTCTGGTTTAAACACCTCTGACAATATGGACTTGTAGAACACATATTTTTAATAAAAATTCACTTTATATCTAAAGGATTTTTGTGAAAATGCAGAATTTTGCTGATAATTACTACTGGTCACAAATCATGGGAAAAAGTCACCTAGTGATCTTAGTTATCAAGTAATTCTAGAATTAATAAAAAGTCTAAAATATGAGATGTTAACCCAAACTTTCTAAAAGTAATAGTTCACAATGTCCAAAACAACTACATGGAAGCTATATACATCATATTATGAATAGTATTAAGGCCATATGTTATTTACATGATAAAATTTCCTGTCATTTTTTTTACTCTAAGTTTTTAAGCATTTTACATTCCTTCCTTGCTTTTTTTCTCTCCATTAAGAATTGAATATATATATATATATATATATATTCTTAATTGTTTTTAAGGATTATTGTAGTTTCTTATATGAGTCATTTCCTAAACATGCATAACTAGTGCATGTAATATTTAAACTATAGGGAGATGCCTCAAACTCTTACAAACGTTTTTATTTTAAAAAAAGGGAAAAGAAGGGAATAAATAAACCCATCATGCTAAAGCTAAGAAAACAGAGACAGGAAATCTACTTTGTAAAACAGGAAGGCATTAAATTCCTTAGAGTCCGATTAAAATACAATTAGATGTAAAAGAAACTCTACTATAACCATGGTATTAATATATCTGATAATGTTACTATAAGAATGATCAACTGGAATACCTAGAGAAGAGGGAGATGAGAGAGCACCAATATGATACTATTTTGCTCAACACTGCTCAGTTCTGAGGGATGCTGGTGCTGTACACACTATTTTCCTGGGAGGTGATTTCTGTTAAGAGACACAAATGGCTCATTTTACCCACGACAATCTCATCTCCTTTTGCTCAGATATTTTGTTCACAAGAAAAAAAAAAACTTTCTAATTTTTTACTTCCCTTTTTCAGGTTTTCCAATTTTAGAAAGGAAGTGCCTACTAGTTGAATGTAACCAGTCCTTTTCTATTGTCATTCCAGCTGAGTGAAGAAGCTCAATTATTTTATGATAAAAATAATAGAAGAAATGCTTTAATGTAATAGACGATCAAAACCAGTGAATGTTACTGTAAGTCAGTGGTGAGAATTCAGATGAGAATGAGATCAAATTTTATGGTGATGGTCAAAAGCAGCAGTGACGGGTAAGATAAATTGGGTTTTTGAGAGATTAAGTGCAGCTTTTGTCATCTGGACAGAATACAAGTCAATATCCCACCCAGAGGTAGAAGACATATTCTGCTCTGTCTCTAAGGAAAATTATGACCTTTGCTGAGTGATTCACTCCCAAATGGGATACAGAAGGTGCCAAGTAAATAGTCCACCTTCATTTCTGTAGGAATTCTATGTTCCTAAGAGATCTCATAGAAACAGTCTTCTTCTGTTCAGTCTCTAAAATATCCCAAATTCCTTTCTATTTTGAATGAATTAACTTTAAATTATCCATGGGATATAATCTCTTATATATCCTCTGTCACTCCAGGTGAAAATAAAAGTCTGCTTCATTATCTAAATTATCATCTATGTTTCTCTGTTATTATCTGTCTCGATGTTTTAATGGTTCATTTAAAATGTTTCAACTGATTTTAACTTCTATTTGTTTTGGTTTAATAGGGAAACTGCATTTATGCTTATTTATCTTTTAAACACTAAACGTAGATGACATTTTAAAATTCCTTATGGAAATAGAAAGAGTATACTATATATGAGAAAATGGACCTCCAGTTGGGTAGGTAATTTCTTCTTCCAGAGTACTTTTCTCCACAGTACAGGAAAACACTTCTAAGATCCAATAGAAGAGCCTAAAATTTTTACCAGTGCTTTTGATCTTTTATGTTCTCACCTCTAGCCTTTATTATCTTCGTGTTTTCTTTTTTAAATTTTTTACATACCTACAAATGATCTGTATTTTTACTACAACAAGAAGCAGCTAAGCTTATCCACAGTTTGGCCATTTCTGTATATTTCGAGTAGAGAAAAAGTGAAGAGAAAGAAGTGCTGTTTTTGCTTCTGAAAGTAGCCAGCGACTAATTCTTATGTTTCTCTGTTGTCTGTGCTTTGAAGCGATGCTCCTGTGTTCATTGCATCCCTCAAGCCTTTGTTGATACTTGTTACTTGGGATAGGAGGTGACTCTGCCAAAAATACTTCTCAAAATAGCTTCCATATTTGACATACGTGAGAAAACTTTTATAAGCAAGTGAAAACAAACTTTGAAGTCCTGAGATGCTAGATACTTCTATAAAAATTAATTCTTCATATTTCACTTTCCAAAGTGATTTGTTTATGCATTTTCATATTGCTTATTGTAGATTATATTGTTAAATTAACAAACAGCCGAGCATAGAACTAAAACAAAGAAGCATATCTCTAAGACTTAATGGATGGGGCACATTTATATTAGTTCTTTGTTAGAGTCTGTCTATTGCTTAGTGTTGACCCTCTGCCAATGACAAACACCATGGAGCAGACTATTTCAGCACCAGGAATGACTCTGTGATATCTCTCTCTATCAGCTTTGGCAATATGTTAAGAGGCTAAAAGGATCTGAGAAAAAAGTTTAGAAGTTGCAGCCCCTGGCAAAATTCATTAAAAGGCATGGCATAGAAGTTGAAAAGCTCATCATAGAACTACAGTCAGCATTAACACTGCAGGGTTCCAGTACTTTCCCAGAAAATGCGACACCTCCAGGCATTCTTTGATTTTAGACTGCCCGCCAAAGCAAAGCACCAAAAGCCAGAAAGAGCAAGAAAACTTGATCTTCTGTCAACAACCAAAACAACCTATAATCTTTTTCTACTTGAAAATTGTTAGTAAGTTGCAAAAAGGCTTGGGAAAAAGGAATTTGGTGGAAACTTCTTTCCTGAAATTCTTCCAAGATCCTAATTGTTCATCAAATATCCAAGAAATATGTACCCAGGGATGCTTAGGAAAAATATTAACAAATTATACTTAATGTTTACAGTGGAAGAGATACTAAACCAAGCACTTTAAGGGCATAACTCTATTTAATTCTCACACCAACACCACAAGGTAGATACTACTATTTCTCAAATTTTACAAATGATTGAATTGAGGTGAAATAAAGTTAAGTAACTAGCTCAAGACTATATAGTAGATTACAGAGGTGGGACTCAAGATGCGATACACTTCCTTCCTAACTACTGTAAAATACTGCCTCAAAATAACATAGAAATAAAACAATCCAAACCTTTATGTCTCCTATGCCAATGAGAGGCTACTCTTTAATTCAAATATTTCCTGGAATGATTGTCCATGAAAAAATTAAGTAAGCATTGAAAGAGATTGTTAGACAACAAAACAATAACTTATATTCAATTCCCTTTGCTCAAGAATATCATTAAATCTTTTATATTCTCAATAATCAAACAATTTTTCCATGAATTGCTTATTATTATCCCTTTTCATTTTTCTTCATATATATAAAATAGGCCTTTTCTACTGCTACTCCCTTTTCCCTCAAACAGAGAATCCTGGAAAACAGTTCTATTTCTTCTGTATTTTAGAATCAATATAGACTCATTAGGAAACGTTATACTTGTATGTGTGTACACATATATATTTTTTATTTTAGATTCAGGGGGTACATGTACAGGTTTGTTACATGGATATATTGCATAATGGTGGGGTTTGGGCTTCTAGTGTATCCTTCATCTGAACAGTGAACCCTGTACACAACAAGTAATTTTCTAACATTCACCTCCCTCTTTACCTCTACACATTTGGAGTACCCAGTGTCTACTGTTTTCTCCTTTATGTTCATGTGTACTCATTGTTTAACTCTCACCTACAAATGAGAATATGCAGTATTTGACTTTCTGTTTCTTATTTCACTCAAGATAATGGCCCCTGGCTTCTTCTATGTTGCTGCAAAGGACATGATATTCATTTTTATGGCTGTATAATACTCCATGGTGTATATGTACCACAATTCTTTTATTCACTCATCCATTGATGGACAGTTAGATTTATTCTATGACTTTGCTATTGTGAATAATGTGTGATACACATACAAGTTCAGGTATCTTTTCTGGCAAAATAATTTCTTTTTTATTGAGTAGATACCCAGTAGTGGGATTGTCGAGTTAAATCGTATTTCTACTTGTAGTTATTTGAGAACTCTTCATACTCTTTTTCATAGAAAACACTGTGTATTTACTAAGCATAACATTGTCTGACCACAGTGGTAAGTAAGGAATCCATTTTTCTCTGCCAGAAACTTCATAATTCTTCTAAAAGGTAGTAGTAGTTCAAGAAAATAGGGACATATTATTCTAAAGTGCTACCAGGAGACAAATGTAAATATTGCACTGGGTAGTCATGCTCAATCAAATGAGCCAGAGCCAAAAAAAATTATGACACCTCACCTTGGGCTAGGATTTGTAAGAAAATAGACAGATATAAAATATATCTGTGGAATAATTATTTTCTTATTCATTTCCATTTTTATTTGAGTATTTTACTAATAATAGTCGAAGAACTAACTCATTGTTTCAATTGAATTTTACATGTGTGTTTTACCAAAGTCATTTTTATTATGTAAATTATTTTCTTTTAAAAAAATGTCAGTAATTTAGCCTGACTCCCTTTGCAAATCTATGTCAAATTTATCAAGGATTTAGAATTCAGAAGAACAAGTATGTAGGTCATTGCTAAGCCCATTAACAGCAGCATTATCTTGCCACCAAGTGGTAGTTTCTGAGTTGCATTGCAGGAGTTTGTGGTATTTTCAAGAATATATCTTTTATACCATATTTAGTATTTCCTAAAAATCATCAAACCCATTATGAATGTGAAAATAATGGATAATATATGCCTTTCCCAAAGTATTCATATTTGAGAGGTATTTATAATAAAAAGACTTGGTATTTGTGCTTCCTAATTTCTAGATTGATTCAAACTCCAACAGGTTTTACAGTGTTCAAGATAAACCCAAAATGATTAAGCGTAAATATTCTAAAAGCTTTGTTTAGGACTTTGAGTTTTAAGACATGATATCATCTGCTCTCCTTTAATCTTTGCTAAAGGTTGAAATCTGTTAACTAAAAAGATATCTGCAATGATGTAATTAGTTAAGATGAAGTCATATTGGAAGAGGGTGGTCTTCTTATCTAATACGATTAGAGAAGACAGGTATTTGGACACAGATTCACAGAGGGAAGATGATGTGCAGACACACAGGGAGAAGATAGCCATATGAGGGTGGAGGCAGAGATTAGAGTAATGCATATACAAGCTGACATCAAGGATTGCCAGCAAATACCAGAAGCTAGAAGAAGCAGAAAAAAGGAGATTCTTCTTTAAAGGGTGCAGAGGGCCATGATGACACCTTCGTTTCAGACTTCTAGCCTCCAGACCTGTAATACAATAAATAAACTTATTTTGTTTTAAGACACTCAGTTTGTGGTAGCTTGTTATGAACAGCGCCAGAAAACTAAAATAATTTTCCTTTCAAACTTAAAGCGTTTCTACTAGATCACTAGTTAGACCCTGAGGTTGAGAAGACAAAGATTTATGGAACATTTAGACCTATTTGGGCTCCCCCAAAGAGAACTGCCTTTACTAAATTGTTAGTTTATTCCCTGTTACCTAAAGATAAAAGTCAACATAGATTCAGAATGTAAATGTCAGGATGGAGCTGAAAGTAAACAAATAAGAAAAATAGTAAAACAATTGGAGGGACCATCTCTGTCAGCTACTTGGCTTTATCCAAAGGAAAAAATAAAATTTTGCCGTTTTTATTACAAGAGGTAGTTTCACAACTTGTGGCAAGAGACCACCGCTCAAAGTTAGGCTCCTATTCTCCCGCAGAGACTGAGAGGCAGGTATTACCTTCCTCAATGGTTACATTCCAAAGATATGTTTCCTAGGTCCCAAACAAAGACAGTCTCGGGCTTATAAGCTAGTAAGCCTTTTAAAATTATTTACAGCTTAAAGTCAGAGAAAGAATTTGCAATTGCAAGCTTACTAACATGAATGCTCTGAGAAAAGGGAGGCGTGAGTCCTCTGGGGTTAGGCTGTCTGAATTCTGTAAGAGCTAGGGTGAATGGAAGACCAGGGGCCTATGGGCAGGGGCAGAAAGAAACCTCTCTAAAGGTTAGTCAAGCTGAGGGAAAGGTTAAGGCCCTCTTGGTCAGCCTTTCCCATTAGTTATTTTCAAACCTGATAGAAGGCCTTGGGTAGCATTCTCAAGATCTTCTCCCTCAGTCCAACCTGAAGCCTGTTCTTTTAATCTCCTAAATGGTTGCACTTCAAACTATCCTGGGATGCCCCATCATATGTAAAACTCCTACGCTCTGGCATGGACAACAGGCTCTTCATTCATCCTTCTCATCACTGTAAACATTTTAGAATTTAAGCCTGATTTTGTGATTCTGCTGCTTAGTCTTTCACTAATGCATCATTGTCAAAGGTCAAAAAAAAAAAATCAACCTTTGAGAAGCTTCACTAACTTGACTAATTGGAAAATTTTTCCCCACTCCGTGCAAGATGAATGCCATCACCTGTGCAAGAAGAAAACAATTAGGTAGAGACTGACCTGAGAGAATATCACATGTTTTTAATCAAAGCTCAGCTGATAACTAGCTTTGTGACATTGAGCAAGTCACAGAATCTATGGTAAAACAACTAATCAATCAATTAAAATTAAATTAGAGAAGATAACTCCTATTTTCCAGTCCATAGCTTATTTTGGCAAACGGGGCTTGGAAGCGCAAATGTTTTCTTCTTTGGTCTTTTGTTTTTGATTAAATTTATCTCCTGCAGGTAGAGGATATTATAGCACAAGGGAGATTTTTATATAATAATTTCAGGGACTTTATTTCCTTTTTTTAAAAGATTTTTGGGGAAAAAATAAAAAGATTCACGAGGTTTTTCCCTTAGGTAGCTTTTCTTGGGTTCTAATTACCTATGCCATTAAAGGTGTTATTTGTATTATTGCCTGTGGGTATTTGTTGGAGAAATTTGATAATAAAATAGAGAAAACAGTAAACTTTACAACCTTCACTTGTTAATACACTGACCCTGAAAGAACTCTTAGCTCTCTTGGGTAAATTTATTTTAAACTTGTTAATATCAACTTAATATAGCATTTCTCCAGAAATTATTTTAAAATATGTTGGCATAAGTATTTGTCCTTAAGAAGATTATGTAAAGAAGGCAAAATAGTACTAAAAACTAACACTGCAGCACATTACTTAATAGAAAAACATCAAAATTATACATCTATTAGGAGCTCAGTTTTCTAATCCAATTAAAATAAAATGAAATTTGAAATTTAGAATGCATAAGGATCCTATATGTGTCCCATACTGTGATCACATAGAACCCTGTCAAAACATTTTTAAATCATCACCAATTATAAATTACAGATGTCTAAGCAATTGTTTAACAAGGAAAATAGCAATTATTTCAATCCTCATATAATGATCGTCTTAAACAGCATTTCCAGGTGCTATTAAGGTCTCCGATATTACAGTGATTTTGAATCCAATATTAAAGAAGTCATTGTGACTTTACAATAGGCAAGGGTTTTTTTTTAACTTTCTCAGGAAAATTTTAATTTCTTTAGTTTCTTTAGTATAGTTTGACTCTAACTTCAGGTTAGAAATGTTTACGAAAAGTATTTTTCATTAAATATAGTTTCTTGTATGTGTTTTATAAAGATTTAATAGTAAACATTTTATGGCAGCATCTAAATGTAACTAACTACATTAATTATATCCTGATCTATCATATGACAATATTCTCTAGGAATAACTGCTACTAATAAAAACTGCATCTTATATGTAGACAGCATATTATACAAAATATATTCATATTTTTCTATTTTAATATATGACAGATTTTATTCTATTAGTAGAACAGAAGTGAAAACTATGCTAGACAATAACATAGGAATTGAGGAAAATTGAGGAAATTTCCTTGTGGAAAATTAAGTCGAAAATTAGGGTAACATTTTCTCATATTTTACCAAGCAATTATTTGATATAAACATAAATTTCCTAAACAAATTTAAGATGAAAAAACAGCATGTAAAGGTAAACTATAACAAAAACTATGTAAGTTAGTGTATGAATTATGTGTTGTAAAGTCTTACTGATTTACAACAAGTAGACTGTGGATTTAGCTTTGAATACCCAAGCAGCAATGAAAAGATTAGAACATAATCAATTGTAAACAACCCGTTTCTCAGAGGAAGCAACACTGTTGCTAGAACAGACACCATTTAAACTCTCATGGTAATTTTATGGAATAATTGCTGATAATGTCTCCTTTTAAAAGATAAGGGAACTACAAATCCAAAAGATTAGGTAATTTTCCCAGGGTCCCACAGTTGGTAAATGGTAAAACCAGAATAACAAACTTAGAAGTTCCTATTTGTTTTTATCACTGTGTGGTACTGGCATTAAAACATCACTACTTCCTGACTTATGATGGCATAAAACTAAAGCACTGTTACTGAATGGGAGAAACACCGTTTATCGGGAGCAAGTATAATTAGACATATAATTAATTAAACATTTTATTAAGTACTTATCTTTATCAACCTCTGAATTGGTCCTGTAAAAACAGTGAGGAACAAGCTATTTTGGGGTTTGGAGAAGTTGTTGGGGAGTGTCTCTGCAAGAATTTTTCAAGCGAGTTACAAAATAGCACTCTTTATCAGTATAAATTAACTGAAAGGGCAAATGATTTGGTAAAGAGTGGAACATAGACCCTACCAGTTCATTCTCTCTTCTATGGGCACTTTGCAGTACACGAAGTGCAAAATCCTTCTCAATAGTCCTAAGATAGACATAATCATTGCTCACACAGAGTTCAAAGGCTGAGAGGAAAAAGAAAGCATCTAAATGGAGATTTTAGAGAAAGAAAATAATTCACCATGGGAATGTGAAGATAAATGAAGTGAGGAGGGGAACACAACAGATAATTGATATGACATTATTTTAAAGAAAATAGAAATGCAGTGCCTCTCTGAAATATTGGCTTCTACATTCTAGTATTTAGTATGACAAGGATTGCCATCCAAAGCAAAATATTATATTGTCCAAGACAGATTAGTAAGGCAATAAGCAAAAAACAAAACAAAAACAAACCATAAAGAGGCTGAAAAGTATATCATATTCTCATTATACTAATAAAACACATATAAGCACATTCAAAATGGTAATTTAAAAAGTTGAAACAGCTGAAGTAAGTAAGTGCTGAAAAAAATTCAGAATACATTAGAGTTGATTCCCTTCATCGGAATTATTAATGCATGTTGAGGTAAGAAGCCAGATAATAATTCGATGTCTTCATTTTCTCTCATGGAGACGTATGTCCCCCAAATAAGGAGATTTCTCTGGGTGCCATCATGAGAGAGACTGGAATCTTTGAACAGTATGAGGCCCTTAGAGGACAGTAGGTATGGCTAATTAATTCCTCAAAACAAATGTGCAAAGTTATTTTATCTAACCATAGATAGTCTTGCTGTCCTTTGGTTTCCATTTGCATGGGATATCTTTTTCCATGACTTTATTTTCAGTCTATGTGTATCTTTGTAGGTGAAGTGTGTTACTTGTAGGCAGCATAGAGTTAGGTTTTGTTTTTCTTTTTGTGTTTTTATCCATTCAGCTACTCTTGTCTTTTGATTGGAGAATGTAGTCCATTTACATTCACTGTTATTATTGATAGGTAGGACTTACTACTGCCAATTTGTTATGCGTTTTCTGGTAGTTTGGTTGGTCCTCTCATCCTTTCTTCCTTCCTCTCTTCCTTTGTGTAAAAGTGATTTGCTCTGGTAGTGTGTTTTAATATGTTTCTTTTTATTTTTTTTCTGTATCTATTATAGGTCTTTGTTTTGTGGTTACCATGAGACTTGGAAATAACGTCTTATAACTACTTATATGGCAAGGGATTAATAATCAGAATATATAAGGAGTTCAAACAACTCATTAGCAAAAATCAAACAACTAATTTGATCAAAAAGCTTGCAATATATCTGAACAGATATTTCTCAATAAAAATTTTAAATGGCCCACAGATACATGCTCAACTTCACTAATCATCAGAGAAACGCAAATCAAAACAACGAGATATCACCATAGCTCAATTAAAATGGCTTTTATTAAAAAAAAACAGGAAATAATGGATACCGGGGAGGATATGGAGAAAGAGAAGCCCTCTTACACTGTTGCGAATGTAAATTAGTACAGCCACTATGGGAAGTAGTACGGAGCTTTTTCTGAAAACTAAACATAGAACTACTCTTTGATCCAGTAATCCCACTACTGGGTATATATCCAAAAGAAAGGAAATCAGTATATTCGTGAGGCATTGGCACTTCCATGTTTACTGTAGCACTATTCACAATAGCTAAGATATGGAATTAATCTCAGTGTCCACCATGGAATGAATGGATACAGAAAATGTGGCACATGTGGTATAGGAAGTAGAAAGAAATTTTTTAGGTGGATAGTGAGGGTAAAAGAGTCCTCAGCAGAGCTTCCCTTTTAACAAAAAGCAGCCCCAGAAATTATCTTTTCCTAAAAAAGACTAGCCTGAAAAATTGAGCTGTAAATATAATTAAACAACCTAGAAACTTGCACAGGGGAACACCAGCAACAGTGCCAACAGAAAAGGGATACCTGGGGGGGCCACACATATCTAACATGGAGGCTCCAACTTCCCTTTTTTGTTGTTGTTACTACTTGTACAGTAAAGGAATAGGCAACATGGCACAGGGCAGGCAGAGAACCTACCTACATAATAAGAGATTAGGGTAGGGGCTACCAGAAATTTGTGCCCTAGCCAAATGGCACACCTAGTCCTAACCAGTTTTCATGGCCTATGCAAATAACACACCTGGTCCAACCAATCTTCCATGCCCCGTGTAAATCAGACACCACCTCGTCACCAGGCATCTATAAAACCCCTTGCATTTCACCGCGGATGTGCCAACCCATTTCGCTGGGACTCCTCTCTGCATTTGACCTACACCTCCCCATTTCCTCCCCCTCATGCCGTGGTAACCACTGTTTCATTCTCTACCTCTACGTACTTGAGCTATTTAAAAAAAAATAGTTCACATATTAAGTGAGATCATGAAACATTGATCTTTCTGTGACTGGCTTACTTCATTTAGCTTAATATTCTCCAGGTCCATTCACATTGTGGCAAATGGCAGATTTTTTAACCTAAATAATATTCCATTACATATAAATAACTTATGTTTTATAGTCTTACTAATTATGTAGAAGTAATTTAGATTACTTATAAATAAAATAAAAGGACCATGGCAAACAGGAGGCAGGACTAGACTGCAGCTTCAACTCAGACAGACGGAATAGTGTGTGGAGACCCACATCATGAATTTTAGCTCCAGAATGACTGCAGGAATAAATCAGAAAACCCAAGAGGACCCACAGACCCTCTGAAGGAAGTGGATTGCTCCTGCAGGACATGGGACACACACCAAATACTGTGAGTGTCCAAACCGTGGAAGTGGGAAAGGGAGATCCTCCACCCCTGAACACACACCCCCGTTGGGGAAACTGAAGGTCTAGTTTATGGCAGAAGATTCTAACCTTACCTGTAGCTGAGTCAATTTAGAGAGCTGAGCAAAATATAGGAGTAGAGGAAGCAGCGGGAAAGATCTTATGAACTCACTGGGTCCCCAGGCAGGCCATTCCTGCCTGGCACCAGAGGAATCCTTCGGGAGGGCAGCCAGAGAGGCAGGAAAAATGCCACAGGAAGAAGGAAGTCTCCAGATGAACTTTATAACAATTTGAACAGGGTGAGAAGCCTCCTGGACAGAACTCAGGGGAGGGTGTGAATCCTGTGTGCAGACTCCAAAGGCAGGGAAAAAACGAAAGTCCTACTTTCTTTCGTAGCTGGGAGGTGGGTAGCCTGGGGCGAGTTCTCAACCCTGCTTTCCCACTGCCTGGAAACAGACTCAATGCTACTGGGGGGCACAGTGGGAAGAGATTGGCCCTTTGGCTTGTGTGGGAGCTGGGTGAGGTCTGGGACTGTCACCTTTCCCTACTTCACTGACAACCTGCATGACTCAGTAGAGGCAGCCATAATCCTTCTAGGTACGTAACTCCATTGACCTGGGAACTTCACCCCCATCCCCCACGGCAGCCACAGCAAGAACCGCCCAAGGAGAGTCTGAGCTCAGATATACCTAGCCCTGCCCCCCAACCTGATAGGCCTTCCCTACCTCCCCTGGTAACTGAACACACAGAGCACATACCCGGGAGTTCTAGGGCCCTGCCCACCACCAGTTCCTCTCCATACTACCACAGCTGATGCTCTCTGGAAAGCACCATATCCTGGCAGGATGCCAACCAGCACAAAAATAGAGCATTGAACCACCAAAGCTAAGAACTCTCACAGAGTCCAGGTCAGCCCCCTGTCACCTCCATCAGAAAAAGTGCTAGTATCCACATCTGAGAGACCCATATATGGTTCATACTACAGGACTCTGTGCAGAAAACCCCCATTACCAGTCTTAAGTCTGGTAGACTTGCTGGGTGGCTAGATCCAGAACAGAGATAACAAATCATTACAGTTCAACCCTCAGGAAGCCACATCTACAGGAAAATGGGGAGAGTATTACATCAAGGGAACACCCCATAAGACAAAACAATCAGAAGAACAACCTTCAGCCCTACACCTTCTCTCTGGCAGAGCCTACACAAATGAGAGGAAATCAAAAAACCAACTCTGGTAAAATGACAAAATAAGGCTCTTTAATACTCCCAAAAAATCACACTGGCTCACTATCAATGGATCTAAACAAAGAAGAAATATCTGATTTGCCTGAAAATGAATATGGGAAGTTAGTTATTAAGCTAATCAGGGAGGCACCAGAAAAAGGCAAACTCCAATGCAAGGAAATTCAAAAAATGATATAAGAAGTCAAGGGAGAAATATTCAATTACATAGATTGCATAAATATAAAACAATTGAAACTTCAAGAAACATCGGACACACTTACAGAAATGCAAAATGCTCTGGAAAGTCTCAGCAATAGAAATTGAACAAATAGAAGAAAGAAATTCAGAGCTTGAAGACAAGATCATTTAATTAACCCAATCCAACAAAGACAAAGGAAAAAAAAAGGAAGAAAACATAAACAACGCCTCCAAGAAGTCTGGGATTATGTCAAATGACCAAGTCTAAGAATAATCTGTATTCCTGAGGAAGAAAGAAATCTAAAAACTTGGAAAACATATTGTGTCCAGAATTTATTCCTTCCAGTGGGTTCATGGTCTCGCTGACTTCAGGAGTGAAGCCGCAGACCTTCGCAGTGAGTGTTACAGCCCTTAAAAGTGGAGTTGTTTGTTTCTCCCAGTGCATTTGTGGTCTTGCTGACTTCAGGAATGAAGCCACAGACCCTCGTGGTGAGTGTTGCAGCTCATAAAGTTAGTGTAGACCCAAAGAGTGAGCAGCAGCAAGATTTATTGTGAAGGGCAAAATAACAAAGCTTCTACAGCATGGAAGGGGGCCTGAGTGGGTTGCTGCTACTGGTTGGGGTGGCCAGCTTTTATTCCCTTATTTGTCCCCACCCACATCCTGCTGATTGGTCCATTTTACAGAGCACTGATTGGTCCACTTTACACAGCGCTGATTGGTGTGTCATTTACAATCCTTTAGCTAGACACAGAGTGCTGATTGGTGCGTTTTTACAGAGTGCTGACTGGTGAGTTTACAATCCTTTAGCTAGACACAGAGCGCTGATTGGTGTGTTTACAATCCTCTAGCTAGACAGAAAAGTTCTCCAAGTCCCCACGCCACCCAGAAGCCCAGCTGGCTTCACCTCTCAATATTTGGGTGAATAATCAAGAAAAGCTTCCCTTATATCCAGCCTTGATAGACACCTAGACATTGAAATGTAAGAAGCACAAAGAAAACCTGGGAAATTAATCACAAAAAGATCATTGCTTAGGCACATTGTCATCAGGTTATCTAAAGTTAAGATGAAGGAAAGAATTTTAAGAGCTGTGAGACAAAAGCACCAGGTAACCTATAAAGGAAAATCTATCTGGTTAACAGCAGATTTCTCAGCAGAAACCCTACAAACTAGAAGGGATTGGGGTCCAATCTTCAGTCTCCTCAAACAAAACAATTAGCAGCCAAGAATTTTGCATCCAGTGAAACTGAGCATCATATATTAAGGAAAGATACAGTCTTTTTCAGTCAAACAAATGCTGGAGAATTTGCCACTACCAAGCTACCACTACAAGAACAGCTAAAAGGAGCTCTAAATCTTGAAACAAACCCTGGAAACACATCAAAACAGAACCTTTTTAAGGCAAAAATCTCACAGACCTATAAAACAAAAATACAATTAAAAAAAATAACCAAGGTGCACAGGCAACAAATAGCATGATGAATGCAATGGCGTCTCACATCTCAATACTAGCATTGAATGTAAATGGACTAAATGCTCCACTTAAAATATACAGAACTGCAGAATTGATGATAATTCACCAACCAACAATCTGCTGCCTTCAACAGACTCACTTAACACATAATTACTCACATAAAATTAAAGTAAAGCGGCGGAAAAAGTCATTTCATGCAAATGGACACCAAAAGTGAGCAGGAGTAGCATTCCTGTATCAGACAAAAGAAACTTTAAAGCAACAGCAGTTTAAAAAGACAAACAGGGACTTAATATAATGGCAAAAGGCCTTGTCCAACAGGAAAATGTCACAATCCTAAACACATATGCACCTAACCCTGGATCTCCCAAATTTCTATAACAATTACTAATAGACCTAAAAAATGGGATAGACACCAACATAATAATAGTAGGGGACATCAATACTCCACTGACAGCACTAAACAGGTCATCAAAACAGAAAGTCAACAAAGAAACAATAAATTTAAACTATACCTTGGAAAAAATGGACTTAACAGACATACGTACAGAACAATCCTTCCAACAAACACAGAATACACATTCTATTCAACAGTGCATGGAACTTTCTTCAAGATAGACTATACGATAGGCCACAAAATGAGATTCAATAAATTTAAGGAAATTGAAATTATATCAAGCACTCTTTCAAACCACAGTGGAATAAAACTGGAAGTCAACTCCAGCAGGAACCTTCAAAACCATGCAAATACATGGAAATTAAATAACCTGCTTCTGAATGATCACTGAGTCAAAAATGAAATCAAGACGAAAATTTAAAAATTCTTCAAACTGAATGACAACAGTGTCACAACCTATCAAAACCTGTAGGATACAGCAAAGGTGGTTCTAAGAGGAAAGTTCAAAGCTCTAAATGCCTGTATCAAAATGACTGAAAGAGCACAAACTGACAATCTAAGGTCACACCTCAAGGAACTAGAGAAACAAGAACAAACCAAACCCAAACCCAGCAGAAGAAAGGAAATAACCAAGATCAAAGCAGAACTAAATGAAATTGAAACTAACAAACAAAAACAATACAGAAGACAAATTAAACAAAAAGCTGGTTCTTTAAAAAGATAAATAAAATTGATAGACCATTAGCAAGATTAACCAAGAAAAGAAGAGAGAAAATCCAAATAAGCTCAATAAGACATGAAACAGGAGATATTACAACTGACACCACAGAAATACAAAACATTATTAATGCTACTATGAACACCTTTACATGCATAAACTAGAAAACCTGGAAGAGATGAATAAATTCCTGGAAAGATACAACCCTCCTAGCTTAAATCAGGGAGAATTATATGCCCTGAACTGACCAATAACAGGCAGCAAGATTGAAATGGTAATTTAAAAATTAGCAACTAAAAACAGTCCAGGACCAGATGGATTCACAGCAAAATTCTACCAGACATTCAAAGAAGAATTGGTATGAATCCTATTGACACTATTCCACAAGATAAAGAGGAAACCCTCCCTAATTCATTCTATGAAGCCAGCATCACCTTACTACCAAAACCAGGAAATGACATAATCAAAAAAGAAAACCACAGACCGATATCCCTGATGAACATAGATGCTAAAATCCTTAACAAAATACTAGCTAACTGAATCCAACAACGTATGAAAAAGATAATTTACCATGATCAAGTGGGTTTCATGCCAGGGATGCAGGGATGGTTTAACATACGTTAAGTCAATAAATGTGATACACAACATAAACAGAACTAAAAACAAAAATCATATGATCATCTCAATAGATATAGAAAATGCATTCAACTAAATCCAAATCTCTTTATGATTAAAGCTCTCAGCAAAGTCAGCATACAACGGACATACCTCAATGTAATAAAAGCCATCTATAACAAACTCACAGCAAGCATAATACTGATTGGGGAAAAGTTGAAAGCATTCTCTCTGAGAACTGGAACAAGACAAGGATGCCCACTCTCACCACTCATCTTTGACATAGTACCGAAAGTCCTAGCCAGAGCAATCAGACAAGAGAAAGAAATAAAGGGCGTCCAAATCAGCAAAGAAGTCAAATTGTCACTGTTTGTTGATGATATGATTATTTACCTTAAAATCCAAAGACTCCTCCAGAAAGCTCCTAGAACTGATAGAAGAATTCAGCAAATTTTCCAGATACAAAATTGATATATGCAAATTAGTAGCTCTTCTATACACCAACAGCGATCAAGTGGAGAATCACATCCAGAACTCAACCCCTTTTACGATACCTGTAAAAAAATAAAATAATTTAGGAATCTACCTAACCAAGGAGGTGAAAGACCTCTATGAGGAAAACTACAAAACATTGCAGAAAGAAATCATAGATGACACAAACAAATGGAAACACATCCCATGCTCATTGATGAGTAGAATCAATTTTGTGAAAATGACTACTAGAATTGATAAACAGTATTAGTAAATTTTTAGGATACAACATCAGTGTAAAAAAATCAGTAGCATTTCTATACACCAACAACGTCTAGGCTGAGAATAAAATCAAGAACACAATCTCACAATAGCCACAAAGAAAAGGAAATGCCTAGGAATACAGCCAACTAAGGAGGTGAAAAATCTCTACAAGGAGAGATACAAAACACTGTGAAAGAAATCAGAGACAATGCAAATAAATGAGAAAACATTCTATGCTCATGGATTGAAAGAATCAAGAAAATAAAAATGGCCATACTGCCCACAGCAAGTTACAGATCCAATTCTATTTCTATCAAACTACCAACATCGCTCTTCACAAAGTTAGAAAAAACTATTCCAAAATTCATATGGAGTAAAAAAAAAGTGCCCAAATAGCCAAGGCAAATCTAGGCAAAGGAAATAAGGCTAGAGGCATCACATTACTTGACTTCAACTATGCTATAAAGCCACAGTAACCATAAGTGCTTGGTACTGGCAGAAAAACAGACACATAGTACTGGCAGACAGTACAGACACTTGGTAGTGGCAGAAAAACAGACACATAATGGAACAGAATAGAGAGCCCAGAAATAAGGTCGTACATCTGGACTATATGATCTTCAACAAGCCAGACAAAAGCCAGCAATGAGCAAAGGACTCCCTATTCAATAAGTGGTGCTGGGATAATTGGCTAGCCATATACAGAAGATCGAAGTTGAACCCCTACCTTTCACTATACACAAAAATTAAAATCAAAATGGATTAAAGAATTAAATGCAAGACCTCAAACTATAAAAATCCTGGAAGACAACCTAGGAAATACTCTTCTCAACACTGGCCTTTGTAAGGAATTTTTGGCTAAGTATCCAAAAGCAATTGCAACAAAGACAACAATAGACAAGTGGGATCTAATTAAACTAACACAATTCTGCACAGGAAAAGAAAACATCAGCGGAGCAAACAGACAGCCTACAGAATGGAAGAAGATATTTACAAACTATGCATCTGACAAAATCCTAATATGCAGAATCTGCAGGCAACGTAAATCAACAAGCAAAAACCAAATAACCCCCTTATAAAATGGGCAAAGGATATAAACAGACACTTCTCAAATGAAGACATAAAAGTGGCCAACAAACATATAAAAAAAAGTTCTGCATCACTGATTATCAGAGAAATGAAAATCAAAACCACAATGTGATACCATCACACACCAATCAGAATGACTTTTTGTTAAAAGGTCAAAAAACAACAGATGCTGGTGAAGCTGTGGAGAAAAGGGGCCATTTATATGCTGTTGGTGGGGATGTAAATTAGTCTAGCCACTGTGGAGAGCAATCTGGGGCTTTTTCAAAGAACTGAAATCAGAGATATGATTTCACCAAAAAAATAGATTACTAGGTATAACCCAAAAGAAAATAAATCATTCTACCAAAAAAAGACACATGAACTTTTATGTTCATAGCTGTACTATTCACAATAGCAAAAACATGGAATTAACCTAGATGCCCATCAATGGTAGACTGGTTAAAGAAAATAAGGTACATATATCTCATGGAAAATTACACAGCCATAAAAAAGAATGAAATCATGTATTTTGCAGCAAAATTAATGAAGCAGGAGTCCACAGTCCTAAGCAAATTAACACAGGGACCGAAAATCAAATACTGCATGTT
Source organism: Hylobates moloch (assembly GCF_009828535.3). NCBI lineage: Eukaryota > Metazoa > Chordata > Mammalia > Primates > Hylobatidae > Hylobates > Hylobates moloch. The sequence goes on from NW_026652291.1 coordinate 80,008,670, forward strand.
TTTATTTGTAAGTGGGAGCTAAGAATTGAGCACACATGGATACAAATATAGGAACAATAGACACTGTGGACTACTAGAGAGTGAAGGGATGTGGGTTAAAAAACTACCTATTATGTATTACTCTTACTACCAGTGTAGTGAGATCCATACTTCAAACCTTCCTATCACACAGTAGTCTCATGTAACAAATCTGCACACGTACCCCTGTATCTAAAAGTTGAAATTTAAAAAATGTTTTTTAAACTTAATGAAGATGAAAAAACAACCTATCTAATTTGTTGGATGCAGCTACACTTAGAGGAAAATTTATAGTAGTAAACATCTAAATTAGAAGATAATAAATGTCAAATCAATGTGCACAGCTATTTCCTTGAGAAACAAGGAAGACAACAGCAGATAAACCACAAAGCACACAAACAAAAGGAAATAATAAAGACCATAGTGGAAACAAGTGATGCACAAAACAAAATAAATAAACACATTGTAAATAAAAGTTGTTTTTTTTAGAAAATTAATAAAGTTGATTAACCTCTAGCCAGACTTATGAGAAAAAAAGAGAGAAGAAACAAATTACAAATATCAGGAATGAAAGAGGCTCCAGTTACAGTAACATCAAATATTTAGAAGTTTTGGGATAAATTAGAGAAAGAATTACTAACATCTATGCACTGAAACCTATAAAACATTGTTTTAAAAAGTTATAGGAAACCTAAATAAAACCAGAGATATACAATGTTCATGATCCAAGAAACTCAATATATTTATTTCAATTCTTTCTAAAGTGATGTATCGATTCTATACTATCTATAGTATAGAATTTTCCAATAAAAATTCTTGCAGCCTTTTTTAAAAAGGAATTAATCAATTTACCTTCATATTGAAATGCGAAGGACCTAGAACAGTCAAAAGTGTCTTGAGAAAATAACAAAGTTGGATGATTTATCATAAAGTTACAATAATCAAAAACATATGGTACTGTGACAAGGATAGACAAATAAATTAAAGGAAGAGAATACAGAGTTCAGAACTAGACCTATACATGGTCAGTTGATACTGGACAAAAGTGCAAATGCACTTCAGTGGACAATAAATAGTCTTTTCAAAAGCAGTACGGTTCAAGGGCCAATGGATAACATCTAACAAACCTACAAAACAAAAAATTAATCTCCAAACCACATCTTACGTGCAATATGAAAATTAACTGAAAATAAATTTTAAACCTTACCATTGTTAAATAAATGTATGAGAGGTCATTGCTTTGGACTAGGCCACTAAACTCAGCCTAACAGACCAACCCAATATGGCTTTTAACTATAGTAGTTGAGCTTTCATTAATTGTAAGAGGTTGTGTAGCCAATTAAGCAATTAAGCTGTAACCCATTAAGTTGTCTCTATACTACGCTTGCATTTTCTATAAATGCTATTAGATCATGTTGTTGGTCGGAATTCTCTAAACTTGCTTTGGTTCAGAGGACTGATTATCAAATCATTTCTGTTTCACTCTGTTCTGTTTGTTTTTCTGTGCCCAAATATACTCAGTTAAAATGTAAACTTGTCTAAGTTTTTTTCTCTTTACCATATTTGCTGCAGTTGGCAGGATCTGAATAAGAGTTTCAGTGACCCCAGGAGCATCAAGCATAGTTACTCACTGAACCCACTGTGGTCACTGTTTTCTTGCTTCATATGGAGATTATGGGTAAATTCTCTCATGGCTTCCAAAGATCCACAGATACGTTTTGAGCTATCTTATTTTGTTTGGGTAAACTTTTGATCCAGACTTGACTTGGAAGTGGCGCAAAAACTGAAGTGTTAGATAAAGTAGTTAGATAAAGTTAACTGGAAGACATAATAATAGGTTCATTTGGATCCAGGAGGTCTAGAACTCTATCGTCTGGAACTGCTTCCAGGGTTTGTGTATGCTATGAGAGCACGTATCACCTTTAGGTGATGTGTAGTAGTTTGTGGTGACTACCTGGATCAGAAAAAAACCGGACAGAGTCCATGGTACTCTTGAAAATTTTATGTATAAAAATCTCCAGCACGTGCATGTGTGTGTGTGTGTGGGGGGGGGGGGGGTGTAAGAGAAATAGATGGACCTTACCTAAGGTAATTTGGTATTACAGTAGCCATAATGAGAGAAGTTTTAAATTGGGTAAAATTGTTTATATATAGGGTATATTAGAAAAAGAAGGATCAAAAAATCTATAGAAACAATGCAATATATTTTTAAAATTAGAACACAGAGGCTTTAAAAAGACTAAAACACAAAAGGAAAAAAAATTACAGAGTGAGCCCTTAGATCAATGGGGTTTGCTTAAGTTAAAATCTTGAGTTCAGAACAGCAGTGAAAGCTATCTTAGTCTAGTTTTAAAGTTGCTTCATCTACCATATTTGTTGCTGAACTTTGCCCTGAACTCAGAAATCTACATAAAAAAATGCAATCTGGGTTAAGAAGCTGCTTACCTTTAGTTATATTGAAACCTATCTTTAGAGAAGAAAACTCACACTGGTGGAAGAAGTCTCCATTTTTTTTTTTTTTTTTTGACAGAGTCTCCCTCTGTCGCCCAGGCTGGAGTGCAGTGGCGCCATCTGGGCTCACTGTAAGCTCCGCCTCCCGGGTTCACGCCATTCTCCTGCCTCAGCCTCTAGAGTAGCTGGGACTACCGGTGCCCACCACCACCCCCGGCTACTTTTTTTGTATTTTTAGTAGAGGCGGGCTTTCACCGTGTTAGCCAGGATGGTCTGGATCTCCTGACCTGGTGATCCTCCTGCCTGGACCTCCCACAGTGCTGGGACGCCCGCCTCGACCTCCCAAAGTGCTGGGATTATAGGCGTGAGCCACCGCGCCTGGCCGAAGTCTCCATTTTATGGAGGTTTCTTTCGCTTTGCATCTGGCAGGAGGAAGGGCTAAATGAGGAGAGGCTTTTACAATAGAGAAGGTAAAAAGACTTATATCTGTAAAAACATATCTCACCTTTAACCGTTCTGTCTGAATGAGGCTTCCTACCCATGCCTTTCTTTGTCTCAGCAGGTAATGGTGTTTAGGCCTGAAATCTCATTACAATTAACAACCAGGCTAATAATCATTTAGGGCGATAATTATGTAGGTCGATAATTATGTAGGGCAATCGAGAAAACGAAAAGAGTCTTTTAATTCAGCCCCCTTGCTAAAATGAGTAAAAATGGGAAGCGAGGTGAAGAAAACATCCTCAAAGTGGTTTTCTTTGGTGGGGGGGGGGAAGATGAATGGGCCCTAGAAGTATAAATGATTTGTGACAACATCTGTCTGGGGGTGAGAAAATCTCCCCTCCAGTGAAAAGAGTTAATTTTCAGAGGATTAGTATCAGTTGAGTACCTTGGAAGTTCTTTCTTTAGACAGACAAAGGGAATTCAAAAGACCTCACCTTGCTTATCTATTAGTTTATTGGTAATCAATATAGCAAAGTGATATATTTTGGAGTAGTATTTCTTGAAATTTTTCATTGGCTCAATTTGTTTAATGAGTGAGTCAAGCATAATCATTAAGAATGAATAAGTTAGGTGAATAAAAACAGGATGAAAATTTGTAGATGAGTTTCTCATAGTTTCAGGAATTGTTTTCAGTTACTTGAGGTTTTCAAGTTATGTTGTATTAAGTGACATTTATGAAATGTCTAAATCATGCTTAAGTCAGTTAAAATACTGAAACTTGCTCCTCTACCGTTCTGATTTTGTTGTGTATTGCAAGAGAAGTGTCTGATGAGGACAGGATACATGTGATTCTGACTAGTGGGAAATTTCCTGATTACCTTTAACGATTGAAGGAAGCTACTAGAAATTGTTCTGAAGAGAAAACAGCTATTCACTGCTTTCATTGACACAATGTAGAATGTGTCTTGACTAACTGGACAGCATTGAGTAATGAAACTGTGAGTTGGCTGAGGCTGATAATTAATGCATGACCACATTTGTTTAATAAGTATTTGACAATCTACTATATATAACACATTTTACTAGGGCCAGGGATATAATGGCAAACAAGGTTCTATAGATGTAGTTCTTTCCCCCATGGAGTGTCATAGAAGAAACAGATGTATACACATACTACAAATAAGAAAATACAGAAAATTAGTAATCCTGTAACACACTATGAACAGAAAGTATTGTCGACTCAATCTGCAAAGGAACAAATGGTTGGATTGAACACTTCATGTCAGTCAATTTTGTTGCAATTTATCTACTACCAAAACATAGTGCTGGTCTCAGTTTAAGGTTTGATAATGAATACATTCATCTAGTGGTATATTCTGTTTTTATGAAGTATGGAAAGTTAGGTGTACTTGTGTCTGTAATAAACATGAAAAAGGTTGTATTATGAGGAGACGTATTTCTAATAAACTACAAAATGGTGTTCATCTATACAATGCTGATATAAAACAGATCAAAATTGCTTGCATTTTAGGTTTTCACTAGAAATTATAAATTATAATTAATATGTGCTAATTAAAACTGAAAATAATAACTTCTTATTTGAAGAGAGAAAAACTTTTTTGGTAAGTGAAACTCTAAGGTGTGAAGGATGTGTCTTTGTAAAAACAAGAAAAAAGTAATTTTGCCTAGTTTTGAGGTTGTTTAAAAGTTATTTCTGAAGAAAAAAGGAATAATATAGATAAAATTGAATGGGTAAGAGGGTTGTAGAAGGTTTATGGAATATGAATTATGTCAATGAAATTTAGCGTGTGAATAAGTTGGCTAAAATTAAAAGGGAATTATTAAGTTTTCTGAGAACTGAACATTAATGTCAAATATGACTATAAAAAATTAGAATTTTGTTCCTTATATTACAATGAGATTTCATTAGAGAATTGATCTGCTATGAATGGGAAATAGAGTGTTATTAGGTCTCCCAATTAAGAGAGAAGACTCAATCTTCCTAAGTAAAGATCTAGAATTTTTTAGAAAATTATGCAGCTTTATGTATTTAATTATCACTCTGGTTAAATGAATATCTATTATTTCACAGCGAACTGTGATCTTATTGCGATCAACCATTTTCAATCTTTTCTATATTTGACAAACTTCCCCAAATTAAATTCTACATTAAGTCTTTTTGACTTTGGGATTTTCCCGTATGACCCCTGGAGAGCCTCAAAGGATATATCTCTCATAATGCAGAGATGTTAAGTTAATCAAGCTTGTTTGATATGTTGAATTGTATGGGAAGTATTGTCAAATAACAAAGTGATGTTAAATCTTTTAAAATTATATTTTATGTATATTTCAGAAATTGTATGAAACTCACAGAAATCTAATAGTCCTGGCATAACTTTGTCATTATTTTTCCCTACTAGTTCTCTTGGCCCAGCTCACTTTCTTGAAAGAACTTCTTAGAAAAATATAATGCTGCCAATTCCTTTCCTCAAAAAGAGGAAATAATTCTTGAAATGGACTCAACTGTCACCCATTGTCCATTTTTTAACACCCTGGCCTATTCTTGCCCTTAACCCAAATCACAAAAATGCTAAGAGGTAAACTTTTTTAAAAGATGCTCCTGAGGAAATTTCAACTAAATCCACAACAGACATTGCATAAATTCATTGGGCTCCTCCAGTAAAGTTTCAAATTGTCCTGAACAAACAGCCCCTTCCTAATATAAGACAGTTGATGTTCCTTTGGTTGATTGAGTATTGGTGTTTCTTTTGTTGACCTCCCTTTGGTTGAGGTTGATGACTTTATTTGGGAATTTGGGGACAGATGTCCCATTTGTTTGGGGAAAGGCTTTTTAGCTATTGTGTAGGGTCTTCCTGGGGACTGAGGGTCTTCCTGGTGGGTGACAGCAGAGGGGAGCTTCCTATTGGTGAGCACTATTATAAGTATGGAGTTATTTAATTATAAACCTTATAATGATATCCTCCTTCTGTAACTCCAGCTGGTTACATATTTGAACCAGCTAGATTGGAAGGAGACAGATGGAGGTAGGGAGAGACAGATATAAAGAACCAAGAAGTTTTTAAAAGAGAAGATATATAGAAAAAGAGAAAAATCTAAATCATAGAACTCTAATATGCTCAAAATATCAGGTTCAAGACTTGCTTCTGCTGCTTTTCCCAAATATAAATCTGGAAAAAAGTGCTTACCATAATGAAACTTAATTTTCCTTTTGCAAGTTGGCATTGGTAAGTTTGTTGTGATATTAAATGAGATACAACAATGACTTTCAAATATTTCACCCATGTCCCATTGTAAAAAGTGCATTAAGAATAGAGGCACACACACAGACTTATAATAATATAAAATTAAAACAAAAGCCACACAAAATAATGCCTAATCTGATTAAAGGTAATAAACTCTGAAATATGTATTTTATTCTATTAAAAATGCTGCTTGAGACACGCTAAAATGATTCTATGGTGCATTAAGTAGTTGTAAACTACAATTTTAAACACACAGAAATAAGTTACCACTTATCACTGTACTTGATATATTTTAATCAATTTTTAATGTTAAGGTCTTAGTAGTTGCACTATATTTAAGTTTTTATTCTTTTTACTTTCCTGTCTTTTCTTTTTTTAATAATTTATTGGCCTCAATGTCCAAATTCAGTGTTCATAACATAAACATTTATTTTCTCTTTGAGTTTTATTATAAGAGCTATAGTTCTGAGATTTTAAATAAAGACCAAAGTAAAACTATTTTTATAAATTATTCTTGATGAAAAGAAAACCAATTTTTTTTAAATTATCTCCAAAATCACAAATGAGCCACTGTAATGGTTTAAACATGGAAACTCTTTTAGTCATATACAAAAATGTAACTCAACCTTTGCTCCTGAAATATAATGTTTACCTTCTGGGGAAAAAAAAAAGAAAGAAACAAAATAAAACATATTGGCTTATTCATTCAATGGATAAATATGCATTAAGTAAGGCTGGGTGTGGGGGCTCATGCCTACAGTCTTAGCACTTGGGAGGCTGAGGAAGCGGATCACCTGAGGTCAGGAGTTCAAGACCACCAGCCTGGCCAAAATGGTATTTTTGCTAAAAATACAAAATAGGCAGGCATGGTGACACATTGGGTTGGTTGCACGTGCTTGTAATCCCAGCTTCTCAGGAGGCTGGGGCACGGGAATCACCTGTGTCCTGGAGGCGGAGGTTGCAGCGAGCCCAGATCGTGCCACTGCACTCCAGCGTGGGTGACAGAGAGAGACTCCACCTCAAAAAACAAAAAAAGGGCTGGGGGAGAGTTGAGTATAATGAATCAATTTCAGCTAAAACAAAAACCTTATCAATGTATTTGTTTTATCCATAAAGTGGCACCATTCATTACATAATTTTGTTTCTATGAAGGAGAAGGTTATTTACATTTTTCTACATTTCCAAGCTGCCTGTGATTTCAAATTTTAAGCAAATGTTAAATAGATTTATAGAAATTCAGTCAGAAAAAGCACAAATTACAGATATCTGACTAATCATTAATATACACAACATCTATATACAAAAATCTTTGAGGTCTTGTTTACTTACTATAATTATGCCTTTAAATAACCTGGGTGTAGCGAGATATGAGCAGGGAAGAACTTCAAAATGCTTGACAAGTGTTCTTTGATACCTTAGATTCTCATTTATAAGAGCATGCATTATTTTTTTTGAGTAAAAACTGAATATACATTCACACTAGAACATTTGAAAAGTTAAAAGATGCTACGAAGAAGTTAATTTTGAAAACAACCTGAAAGATAAGCCCTGCTAACAAATCCTTATGGATGTAGCATAATTTAATCATGTAATTTTTTAGTGTTATTAAAAGCCTATTTTAGCTATGTTAATTCCAAAGCAACATTTAAGTGCATATGTATGCTTGTATGAGGGCATAAACTAGCTTTGTGTAAAGCAGAATATATACATGAAACGTAGACAAAAATGTCAGTGTTGGCTCTCAAAATGCAAGTGATTTTCAGTTTCATTATGTTTGCTTGTTTTTTTCTGATTTTTCAATAATGTATGCTTTGTGCAATAGAAATTTAACATTAACAAAACAATTTAATGAATATTCTTGTCTCTGTATTTTTGAAATATTTTCATTTAAGAAAGCTCATAAGAATATAATTACTGGCCTAGGGTTTATTCAAAATTAAACATTTTTAACCATCTTAAATTGTCCTCCAAAATTGTTGTATCCATTAAGTATCCTAAATACCCAGCATGGAAGGGCCTTTTTGACAACATATTCATAACAATTTAATGCTGTCTCTAACAGTTTGATGGGTTAGCTTTTCTATGTTAATTTACATTTATCTGATTACTCTAAAATATGCATATCTTTCAAAGTATATTTGTCATTTTTAGTTGTCTCTTTGTTCATATTAATTGTTTTTTTGGCTATTTGCTTGCGTCTTTCAGTTTATTGCTTTGATGGATGAAGTTTGTAAAATTCTAACAAATTTTACTATACTTTTTAGTTCATGAGTTTTTAAATTGTCTACTTTGAATATTAAAAAGATGAAGTGCCTCATATTGTACAATTCTATTAGGTATCTCAATCTTTAAATGAAGATAACATTGATGTTGTAGCATTATAAGCTTTCTAATATTCAAAAGTACTTATTACTAAGGGAAGTAGATCAGATTATTTGCATTTTATTTTTACTCTCTTCATTGGATTATTAAACAGATTCTTTTAAGCCTAATTGCTATCTGTGGTATTAAGCCTTAATTACTGGCTATTTTTTGCAAGCTGCTACCATGAATGTATCTTATTTATCTATCTCCCCAATGTCTAAAATGCAATATTTAAGACATGATGTAGGGGCACAATAATCTGGAATGTCTAGGCATTTTTTAAAAATCGTTAAAATAAATGTGTTTTATAATTTTAATGTTACTAAATATGTATAAAGAAATAATATAAGTAATGTCTTGGAACAGAATCAATGAAGGGTCCACACAGGGTTAACATGCTCCAAGTTCCAATGTTTGCTTAATGGATTTTTCTTTAAATATAATTGATCCCATTGGACAATAAACTGTTCTAGAACTAGGACACTCTCTTTCTCATCTTTATATCTCTAGTACTTAGCACAGTTCCCAGAACACACAAGACACTCTATTAAACTATTTTAAAGTGAATCATTGGATTCCAAAAATATATATGTCAAATAAATGAAAAAATAATGACTTACAGGTACTAAATATCAGAAATCTATCATCATTCAGCATCAACTGTTTTTTTTGTTGTTGTTTTTTGAGACGGAGTCTCACTCCGTCGCCCAGGCTGGAGTGCAGTGGCGCAGTCTCGGCTCACTGCAAGCTCCGCCTCCCGGGTTCACGCCATTCTCCTGCCTCAGCCTCTCTGAGTAGCTGGGACTACAGGTGCCCGCCACCACGCCCGGCTGATTTTTTGTGTGTGTGTTTTTAGTAGAGACGGGGTTTCACCGTGGTCTCGATCTTCTGACCTCGTGATCCGCCCGCCTCGGCCTCCCAAAGTGCTGGGATTACAAGCGTGAGCCACCGCATCCGGCCAGCATCAACTGTTTTTAAAGTCCACCTTCACATATGAGTTATAGGCTGTGTAGCACATATTTTTATTTGAGTTTATTTTATTTTGGAAAAGAATGCCAACTCCCTGAGACACCTTTAATTATCTGGAGTGACTTAAGGGTATAAAGTAAACTAAAATACGTTTATTAATATTAAAAAATCAAGACGTACTAGGAAAGACAATGATGGGTTTTTTCCATGTATTTTAAAACTAGGATTCAACAGCCTGTAAGAATATATTGCTTATTTTATGGTATATATATTTCCATATGGTATGTATATTTGTATGCATCCTTGACTTCTTTAGTTGATTTGGGCTTTAGATAATTATATCCATATTCTACGAAACGATATGAATCCCTTTTCCACAAAATATAACAAATCTTTGTCATAGTTTTACTTGTATTTTCATGGCTATTTTAATAACAAAAACATTTTAGTAAAATGATGTTTTATAACTTATTTAATCACTTTCTTAAGTTTTGACAATTTTTGAACATTATAAAAGTCATGAGTATTAAACTCTACAGGCTTGTATTATCCATACAAGGAGGAAAGTTGTAGTGCAAAACTCATATGTTTTTTAATGGGGAAGGAATCAGATGATTCATTTAAAGCACTGGATAGAGTACTTGGCACATAATTTGTGATAAATAAACGTATTTACTATAGTTAATATTACTTAGAATGATGATTTTCCTTATTAGGTGGGGCCCAGACTAAACTGTAATATCAGGGAGATTAAATTATACTACTGACATAGTTTTTTTCTCTCTCATGAAACAGTGCAGAGGAAGATAGGCTATCTAGATTTCAGTAAGTGACTCTTCCTGCTCAATGTCCGTAGCCTTGTCTTGGCTTACTTACTGTGACGTTTATTATCATACAGTTATCTATACTTGGCTGAAGAAGATGAAGCAAACAGACCCCTGTTCTCTTCACAAAGAAAAGAAGTGAAGAGCAAGCGTCTTTAAAAAGTTGCTCTCAAAAGTTAAATACATCATTTCCCATTAAATGTCTTTGTCCAGAATGTAGTCACTTGGTAACATTACCCCTAGCTATTAGAGATGCTGGAAAATGGAGTTTTTGGTTAGATGGCTATATGCTCAGAACTTAGGACATTATTGCTGAAGGGAAGAAAGAAACTGGAGATATCATGGAATAATTGTCAGGCTTGGCCGAAGTCCATTCCTCTGAGCACACAAATGTCCACAGATATATTTCTTGTAATACTGAAACCCACTCACACATCCAAAGGAGACAATTTTAAATTTCCACATCCAGCTCTAAAATCCATTATTTCTAGGCAATATGGACAAGCGTAGTGCTCTCTACCAGATCCAGATAGATAGATAAATCTTAATTTTCTTCAAACTATAAACTAAAACATATTTTCTGCCCTACACATACACAACTAGTATACACTACTGGTATAGGAGCTGTATTATTTCAATAAACATTCCCAATCTGAAAATTCCCATTTTGAAAAAAAAAAAAATAGGTAGATATGGGATGGGGGCAGTTACTTTTCCATAGCAGTTAATAAATTCTGAATGGCAGAAATTGTGAAGACTCTCTGACCTGACATACAGACTTCTTGTTTATCATTAGTTTGTTTTTAAACAAACCTATCTATTACCCTTTAGAGTCTCTGGCTTTGCCATCTAGTAGCTTCTTGCCTAATTATTTTCCTGCAAAGTCACATCAAACGGCATAAAATTGTGTATCCTCATCGGCAGAACCACAGCTTCTACATTCTGCTTTCTTGGGTGAAGTTTGCAGATCCAGAGGTTGCAAGTTGCTTTCGCATTTGAGGAATTCCAGGTATTAAGATGATAATTTTAAGCCTTTTTACTGGCAATATATTTACCACAGACTTAGTAGTTTCTGGACTGTTCACTGTCAGTCAGTTCTAAATGTAAGCCACTAAAGCCAAGTTTATCATCTAAATACAATTTTTAAGTATAAAGTCTCTCATTTAGTTTATTTAGTTTTCTCAGCATATACCCTTCTTTCTCAATATAATGAAAACTAACTTGTGGGTATCTGAGCACTAAGTTTAGATGTTTAAGTGGGAAGGATGTTTCTGTGGGGCTGGCTTTCATTTTCTGGTAGAGGACACTTAAACTCAGAACCTTTTCAAGAACCTCCCTTTATCTCCTTATCTCTGGCTGTTGGGTGTGAAAAATCAGTCCTTTTCCCTAACACCACAGGCTTCAACTAGCAAGGCGTGAAGGTTCAGTAAATTTAGGCTGCAGGCAGCTGACACAGTTCCCTTAATGAACTTCAGCTGAGCTGCTTGCAAAATGTGAAACTGCTTGAGTTTTTTATGACTTTGCAGCTTTTGAAAATTACAGCCTACATATTTGTAGATTTTTATTCAGTTTGGTTTTGTTTAATGTTCATAATTAGAATAATGTTACAGGCTTTTGTTATAATTATTGAATTGATTTTTAGTGCTTCCATAACATAGTACCACTGGGTGGTTAAACAAAGAAATGTATTGTCTGATGATTCTGGAGGCTAGAAGTCAGAGATCAAAGGTGTCAGCAGGGCTGGTTTTACCTGAGTCCTTTCTCCTTGGCCATCTACAAGCCAAGGAGCTATGAAGATAAATACATGTATTGACTATGGTTAATATTACTTACAATAATAATATTTATTTATTAGGTGAGGCCAAGACTAAACTGTAATATCAATGAGGTTAACTGATACTACTTATGCTTTTTTCCCTCTCTCATGAAACAGTACAGATGAAGGTAGGCTACAGATGATAGGCCTATAGAAGAAGGTAGGCCATCTACAAGCCAAGGAGAAAGGACTCACATGAAACCAGCCCTGCCAACACCCTCTATCTTTACATGGTCTTCACTCTGTGATGAATAATGATTTGGGGTAAGAGTACTTTCACACTATGTATATATTCTATTCTCATTAAACTTTCATTTTGTGTGTTACTCATTTATTCGTATCTTATGTACTCATGTTTTCTTCCTGCATTGAATATTTGTAACTCATTTCTATTATTATTTCTCTAATTGTCCTCAATTTAGCCAGAAGAAGTCATTTTAAGCGGAATTTTATTTCCTTAGACGTGCCCTCATCAAATACTTCTTTACCTTCTGAAATAAGATATTCCAGTCTTATCTTATACTTTCCTGATTTCAGCTATGGAATTAGCCATTTCCGCCAGGCATACTGCTTTCCTTTAGTAGAGAACGAAATTTAAAAGCCAAGACATGGGTACTAGATATACTCATTGCAGTCGACATGTCACTGTTACCAGACCCTCTCCTGTACAGAGTTATAGAATACAGCTCATAAATATATGTGTATATACAAAAACAGATCGATACAAACCCATTTGCATCTATAGTTATGTCTATATCCATATACACATCAAAAGTCATGAAATGCCACCAATATATTTCCAAATCCAATGTGTCATCACAGGGTTCAAACTCTCTCCACTCACCTTGAGAAACATAGACTCTACCATGTTTAGTGTACGAATGGTTTGTTCCAGTTCCCTGTAGGTAACCAATCTCCATTTCCATGGGTCCAGAGACTAAGGTTGGTGAGGAAGGTGCCTTGTTGTGGCATGCCCAGGACAGAGGAGCACTAGAATTGTGAAAATAATGTCCATGAAAGGCAGCAGTCTGATGCAGGCCTCTTAGCTGGAGCAGAGTCAAGAGTGCTTCCATAAGAAGGGACATCCTGGCATGGATTGGCAGAGCTAACATGGGATGAGAATAGCAGCAGCACTGGACAGGAACTTAGAACCCAAGTGGGAAAAAGAGGTGATATATGAATGAGCAGCCTAGCGTGGGGTAACAGAACCCAAATTAAGTGAGGAGGTGTCTGTGGGGATGGAGATGAGATGGGGAAGTCCTGGTACAAAGCCCAAGAGCCAAAGGAAAATGAAGAGAGAACTGATGCTTGTTCTGACCCTAATGATTTGGAGTTGATTAGGCTGAAGAAGGCAATTGTGTAGTGTGTGGCATTTCGGGTAGGTACAGCTCACTCAGCCTGGGATGGCAGAACCCAAGAATATGAGGAAAGTAATTGTGAAAGAAACCATAGGGCCCAAGAAGCTTACAATACTTCTTATCTGATTCTTTATTTTAAAAGTGCGTTAATATCTGACCTAGAGAATAAAGTCTCCAATGACTTGACCGTAGTCTATAACTTCCTTCAATGAAACATACTTTTGAACTTTGTACTAGTCTTTAAATAGAGTATTCATGGTTTTCCAAAAGCTATTTCTTATGACAATAATATGCTTTCCTATCTAGTCCACCTGATAAACTCTTGTTTTTTCAGACCAAGCTTAGTTATCATCTATTTTGTAAAGCATTTTTTTTTTACCTTTGGCCCTCAATAGAGAAATGTCCTACTTTCCTTACCTTATTTTAATTTTTTATTCTTCTATAATACAACTTATATTGTCATTTGATATATATACACACATATACATATATAAATCTATGTACAAATATACACATTCATTATATATATATAGGTATGTACCTTATCTCTAAACTGAGTTATGGGAGGGGGAGTTAAATTAATTAACATTGCTTTCACTGTATGCAATGAATGATTTCTAAATACATGAGATAATTGCATCTAATTTTACTGGTATCATGGAGAGAAAAAGGTAATCACATAACTCACATTTATTCATCTAAGTCTTATCTCCTTAACATAAATGCCTCCTTAAATTTTATTCATTTTTCTATTCATTTTTTCTGAAAATTCATTAAATCTTTTTCTTCATAAGCTGACCTGGTCATAATTTAAACTGTACTTGATGACTCAGCAGTCTTGTTAACAATCTTAATCTTTTTAAAGTATGCATATATTATCCCAAGACAGCTTATTTTTTTCTTTGTTCAATCTCAGGACTATCAGGCAGCTAATCCTTTATCTATCCCTAATACTCTTATGGCAGTTTTCTAGAATCTATAGAAGATTCTATTTCAATCTGCTATAGGCTAATGAGCAACCAAGTTTAAGTTATATATTAAATGATAGTTAGCAAGGCTCTGAATAAGAAATAAGTATGTTGGATATATTACCTGAATAAACTTTATGGCAAAGTTTTATGTATTCTAAGGCATTCTATTGTTTGCTAAGTTTATACTGTTACTAATAATTGAAATTTTATTGCTGAATATCTAAATTTGAGACACTACTATATGTGTATATTTTGTGTTCAATTCAAGGCTTAAGAGTTTTAAAAGATTGTATTTATTTTGAGGGGCTTTAAAATTCATTTAAAAGAGATATTTCAAACAGTTTGTGATTTTTGCAGATGTCGAATTTGAATTCAGAAGGCTAATAGTGAAATATATATATATAATTTTCCATTATCAGTCCTAATATTGTGCTTATACTATGCACTAATGACCCAGAAAGCAATATTGCTGTTGTGAACTGCTAAGCATGTGCCAAATATTTTGCCTTTCCATGCCTGCTTGAAAATGTCATGTCTTTCAGCTGTTCAACTTCCAGCTGCCAAAAATAAATGAGTTTACACTGCTGGTTCTATTTTATTTTTCTAAATGAAATTCCACTGCCAGTTGGAAACTTAATCAATGATACATTTTATATATATGATATTACTGTTGATAATAACAATAACAAATACATTTATTTTATCAGGTGAATGAATTCTGTAAAATTATATTTTTTTGCTTTAAACTTTTCAAATACGTTAAAATAAAGTGAAAAAAGGTTGTTTTAATCAATAAGAAATATCAATCATGTATACTTACTATACATGTATATAATATATGATAGATACAATATACAATCTTTGTATCTATAATCTCTGTTACATACATTTTGGATCCTTGTCTCATATTTAGTATGTTTTATGGAAGTAAAACAAAGTTCAAAGTTCATTGCTGTACAAGCAAAAGTAGAAACAACTGATATAAATAACTGGTATTATTTGTGACTACAAACTCATATTTTTATATCATCAATATAAACTCAAATTTTTGTAATTTTTTGACATTTTCTTACAATTTAGCTAAAGCTTCATTATGTAGAGAAGTGGAAATTATATCAAATTCTGTGATTAAAGTGTCCACAGTAGTGCAGAATTTGAAAATTTCCACTGTAGCTTTACGCTGAATTGCTTTCAAAAGTCTTTATCTTCATAGAATCCAAATGCTATTTTCCACTTATAATACTTCTTATAATTGTCAATTTTTAGATGCCTCATTTTTTTACATTAAAATTAAAACGGACCATAGATAAATTGATTAATAAAATAAAGAAAACAGCCAGGCGCGGTGGCTCACGCTTGTAATCCCAGCACTTTGGGAGGCCGAGGCGGGCGGATCACGAGGTCAGGAGATCGAGACCACGGTGAAACCCCGTCTCTACCAAAAAAAAAATACAAAAAATTAGCCGGGCGTGGTGGCGGGCGCCTGTAGTCCCAGCTACTCGGAGAGGCTGAGGCAGGAGAATGGCGTGAACCCGGGAGGCGGAGCTTGCAGTGAGCCGAGATCGCGCCACTGCACTCCAGCCTGGGCGACAGAGCGAGACTCCGTCTCAAAAAAAAAAAGTGAGAAAAACAATAAGTATGTATAGAAGTATATATAAGTGTACATACAAATATGTATATATTTGTTTTAAATCTGTATGTATAAATATATATGTATATATTTAAGTTTTTTTGAACGAAGGAAAAAGACTGTATTCCCAAACCAAATTTTAGACAATCCAAAAGTGAAGGTAGTACACACATTTATAAATTAGTGCTCCTATAATTCTTTTTTCGTTTATTTAAACTGTTATTTCTTCCAGTGGTTAAGACTGATATTAGTTATATCTCACCTGCCTGACATCTGAGAAGGACTAAACTTAAGAATAAGAACCATTTGGAAATATGAATAACAATGTCTACATACAGAGCATGAGATCAGATTAAGATGTTACCTTCTTCTTTTCTCATACTCTCTGTACTGCTTAGGTAATATCAACTACTATCAGATATAAATCTCTCCTAAAAAAGACATTAACATCTTATTTTAAGGAAACAACTAAGAAAAAAGTTTTCCAGGTGGATTAACATGAAAGAGACTCAGGCACCATGAAGTTTGCATTTTCATCTGAAAGGCTTTGAAGGCTTTGTCTATACAGATTTTCACTGCAATAAAGCTGAGGATGACCTTTAAGAGGGAAGACTACCCCAGCGTATAGATCCAGTGGTCCTAAACTCACCTCAGTATGCTGAGCAACAACGTTGTTCAATTATTTATGATTTAGTCTTATCAATGGATTATTATTTCAAAAAAACAAAATGTTTATGAACAGAACTTTAAAAATCATACCTACAACCAACTGATCTTCAG